>NC_057862.1:81095653-81400539 GCF_019393635.1 Dromiciops gliroides
TTAGGGTTCAATAGGTGATGGGTACATTTCCTTTTTTTCTTATAAAACACATGTGTTCCTTTGTTTTACAGGAAGTAATCATAGTGTAACCATAGAAATTAGGGACGGCAAAGGAAATGTTGCAGTGGAATGATGAAACCTGTTAATTTAGCTTCACAGAAGTTAGCCACATCCTAAAACAATTAAAATGCAGCTACCCGATGATTTCTTAGAGAAAGAAGAGCTGATGGGTGTTCAGTAGTATAATAACACTCCTATTTTTAAAAAATGTAGTAATTTGTTTTCGTGGGTTGCAACCATTGGAGAGTGCCTGGTGGACAGGAACAGTCTAAGAATCAAAAAGAAACTGTAAGTAATGTCATCAAAGAGATATCTGTTTGAAAAAGAAGGGGGACTGAAAGATAAATGGTGGATAATCTGTCCCACTGGTATCTTTGAAATTTCAGTTTAAAAATCATCTATTAAGCACCTGTTTGTTCTAAGCACTGGGAGAGGTGATAGGAATACTAAATTTGTTGGTTTTTTTAAAGAATCTCCACCCTGAAGATATTTACATTCTAATGGAAAATGTGAACTCCAAGAAGGCCTCTAGCACTTTGTCTATATTCCTACTGCAAACTTCTGAAAGGAGGGCTCAAGAGTCACATGGAATGAGGATCTAGATATGTTGAATGCCATTATCAAATGAGAATACAAAGTCACCTTGGTTTTGGTGCATTCTATCTCATTTCTCCATCATCATATCTCCCATCTTATGTAACTGAAGAATCAATTATTTATTGAAAATCTATACTATGTTTAACAAATGTCAGCAATTTTCCTATTTTACATGAGCCAGACCTAGCTTTTCCTCAAGGTAATATCTATCTATCTTACCCATCTATCTATCTATCTATCTATCTATCTATCTATCTATCTATCTATCTATCTATCTATCTATCTATCTAACCCATCTATCTATCTATCTCTATACCTTTATCTATCAATTATCTACCTCTATTTCTATCTACCTTTCTCTACACCTATATCTATCTGTCCATCTATCTATCTCTAAACCTCTACCTATCTATCTCTACCTATATCTATCTCTCTACCTTTATCTATCTATCTACAGATAGATAAAGATTGTAGTATTTATGACTCATAGCCATATTCCATCAAGGAAAGAACATTTGGTCAGTCAAACAATAAGTATTAAGCACCTACTATGTGCCAGTTACTGTGCTAACTGCTGGGAATACAAAAAGGGGCAAGAGATAGTCTCCGTCTTCAAAGACCTCACAATTTGATGGGGGAGATAATAAGCAAACAAATATGTGCAAATCAGCTATATAAAGGATAAATGGGAAATAACTAAAAGAGGGAAGGCACTATAATTAAGAGGGGTTGGGAATAAACATCTGTGAATTTGTAGATGTGGAAAGTGCCTCTCAAAGGACAGCATCTCTCTCTCTCTCTCTCTCTCTCTCTCCCTCTTCCTCTCCCTCTCCCTCTCCCTCTCCCTCTCCCTCTCTCCTCCACTCTCTTTAAACTTGGTAGCTAAGGCTTAGAGACTTAGGGAAGTTAAAAGACTTGCCCAGAGTTATCAGAGGGTAAATATGAACCCAGGTCCTCCTGACTTCCACTATAGCATTCTACCCCCTCTACTCTGCTACCTCTTCTTTTTTTCTCACTAGGAGATTGCTGTTAAATAATGGATCTTTGTTTTAAGGATAATTTTTTTTCAACTATTTTGTTTCTGTTTACTCAGCACAGTATAAATTTTGAGTTGGAAATGACACAATAGAAATAATGAAAGGCACTGATATTTAGGGATAAATTTGAGGTCATTATAAATGCTCTGCAATTTCCCAAAGGCAGTCAAGGCCAGTTCCTTCTTCATGGTCAGTTCTGGGTCCAACCCATTATGCTTCTGCAACATCTGTCCAAGATGTATGCTCTGATGTTCAACACTGGGTTTGTTAGACTCTTGTGTAGAAGGCTATTCAGTGTTCTGGGGATTGATACAATCAACACAATGTTACCTTGGGGGCAGCTAGGTGGTGCAGTGGATAACGCACTGGCCCTGGATTCAGGAGTACCTGAGTTCAAATCCAGCCTCAGACACTTGACACTTACTACCTGTGTGACCCTGGGCAAGTCACTTAACTCCCATTGCCCCACAAAAAACAAAAAATAAAAAAACCAAAAACACAAAAACACAATGTTACCTGCAAACAGTACTATCTAAAGAACTTCCATTTGGATTCTGAGATAAACATCCTCCATGACACTAGCTAACAACTTTGGTGAGTCTATATCTTCCTGACTGATCTCTTGCTTGACTAATCTGAAATAATTATGTCAATAAATAAAGCTACCTCTATTGAGGGTAATCAGGAAAATAATTGTACAAACACTTTTAGTAAAATAAGTTTTCTATTATTGGGCATGGAACTCCCTGGCCAATACTGGTTGTCTTTTTATGGAAGTCAAAATAACATAATTGGTTGACCTCACAATGTGGTCCACAGTGGGTGTGTTCTCTATAATATCCATGTTTACAATGTACCAGTATTTATGCCTTGGTTTCTTACACTAATTAAATAATTCACTTACAAGATCCCTCATAGATGTCTAATAAACAGTTCCATGTTTTCCCAATAGTTCAAATAAAGTGGAGTTTTTTTCTTTGTTTTTAGTTAAATGTATGGTTCACAGAGCCTATTATTTTGCTGAAAAGTCCACAAACCAAAAAAGTTTGATAACTACTATAAGATTTAATGAAATGTAAAACTTCCTGACCCAAAAAACCCCTCACTAGATCTGATCGTCTCCACTAGCTATCATCCTGTATCTCTCCTCCCTTGTGTGGATAAACTCCTTAAGAAAGCCACCTACAGGGGCAGCTAGGTGGTGCAGTGGATAGAGCACTGGCCTTGGATTCAGGAGTACCTGAGTTCAAATCCGACCTCAGACACTTGACACTTACTAGCTGTGTGACCCTGAGCAAGTCACTTAACCCCAATTACCTCACCAAAAAAAAAGAAAAGAAAGCCATCTACAATTGATGTCTCCATTTCTCTCATAATCTTCTTAACTATTTACAATATAGCTTTCTGCTCCATTATTCCACTGAAACTGCTCTCTCCAAAATTATAATCAATTCCTTAATTGTCAAAACTAAAGGCTTTTTCTCAATCCTTATCCTTCTTTACTTATCTGAAGACACTATTTGACACTATTTAAACACCCTCTTCTGGGGGGCGGGGCGGGGGGGGGCAGCTAGGTGGCTCAGTGGATAAAGCACTGACCCTGAATTCAGGAGGATCTGAGTTCAAATATGGCCTTAGACACTTGACACTTTCTAGCTGTGTGACCCTGGGCAAGTCACTTAATCATCATTGCCCCTCAAAACAAAAACAAAACAAAACAAAATAAATACCCTCTTCTCCCTCTCTAGGGTTCTGTGACACTACTCTTCTCCTCATTCTCCTCCTATCTATCTGACTTCTCCTTAGACACCTCCTTTGTTGGATCTTCAAATAGGTCATACCTACTAATTGTGGGTATCCCCTAGGGTCCTGCCCTGGGCTTTTTTCTCTTCTCCCGGTGAGTTATTTCATCTCACCATCTAATCAGCTTCTACATATTTAGTGATTATATCTATGCTGATGAGTCTCAGATCTATTTATCTAGTCCTAACCACTCTGCTAACCTCTAGGATTCCATCTCCAATTGTCTTTTGGACATCTCAAACCGGATGTTTCCTAGATACCTTAAAATCAACATGTCCGAAACTGAACACATTATCTTCCCCCCACCCAAACCTCCCCTATTCCTAAATTTCCTATTACTATTTTTTTTGTGGGGCAATGGGGGTTAAGTGACTTGCCCAGGGTCACACAGCTAGTAAGTGTCAAGTGTCTGAGGCCGGATTTGAACTCAGGTACTCCTGAATCCAGGGCCGGTGCTTTATCCACTGCACCACCTAGCCGCCCCAATTTCCTATTACTATTGAGAATATCACTGTTCTTCCTGTCACTCAGCCTCACAACCTAGGTATCATCCTCAATTCCTCACTCTCTCTCAACCTGTTGCCAAAGCCTGTAAATTCTTCCTTAAAAACATCTCTTTTCTACATTCTCTTCTCTCCTCAGACACTACCACAAGGCCTTATCCCATCATGCCTGGACTTCTGCAATAGGTTTGCTAATAGGTCTGCCTGCCTCAAGTCTCCCCCCACTCCGGCCATTCTCCATTCAGTTGTCAAAGTGACCTTCCTAAAGTATGTCTGACCATATCAGCCCCTACCCCATATTCAAGAACTCCAGTGACTCTCCTTGACCTCTACAATCCAATATAAAATCCTTTATTTGGATTTGACCCTTTCCCAGACTTCTTACAACTTATTCACCTCCACATACTCTTGGACCCCGCGATACTGGCCTTTGTGCTGTTCCTTGCACAAAACACTCCATCTAGGGGCAGCTAGGTGGCACAGTGGATAGAGCACCGGCCCTGGATTCAGGAGGACCTGAGTTCAAACGTGGCCTCAGACACTTGATACTTACTAGCTGTGTGACTCTGAGCAAGTCACTTAACTCCAATTGACTCACCAAAAAAACAAAAACAAAAACAAAACCACTCTATCTACTGCCTCCATGAATTTTTGCTGATTGTTCCCAAGCTTAGAATGCTTTCTTTCTCTCCTCATCTCCACCTCCTTGCTTCCTTCAAATTCCACCTCAAATCTCACCTTTTACAGGAAGACTTTCCCAATCTCCATTAATTTGCCTTCCCAAAGGAGACAGAATTACAACCAAGAATAACCCACCCAGAACAACTGAGTATAAGCCTTCAGGTGGGGAAAAAAATGGGTAATTGATGAAATAGAAGACTTTCAAGCATTCCTGATGAAAAGATGAGAGCTGAATAGAAAATCTGACATTTCAACACAAGACTTAAGAGAAACATAAACAGTTGAAAATGAAAAAGTAATCATAAGAATCTCAATAAAGTTAAACTGTTTACATTTTTATATGAGAAGATGATACATGTAACTCCTAAAAATGATGTCATTATGAGGGTAGTTAAAAGGAGTTTACCCAGACAGCAGCCATAGATGTGAGTTGATTGTGTTGGAATAATCTCCCCCCGAAAAGGGAGAGGAAAATTTTCTCACATAAAAAAAAAAAAAAGACTTGCAAGGAAGAGCTTTTATAGTGGTGGGGAAAATGGCAGGAGATCGGGTGTGGTGGCAGGCAATGCTTAAACCTCACTCTCTTCAGAATTAGTTCAAAGAAGAATACACTCAATTGTGAATAGAAATGTAATTTACCCACTAGGGAAATAGGAGGGGAAGGGGATAAGAGAAAAGGGAGAAGATGATAAAAGGGAGACAAATTAAGAGAAGCAGTGATTAAGAGCAAAATAGACTTATAGACAGGATAAAAAGAGAAAAGAAGAAACAGAAGAAAATGGGATGGACTGAAATACACAGTAATCATAACTGGGGATGTGATTAGAATGAGCTCACCCATAAAATGGAAGTAGATAGCAGAATGGATTAGAAACCAGAATCCAACAATATGTTGTATACAAGAGACACACTTGAAACAGAAAGACACACACAGTTAAAATATCGGGCTGGAACAGAATCTAATATGCTTTAGCTGAACTAAATGGGCAGCTGGTGGCACAGTGGATAGAGTACTGGGTCTGAAGTCAGGAAAACCTGATCTCAAATCTGGCAAATACTAACTATTCTTTGTGACCCTGGGCAAGTCACTTAACCCTGTTTGCCTCAGTTTCCTCATCTGTGAAATGAGCTGGAGAAGGAAATGGCAAACCATTCCATATCTTTGCCAAAAAAAAAACCAAACAAACCCAAATGGGGTCAGGAAGAGTTGCACATGACTGAAACAACTGAATAACAATGAGAACTAAAAAAAGGCAGGGGTAGCAATCGTGATCTCAGACAAAGCAAAAGCAAAAACAGACCTAATTAAAAGGGATAATTAGAGAAACTACATTTTTCTAAAAGTTACCATATCAAAAAATTTTACAGCGTTTCTCTGACAAAGACCTTATTTTTCAAATATATACTGAATATATAACTGAGTAAAATTTATAAAAATAAGAGCCATTCCCCAATTGATAAATGGTCAAGTAATAAAAACAGGTAGTTTTCAGAAGGAAAAATCAAAGCTACCTATAGTCATATGAAAAATTCTCTAATTCATTATTGATTAGAGATAGGTAAATTAAAACAACTCTGAGGTATCATATCACACCTATCAAAAAAGACAAATGCTGAAGGGGATGAGGGAAAAATAATGAATAAAAATTATGGTTGACTAGTGATCTGGTCCAACCATTCTGGAGACAATATAAATCCAAAGGGCTATAAAACTTTACCTACCCTTTGACCCAGAAATACCACTTCTAGGTCTGTATCCCAAAGGGATCAAAGGAAAAGGAAAAGGAGTTCTATGTACAAAAATATTTAATTTGTGGTGATAAAAATATTGGATATTGAGGGGATGCTCATCAATGGGGGAATGGTTGGATTTTCTTACTTTATTTTTCTTGCTTTTTTTAAAAACATGAGAATATATTTTGCATGACTTCAATGCATATCTGATATCATATTGCTTGCCTTCTCAGTGTGAGGAGGAAGGGTGGGAAGGAAAGAAAGAATTTGGAACTCAAAATTTTAAAAGGAAAGAATGTTTAAAATAAATAAATAATAAAATAGGAAGTAAAAACTACCGTCTAGGACCTTCCTTCTATTGATTACTTAGAGTTTACCTTGTACGTATCTTGTTTATACATATAGTATATAATGGTTTGCATCTCCCCCATCAGACTGAGCTCCTCAAGAGCAAGACTGTTCTTTGTCTTTCTTTGAATATGCCAGTGCTTATAGCACAGTGCCTGGCACATACTAAGCACTTCATAAATGTTTATTGACTAGGGGCAGTTAGGTGATGCAGTGGATAAAGCACCAGCCCTGGATTCAGAAGGACCTGAGGTCAAATCCAGCCTCAGACACTTGACACTAGCTGTGTGATCCTGAGCAAGTCACTTAACCCTCATTGCCCCGCCAAAAAAAAATGTTTATTGACTGACTAACCATAGCAGCAGTAGTAGTACTAGTGACAATAGTAGTATCAATAACCCATGTTGATGCTGTAATTTACATTTTACAAAAAGCACATTGCATCACTTCTTCCACTTACACAATAACCCTATGAGCAACATCATTCTCATTTTATATGTGAGGAAACTAAAGTTCAGAAAGTTTAATGATTTCCTCAAGGTCACACAACTACTAAGTAATAGTTAGAGTAATAGTTTTAACTTGCAATTAAAACCCAGGTTTTTTGGCTCCAAGGGGAGGGCTCTTGTGTCTATATCATAGGCTATTAATTAGAAAGCAAAACCACACATTAAAATATATTTCTGTGTACTGTGTTCTTATGCCAATCTTCCTAGTTCCTGCAAGGCAAATGGATATTCAAAAACAAATCTCCCTAGTCTATAAAAAGAAAAAGGCTTGAGTTCAGGTAGAGTTTTCTGGAAAAATTTATGGAAGAAACCAATTCTTTTTTTTTTTTTGTGGGGCCATGGGGGTTAAGTGACTTGCCCAGGGTTGCCCAGCTAGTAAGTGTCAAGTGAGTGAGGTCAGATTTGAACTCAGGTCCTCCTGAATCCAGGGCCGGTGCTTTATCCATGGCGCCACCTAGGATAAAGGAATGGCTCTCATTCACCTCAGTTCATTAATGGCTTCTTTAATGTCTGGACTGCCTTGTCCCAATCCTTGAGCTGTGTTAATATGTTTTGTTTTTACATTGCAAACATGTACAGATTACTCCCACTTTGTGAGTATTCTTTTGTAACAAGGCAAGACAGTCAAGTGAAACTAATAATTGGAGAAGGAAATGACAAACCACTCCAGTATCTTTGCCAAGAAAACCCCAAATGGGTTCACAAAAAATAGGAAACGACCAATACAATTGGACAACAACAACAAACTAATAATACAGAGATTGTATCAGAAAGTATGCATCACGTTTCACATCTATAGCATCCCTCCATTAAAAAAAAAATTAACAGAAATCTATTTTCTCTTCCTCTCATCCCACAGTCCATTGGAAAAAAGGAAAGGAAGAAAGGAGAAGAGAGAAAGGAAAAAGAAAAAAAAAAGGAGGGAAGAGAAACAAATTTCTTTCTTTTTTTTGCGGGACAATGAGGGTTAAGTAACTTGCCCCGGGTTACACAGCTAGTAAGTGTCAAGTGTCTGAGGTTGGATTTGAACTCAGGTCCTCTTGAATCCAGGGCCGGTACTTTATCCACTGTGCCACCTAGCTACCCCTGAGAAACAAATTTCTTATGACAAATACACACAGTCAAAAAAACCCAAATTCTCTCAGTCACCATATACAGGAACATATATGTCTCATTCCATACATATTACCTCTCTGCAATGGATAGCATGTCTCATCATCATCAGATTCATGAATAGTCATTATATTGATCAGAGTTCTTAAAATTTTCAAAATTCTTTGCACAACATTGTTCTTATTGTATGAATTGTCCTTCTAGATCTGCTCATTTCATTCTTCACAGGATATAAAAATCCTCAAACTGTTTCTTTTCAGGATATTGATGCTGTATTGTATAATTAATTACATGAATTTGTATAATTATATAAATTGTTCTTCTGGTTCTGCTAACCACTCTACATTGGTTAATAACAGTCTTTCCATATCTTTTTAAAATCATCTACTTTCTTATTTCTTACAGTACAACAAAATAGAGTAACTAAATCTTTGAACCAGATCCTTTCTGGCTCTTACATCCTAGGATCATCTGCCTAACCCCTTCATTTTACAGATGAGGAAACTAAGGCACAGAGAGATGAATAGTTGTCTGTGATCATATAGATACATTCCTGAAATAGCTGTGACTCTGGATCTGAACGAGTTAAACCAGTACCCTGAAGATCAAATGCTCATTGAGGCAAATAATGCCCTCAGTGTATTATGGCAACAGCTTTTTCTTTTCTTTTTTTTACTTTTTTTTTCTTTTTGGTGAGGCAGTTGGGGTTAAGTGACTTGCCCAAGGTCACACAGCTAGTAAGTGTCAAGTGTCTGAGGCTGGATTTGAACTCAGGTCCTCCTGAATCCAGGGCCAGTGCTTTATCCACTGCGCCACCTAGCTGCCCCTAACAGCTTTTTATTTATCCACAAATTTACTCAACAGCATTTTGTGGCTATTCAATAATTTTGTTGTTGCTGTTCAGTCCTGTGCAACTCTTCATGACCCCATTTGGTGTTTGCTTAGCAAAGATACTGGAATGGTTTGCCATTTCCTTCTCCAGCTCATTTTACAGATGAGGAAACTGAGGTAAGGAAGCTTAAGTGACTTGTCCAAGTTAATGTGTCTGAGGCAAGATTTGAATGGGGTCTTCCTGCTCTATCCATTATGTCCTAGCTTCTGTGGGTTGTAACCCCATATGAGGGTCACATAACTAAATGTAGGGGTTGTGAAAAATTTGGCAACAATAAAAAGTTTACCTATTTTATATACATATATACCTGGGATCACATAAAAGTTTCTTAGGCAAAAAGGGATCACGTGGGGTAGCTAGGTGGCACAGTGGATAGAGCACCAGTCCTGGATTCAGGAGGACCTGAGTTCAAATCTGGCCTCAGACACTTAACACTTACTAGCTATGTGACCCTAGGCAAGTCATTACCCCCAATTGCCTCACCAAAAAAAAAAAAACCAACCCCAAAACAAAAACAAAACAAAACAAAAAAGGGATCACGAGGGGAAAAAGTTTAAGAAGCCCTGCACTATGCCACCTACCTGCTCCATTTAATAATCAATATTGCCCCAAATCTGCAGATTCAAAGTTTGCATAGTGTTGATATTATAATTTTCTTAACCATTTAAAACCAAGAAAATCTGTTAGGTCCTAAATTTGGTGGTGGGGAAAGAAGGAATAAGTCAGATATGTGAATTTGTTATCTTAATTTTTCTGTTTACGATACCTTATTTGTCATTCTATCCATTACAAAATCCTTTCTGGAACACTTTTGAATATTTAACAAAATCCTTGGAAAATCCCAGATTAGGGAGACAGCTTGGTAAAGTGTAGCTCCCATGCTGGACCTAAGGTCAGAAAGGAGCTGGATTCAAATCCTAACCAAGCCACTTGTTAGTGCTATGTCTCCAAGCCAGTTATTTAACCTCTCTGAGATTCACTTTCCCCACTGTAAAGCAGTGACAATAACAGAACCTACTTTACAGATTGATGCAAGAATCAAACGAGATAATGAATGTGAAGTGATTTATAAATGTAGAAGACCCTGGGCCTGGAGTCAGGAAGACTTGAATTTAAATCCACCCTCAGACACATACTAGCCATGGGACTCTGGGTAAGTCGGCCTCAGTTTCTTCATTTGGGAAATGGGAATAATAATAGTACCCACCCACTTTCCAGGGGTTCAGATGTGATAATATTTGTAAAGCATCTTGCACAGTGCCTGGCAAAGAGTAAGCATTGTATAAATGTTTATTGTTGTTATTATCATTGGGCTATTTTATTATTATATCTTCATCATTCTATTCTGTATTTTTTTTTAATCCTTCAACTTTTATAAATTTCACAGCAAACTGAATAGTGCTGGCTGTCTGCTCATCAGGCTCTGAATGAATACTAGTTTAATTGATTACAAAAAGCAAACAATTTAGGTAATGTGATGTGATGGAGAAGGCAGTAGACTTGGAATCAGAAAACCTGGGTATAAGGCCAGGCTCTGCCACCTACCATCTGAGTTCCCTTGAGTAAGACATTAGGCCTCAAGATTCTGTTTCCTCATTTGTACAACAAAAGAACTTCCTGAGGTGACCTCTATGTTCCCATCCAGTTATAACATTCTCTTTTCTCTTTCCTCTTACCATTTAAAAAATAAATAAGTATATTACCTAAAAAATGTCTAGTGTTTCAGGGTAGAGATATGAGAATTCAACTCCCTGCCTTCTTGGCAGAGGTGAGGGACTAAGAATAGAACTCTGTTGGCTTCCATTGGCCTTAACTGATGTGCTGGTCAGTTTTACAGGACTCATTTTCCTCTCTCTCTCTTTTTTTCTTTCCTTTTTAAAGCACTTAAAAAGCACTTACTATGTGCCAGGAACTGCACTAAGCAACAGGAATATAAATACAAGCCAGCAAAAAAGTTCCAACCCTAAAAGAGATTACATTCTAATAGAGGAAGACAGGGGCAGCTAGGTGGCACAGTGGACAGAGCACTGGTCCTGGATTCAGGAGGATCTGAGTTCAAATCCAGCCTCAGACATTTAACAATTACTAGCTGTGTGACCCTAGGCAAGTCACTTAAGCCCAATTGCCTCATCCAAAAAAAAATTACAACTAATAGAAGAAGACAAAACATAGAAGGCAGCTAGGGTTGGAAAGGAGGGAAGGACAGCATGGCTTATGGTGATGTGGTTGGCCTGAGAAAGGCCACTCAAGGTGAACTCTCACCAATTAGTGCTGAGAGATCGTGGGTAGGGTGGGCTTTGCTATAAAACTGGGCTCTCCAGATGGGGAAGGAGGGAAGGATATATTAGGAAATTTAAATGAGGTTTTAAAAAAAAGGTATCAACTTTAAATTAATAAATTAATTGAAATTTTTCAAAATAACTGCCAGATATTTTTCCTCCATTCATTTAATATAGTTTTCCAACCAGTACAAGATTTGTCATCTTGTATGAATCTCATTACCAAAAGAGAGAGACAGAGACAGAGACACAGAGAAACAAAGAAGAAAGAGAGGAAAGAGAAAAGGAGAGACAGAGAAGAAGACAGAGAGAGGAAGAGAGAGGCCTCCAGCACTCTAAATGTAACTCAAAACTTCCTTGCTCCCCACTGAGTTTGTCAAACTCTTAATGATCATTTTTAGTGTGGGGTTTAAGGTTGAATAGTATTTAAAGCCCTAAACTGTCTCTTCAGTATTTGAACGAGATTATGGTTAGAGTTCATTGTGTTGACTGTCTTGTGAAAGATTAGATAGCTCAGTGAGGCTCCTACTGGCTGTGTAAATGTCTCTGTATGTATTGACTGTCTGGAGTCATTATCAAAGCTTCCAAACACAATCCACACCTTGTAAACAGAAATCCCATTATTTTAGTGGTTCTGATAAGATTTACTAAGAGCTTACATTTTTGTTCTGATTGATTGACCTGTTCTAGAGAGAAAATAACAGTCAAATGAGGCATGAGGAATGAGTATATATATTCAATAAACAATCCAGCACTTCATTGATTGGCAAGTACAACCATTTTGCATATAAGTGACTTGTCAAAATTAGCTGCATACACAAGACTAGGTTCTAGACTTTCATGAAAAAAAAATGTTTCCTAACGGGGGCGGCTAGGTGGCGCAGTGGATAAAGCACCGGCCCTGGATTCAGGAGTACCTGAGTTCAAATCCGGCCTCAGACACTTGACACTTATTAGCTGTGTGACTCTGGGCAAGTCACTTAACCCCCATTGCCCCGCAAAAAAAAAAAAAAAAAAAAGTTTCCTAAGAAGTCTATTAGGTATTTTTGAATTGGTTGAATTCATTTGCACCACACCCTCAATGGCCTTTGAAGGGAAAATGAGAAAGGGTTAAATGTCAATAATTCTTGACATTAGGATCTTTTCTGAAAATATATTTTATAGCTGTAGGGAGTGAATAATATTTATTATTATAACACAGCAAATTAATAATAAAAACAACTCCCATTTACATAGCACTTGAAGGTTTGCAATGTGCTTTACACACATTATCTCATTTGAGCATTATGACAACCCAGAAGGTCAGCGCTATTATCACCCCCATTTTACAGATAAGGAAACTTCAACAGAGTTTAAGTGACTTGCTCAGCCAGTAAGTGTCTGAAGTAGGATTTGAACCAAGGGCTTCTTGACTCCAAGTCCAGTACTACATTCAATATATTTCCAGAGTCTCATTTCAGTCTCGAAAGGACCCTAAGGGTATGGGCTACATGTGTTATTATTCCCATTTTATAAATAAGGAAACTGATGTCCCAGAAGGTTAAGTAATTGTCTAGGGTCACATAACTAGCAGGTCAAGATTAGAACCCAGGTCCTGCTGACTATCAAGTACATCATTCTAGCTATTCCCACTATCCCATATCCCCATTGAAAATGTTCAGTTGTTAGGGGCAGCTAGGTGGCGCAGTGGATAGAGCACTGGCCCTGGAGTCGAGTACCTGAGTTCAAATCCAGCCTCAGACACTTAACACTTACTAGCTGTGTGACCCTGGGCAAGTCACTTAACCCCAATTGCCTCACTAAAAAAAAAAGAAAAAAAAAGAAAAAGAAGATGTTCAGTTGCCCTTCTGAAAGACAGTTCACAGAGTTCTCTTTGGGTATAGGATAAGAATTCATAGTTCCAGACCTGCAAGGGACCTCAGAGGTCATTTAGTCCAACTTCTAATTTTACAGATAAGGAAATTGAGGCCCAGGGAGGTTAAGAGACTTACCCAAAGAAACTTGCAGAGGTTGTAAGACTCAAAATCAGGATTTGAACCCAGGACTTCTAACTCCAGAGCCAGTTTTCTTTCCATTGTACTGTTTTGGATTAATAGGAGTTATTTTTTCAGGTGGGTGGGGGTGGGTTTTTATTGCAAATATTTTAATCACATTAAAACAATAAAAGAAATATTTCCCAGAATTCTACTTCAGAACCACAAAAATACAGAATCATAGATTGAGATACCAAGAATTGGATAAATTCAATTGATCTGACCCTAGTGATCACCGGGAGAGTTACCACTCATCTTCCTAGCTTTATTGAACTTGGATTTTTTTTTAATATATATACAAGGTGGTAGGGAAACCTTTTTGCCTCCTTTGGGGGTAAGCTAGGAAGGCTTTATGTAGGAGGTAGGATTTGAAGAAGTGTTGGGTTTTTTTAACATAAAAGTATTTTATTGTTTTCCAGTTACATGTAAAGATTGTTTTCCACATTTGTTTTCATAAGATTTTTAGTTCTGAATTTTTTTCTCTCCCTCCCTTCCCTCCCCCATCCCCAACATAGAAAGCAATCTGATATAGGTTATATATGTACCATCCCATTAAACATAGAAGAAATTTTTGAAAGAAAGGAGCTGACATGGCAGAAAGAGGAGGGAGGCTGTCCCAAGCTTGAGAAAAGCCCCAAGTAGGAATGGTGCTATCTGAGAAAAGGGAGAAGGATATAGGGCACTTCAGAAAATTGGTCGGAAAGACATAGGTTTGAACCCCATCTCAGACATTTAATAGCATTGTGATCCTGGATAAGTCACTTCACTTGTCTAAATCTAATTTTCTTCCCCTGGAAAAAGTGGACAATAATAACTCCCACCTCACACAGCTGTAGGAGAATCATGCAAAATAACATATATATAAAGTGCTTTAAAAACTTTAGTTTATAAATGCAAGCTATTATTATGATTTATCTTGCCTTCCCAAATGGACTGAAAGGTTTGAGAGCATAGGAATTCTCTGAGCATCTCCTGCATCCTGGTGTTTTCACTGGCTGTCTCCCATGCCTGGAACTCTCTCCCTCCTCCTCTCTGCCAGCTGGCTTTTCTGGTTTCTTTCAGGTCAATCGTGAATAAACATTTATTGAGCAGTTACCCTTTGCTTTGTACTGTGCAAAATGCTAGGGACACAAATGGGAAAAAAGAAAGACTGCCCCCTTGCTCAGGTAATACCTCACCTTTGGCAAGAAGCCTTTCTTAATCTGCCTTTAATCTTAGTACCTTCCCTCTGAGATTATCTCCAGTTCATTCTGTATGTAGCTTGTTTGTACATTGGAGTTTGCATGTTGTCTCCGCCATTAGACAGTGAGTTCCTTGGGAGCAGGGACTGTATTTGCTTTTCTTTGTTTCTTCAGCACTTAGCATAGTGCCTGATATGTAGTGGGTGCTAAAGAAATGCTTGTTGACTTGGCTTGCATCCCCTGCAGCAACCTACACTTAGTAAGTACTCAATAAATACTTGTTGGTATGACTATTGTGACTGATTAAAGAACAGGATAGCAAGGGCCAAGGGACAGGGGTGGGAGCTTGTTTTGGCAACATTAGTGAGTATAAAGTAGGAAAGAGAGAAAAAAGACTAGGGGACCCATCAAGGAAGAGGGTTGCAGTAGTCCATTCATCAACAGAGCCTGAGTTAAAGCTATGGAAACCAGGAAAAATGTATGGGAGATATTGTGAATGAAAAACCAGTTGGATTTGTCTGTGAGTTGACCAGATACCCCATGCCTTGATATTAAATCTAATTCCTTAATTCCCCTATTGGCATAGAATCTAATTGCCTTAGGCATACACTGGCCAAGAGGATGTACTCAGGAGAGTAGAGAAAAGGGCAGAGGTCAAGTACCAATCAGCGACAGGCAGACTGGCCCTCAAAATCCTTGAGTCTTCAGAAAAACTATTATATCACATCCATCCTGAAATTACCAGGAATGAAAACCCACTATTTTATATAAGCCCCCCAAAAAGGTAGGTACAGAGGTAGGTGAAGGCTGACTGGCAAGAGTATTGTTGGGTCATGAGAAAGAAGAGAAGGAAAGAAGGAAGAGAAGAAAGGAAGAGAAGAAAGGAAAGGAAGGAGCAAAGGAAAGAAAAGAAAAAAGAAAGGATAGAGAAAGAAAGAGGAAGGAAGGAAAGAAGAAAAAAGGAAGAAACAAAGAGAAAGTTGCAAATATCAAACTAATATTTATTAAATATACTCAGTACTACATGGGACAAAAAAAATAATAAAAGGAACAATGTCTGTTCTCAAGGAGTTCACAATCTAGCTACATCCACAGGAGAAGTTAAATGAGCAGTTAAAGGCACAAATGGAATGGATTGTCAGTGCTACAGAAGTCCAGAGATTATGGTGGGCTAGGGAGGTCATGGAAGGCTTTGTGATAAGGTAATACCTTAGCTGGATCTTGGAAGATGGTTAAAAATGGATGAGAAAGAAGAGATGATGGTGTTCCATTCTGGATGTTGACAAAGGTGTAGGTCGAGGAGAACAAAAGTCGGGGTACTGCTTCAGCTCCCAGTGATCATTTTTCCTTGATGATGAGATTATGGTTGACTAAAGTAACCTTTGAAAGTGATCTTGAGGGGTCAGTGCCCGCTTCTATTCATGAGTTCCTGAGTACTTGTTGGTTCATGATGCATGTTTCTGCTATGGCAAACTCTGATTCATGATACTTTACCCTGGTTTGATAATGTAAACTGATCCCTACCCATTGGTTTTCTTGGAAACAAATTAGGTACATAATTAAAGAAACCTGACAGTATTCTGGGGCCAACCCTTATTCAGAACTTGAACTCTATGGGCTCTCCACCATCTTAAGAAGGATGTTCTGATCAATCACCAGGTCTCAGAGATGTGCACAAGACAAAAATTCTTTTTTTGTCTTTTTTGTTTTTGTTTTTTTGTTTTATTTTGGCAGGGCAATGAGGGTTAAGTGACTTGCCCAGGGTCACACAGCTAGTAAGTGTCAAGTGTCTGAGGCCAGATTTGAACTCAGGTCCTCCTGAATCCAGGGCCAGTGCTTTATCCACTGTGCCATCCAGCTGCCCCCAAGACAAAAGATTCTTAAAGCCTGGGACAGATGTCCATAACTAGTCCAGGAATCAAGGGGTGTAGACAAATGAGATTGTAGAAGTCAATACCTGACAGAAGTCATCTCCTCTTCCTCCTCCTCCTCCTCCTTTTCCTCCCTCTTTCATCTTCCTCATTCGTATAGGGTTTTTAAGGTTTACAAAATGTTCTCCCCACAACAACCTGTGATGCAGCTGTTATTATCCAATTTACAGCTGAGGAAACTGGAGGTCACAGATGGGAAGTGACTTGCCAGTGGTCACACAGCTAGTTTCCTTAATAGCCCAACTAGGACTAGAACTCTGATCTCCCAGTCCTGTTTATACCACACTAGTCCAGGTGATGAAGTTAGGGGAAGACATCTGGGTCCTGGCACAGGAAGAGGAGCTTCCATAGACTAATGGGAGCAGAAGTCAAAATCAAGGAGTTTAGGAGGAAAGGGGTAGTGAGGAAATAGAAGAGATGAGTATGAGTATGGTCCATTCATCCTGGGAGGCTAACTATACAAGAAAGAGGAGAAATGGGAAAGGGGCATCAGAATCCAATGAAGGGTTGCTTTGGTTTGGTTTGGTTTTTATCTTGTTTCTAGCACAGAAGGAGGTTGAGCATGAAGGAAAGATGACAGTAAAGAGGGAAAGATGAAAGCTTAGCTACCACTGTGGTGGAGTGTGAGGGGCACCAGCCCAGAGCCCAGGAGAGCTGAGTTCTACCCCTCACTGTGCCATTTAGTGTTTGTGTAACCTAGAGCAAGTTCCTCCTCCCTGTGCCTCAATTTCAGGATATGTACCTTGAGAAGGAAGGACTAAGTGCATTCAAAAGTAACTTTCACTGTTAATATTCTATGTCTCTGTATGTAATAACAGCTAATATTTACATAGTGCTTACTAGCTATCAGGCACTGTGCTAAGCACTTTACAATGATTATCTCACTGGAGCCTCACAACAACCCTGGGATGTAGCTGCTATTATTTATCCCCCTTTTACAGACAAGGAAACTGAGGCAGAGGTTAAGTGACTTGCCCAGAGTCACATTGCTAGTAAGGCTGGATTTGAACTCAGGTATTCCTGACTCCAGGCCACCAGGTCATCTCACTGCCCCTCGTATGGGACAAAAGAATATAGAGGGGTATCCTCAGAGCTGTGCCTGGGATGGAGAAAACAAAAATTAGCTAACAACGCTTGCAGGCCTTCGGCTTAATTAGCAAGAAAAATGTATCAAAATAGCAAGCTATTGGCCTTCTCCCAGCCCAGACATGTTCTTCTCCAGCTCAGGTCCAGCCTGGTTACCCCTTACCCTGGTCTATGACAACCCCAGACAGGTTTCTGTGCCTCCCTCTCTGGGTAGTGTCTCAGACTCTCCTACCCAACTGAATTTGTCTTACCAAATTGATTATTCAAGGGTATGTTTTGTGCCATTTGTTTACCACGAGAAGAAAACTTTCCAGTCACTTGGCCTTAGGGATGCTGGTGTAAAGAGGACAGAGAATCCCTATGCTTTTTATTTTACAGAATTTTAGGACAAGTAACCGAGGACCAGCGAAAGGTGGTTTCTGCTTAGAGAGAGCGTATCCTTTGAGCCAGCACCTTCTCATTCTTCTCCGTAAACCAGCCCTTTGCTGGGGGGGGGGGGGGGGAGGCAGTGCATTTAGCTGTGTTTAAACTCCATGTTTCTTTCAGGAAAGCCCTTCTCTACAAGCATCATTTCTCCAAGCATGTATAACCTTGAAGGTTAAGGTCCCTGTAATGGGATTCTACCCAGGACATCTCCACAATGACTCCATTAGAAGCACTTCAGTTACATTTATGTCACAGGCCTTGGATTTATTGCAACGCTGTAAAGCCTCTTTTCAGAAAACACACTCTTAGCTCCACTTAAACAGTAGACTTTTCCAGGAGGAGATTAGGAGTAAAATAATTTGAGATCAAATCAAAGAATTCCATCTTTTTAATTAGCGTGTTAAACGCAGGAGCAGAGAATACAAATATTTGACTGTGCGGTTGCCCATTGGTGCTCAGGTCATTGAGGGAAAATTTATAGGGAGCCCTAAAGTCACTATACAATGATTTTCTCCAGTTATGACTTCTTAAATTGCTCTTCATTGCCAATAGCACTACATTCGAACATAAATAAAATCTACTGAATTAGGGCACTGTTCTTGTTAAAATGTTTAATCCTCACTTTAAATGAGTTACGATAATTGAAGCTTTTTCTTTTGTTTTGTGTAAGAAGTCCTTTTAAACAAAGTTCTCTATTTTTACAGAGGGTAATGACTCACTGATTAAAAAACCTTTTTGGGTAGATGCCAGATTTATCTAGCCACCTTTAAAAAAAAACACACAAACGATACACAGATTCATTCAATACCATTGTAGGAAAAGTAGTGCCCGTTCACATTTGTTTGTTCATTCAACAAATATCTATTAAGGGTCTACTACCTGCAGTGTAAGAGGCAACAGTGTAGAGTGGCTAGAAGGTTGCACTTGGAACCAGGAAAGCCTGGGTTCAAACTCATCTTCAACACACACCTGCTGTGTGACCATAGGAAAATCATTTAACCTGCAGGGCTTCATGCAATTACATAAGATTCTTGAGTTACAAGTTGTAACTACATCAGCAGAGAAAGTTTCCACACTGAGAATTTCTCACATTGTTGAAATTACAATCTAGAACAACGCCACCCCCCCTCAAAAAAATTGTGCTAGGCATTCTGCTAGGCTGGGGGGGGGGGGGGGGGGGGGGGGGACACAAAGATAATGAGGACTCCGACCTTCACCTTGAAGAGTTAACATTCTGGAAAGGGTAATAAGACACTGAGCTATGACACAGATAGAAGTCATCTCTCTCTAATTCTCTTCCTAATTTCTTCTTTCTCCATCTGCCTTTTCCTTCCCTTTTCTCTCTATTTTCTTTCTCCCTGGTTTTTTTCCTTCTCCCACTGAGTCATTTTCCTTTCTTCTCCCTCACAATTCTGCTGCCTCTTCTTTCCCCTCATTTCTACTTTCTCTTCTCTATACCACTTTTAACTAACCAGAATGAGGTTTTGAAGTATCATTTTTACTAGTTACCGCCCTTATTGAAATTGATTTTCTCCTCTTCTTAATTTAAAAATTAGTCAAGTTGAACTTTATCTTATAGTCAAGTCAACTCTTTAAGAAGAAAAACTAAATTTAGTTTCTTTTTCTATGTGGGCCTCAACTGATTTTTTCCCCCACTATGATCAGTGGACCTTGAAAAGGAAAAAAAAAAAAGTTTCCTATTGCTGTTCTAAAGGGAACTAACTCAACTCAAGAAACATTTATTCATTTATTATTCTATGTTCAAGGCTCTGTAGAAAATACCAACAGCTGACATTAAGTAATAATGACATGTATGTAAAGTACATACATAAATGGAGCATATATGTATACATTATCTCACTTGATCCTCACAACAACCCTGGGAGGCAAGTGGTACAGCATTTTTATCATTCTCATTTTATAGGTAACAAACTAAATCTCCCATACCTAGTCATTGTTAGAACTAGGATTTTTTTTTTTTTTAGTGAGGCCGTTGAGGTTAAGTGACTTGCCCAGGGTCACACAGCTAGTAAGTGTTAAGTGTCTGAGGCCGGATTTGAGCTCAGGTACTCCTGACTCCAGGGCCGGTGCTCTATCCACTGCACCATCTAGCTGCCCATAGAACTAGGATTTTAATCCAAGTATCCTTGACTCCAAGTCTAGCCCTATATTCACTGTATTCACTGTACCATGTAACCTCCTCAAAGAAGAATCTGATAAAGCCCTGCCCTCAAATAGTTTATAGTCTACTAGGGGAAATAAGACAGGGGCACAAATTGTTACTTTATAAATTAGAATGTGATATGTGTTGTTGCTGCTGCTGTTGAACCGTTCAATCATGTCTGATTCTTTGTGACCCCATGGACCATAGCATGTTAATACTGTCCATGGGCTTTTCTTGTCAAAGATACCGGAGTGGTTTATCATTTCCTTCTCCAGTGGATTGAGGCAAACTTTAGTTGTTATTCAGTCATTTTCAGTCATATCCAATTCTTTATAACCCTATTTGGGGTTTTCTTGGGAAAGATACTGAAGTAATTTGCCATTTTCTTCTCCTGCTCATTTTACAGATGATAAAAATGAGGCAAACAGGTTAAGTGACTTGCCGGGGTCACAGATCTAGTAAGTGTTTGAGACCAGATTTAAACTTAGGGCTTCCTGACTCCAGGCCCAGAACTCTATCCACTGAGCCCCCTAGTTGCCTCCCCATACAAGTATGTATAGGAGTAGGCAAATTGGAAAAGGAATTGAAAACAGATCTTAGGAAGCCATGTATACCAGGGTAAATAAGGAGTTTAGATTTTATTTAGTAGGCACTAGGGAGCCATTGAAAGTTTGGGTTCCAGTTATTCAGTGTCTATCTAATAGATTCCTGACTTCTGTCAGCTAAAGTATCAGAACTTAGAAATGATAGTACAGGAACAGGCTTCAGTACTACAAAGGTAGCAGAGAGAAAGCACACTAAAATGTTGTCACTTTATTTCAAGAACTGTACCCACTAGGAAATGTATGTGTATTTTCCCACAAAACTTATAAAGGAAAGCCTAGCCTTAACGCAAACTAGATGGATGGATGAATGGATGGATGGATGGATGGATGGATAGATAGATAGATAGATAGATAGATAGATAGATAGATGGATGGATGGATGGATGGATGGATGGATGGATGGATGGATGGATGGATGGATGGATGGATGGATGGATGGATGGATGGATGGATGGATAGATGACAGAATCATCTCTATATCTATCGTGTGTGTGTGCGCGCGCACGTGCGGTGTGCATGCACACTGTTTCTGATCAAAATTCCACTTAATACATTATGGATTATGCTTATTATCCAAAAGCAAGTTTTAGACATATTTTTATAAATTAATGCATGTCTTATCCATGAATAAGCTGTAAAATCCCTAGGGGTATGGGGCTATGTTGTTTTTTCTCTTTATATCCTCAGCACTTAGCATGGTGCTTTCTTTGCACACTGTAGATGCCTAATAAATGTTGGTTGAATGAATGAATAGACTCTCAGAGTCGGAAGGGATATCAGGGGCTAGCTAATCTAATCTTTTCCTGATAAAGAATCCTCTTTACATATCCCACAACTGGTCACTTAGCATTTAGCAATCTTTAAGAAGAAGTCTTCTTCTTCTTCTTCTTCTTCTTCTTCTTCTTCTTCTTCTTCTTCTTTGGCGTGGGGCAATGAGGGTTAAGTGACTTGCCCAGCGTCACACAGCTAGTGTCAATTGTCTGAGGCCGGAATCGAACTCAGGTCCTCCTGAATCCAGGGCCGGTGCTTTATCCATTGAGCCACCTAGCTGCCCCCTAAGAAGTCTTTCAATGCATCAAGCCTAAATTTTTCTAGTTCTGCCACCAGAGAAAAACAGAATAAGTTTAGCCTTTATTTCTACATGACAGCCCTCCAAATACTCATGGACAGCTATCATGCATACATCTAAATTTTCTCCATACTGAACTTCTCCATTTCCTTCATCTAAGTTATCTTCTGGCCCTTCACCATCCTGACTGCCTCAACCCTACCTCACTTAACTCCAATTCAGTGCAAGTCGTGACCTCACTCCGATGTCACGGTCCTCTTTAAGAACAAAGGACGGGGGTGGCTAGGTGGCGCAATGGATAAAGCACCAGCCCTGGATTCAGGAGTACCTGAGTTCAAATCCGGCCTCAGACACTTGACACTAGCTGTGTGACCCTGGGCAAGTCACTTAACCCCCATTGCCTGCAAAAAAAAAAAAAAAAAGAACGAAGGCCAAACAACAACAATCCTGACTGCCTCCTTTAGATACTCTCTAGCTTGGAAATGATGTACCTAAAATGTGGTGGTCAAAACAACATTGCAGACTTCGAGTAGTCTAGCTATCAGTAGAGTATGACCAGAGTAGACTATAACTATATTTTCATTCTGAAAAGTATGTCACTCCTACAATACCTTCACACAAAATTAGTTTTCTTTTATGTTATGTCATATATTGAGCTTGTGGTCCACTAAAAGCATCAGATTTTTTTCCCAGATGAACTTCAATCTAGACATGAATCTACTATCTTGTATTTTTAATTTCTTTCAAACCTAAGTGTAAGGGGGCAGCTAGGTGGTGCAGTGGATAACCTTGGGCAAGTCACTTTACCCTCATTGCTCTGCAAAACAAAAACAAACCTAAGTGTAAGACTTTACTTCTACCTCTATTAAATTTCTTCTTATTATATTTGATCCAACAGTCTAACATCTTTCAACATACTGATTCTGTCATCCAACATGTTAACTATCTCTACTGCCGTTGTGTTTATCTGCAAATGAGATAAGCATGCCAGCAAGAGTTTTCATCTAACTCACTGAGAAAAAAAATGTTAAACAGCACAGGGCCAACCACAGATTACTAGGGATCTATGAAACCTGCAAAACTCATATGTTGATGTGGATCCATTAATAACTATCCCCTGGATCCAGTCATTCAGCCAATTCTGAATTTCCCTAACTATATTACTACTAATAATAATTACAATAGCTAGCATTTATATAGTGCCTACTACATGACAGGCACTGTGCTAAGCATTTTACAAATATTATCTCATTTGATTCTCACAACACCCCTGAGAAGTAGGTGTCATTATTATCATATTGATATATATTGTTATGTAACATATAATAAGGAATTATAATAAAAATTATATTATGTTCTATATTACAATTGAGGAAACTAAGAAAAATAGAGGTTAAGTGGCTTGCCCAAGGTCACACAGCTAGTAATTGTCTGAGGTCATATTTGAACTCGGGTCTTTCTGATTTGAAGTCTAGCACACTATACAATACAAGACCTAACTGCCCCATACATAAGTTATATCATCACATAGCTTACAGCTCTCTATCTTGTCCTTAAGAATAGCACAGAAAAGGGGCAGCTGGGTGGCGCAGTGGATAAAGCACCGACCCCGGATTCAGGAGGACCTGAGTTCAAATCTCACTTCAAACCCTTGACACATTCTAGCTGTGTGACTCTGGGCAAGTCACTTAACCCTCATTGCCCCGCAAAAAAAAAAAGAAAAAGAAAAAAAAGAATAGCACAGAAAAACTGTATCAAATGCTTTGTCCAAATTACCCAGTGCTCTATTTCTATGGCCTTGCCCTTATCTAGTTGTCCAGTCTAATAACCCTGCCCCCCCCCAAAAAAAAAACTGGAAATGAGGCTAGTCTGGCATGACCTGTTGATAAAAACCATGACACTTCTTCCTTTTTGAAATGTTCACCAACCATCCCTTTAATAATGCATTCTAGAATTTTGCCAGGATCATGGATCTAGACCTGGAAGGGAAGTCAGAGTCCATCTAGTCAATTCCCTCCTTTTACAGAGAAGAAACTGAGGTCTGGAGAAATTAAATGACGTGCCCGAGGCCACACAGCTAGTAAGTGCCTGAGGCAGGATTCAAATTCAGGTCTTCCTGACTCCAATTCCCACACTTGGTTGTGCCACCTTGCTGCCATTTAAGAGATGGCTATGAGGATTCTAGCTTCTAAAAATCACCACAAATACAGGATGGGGGCAGACATGGCTTGGTAGCAACATTGTACAGTGTAAAGAGCACTGAAGCTCATGTCCAGGGGAAACCTGGCTTCAGGTTCTGCTTCTGACACTGGATATGTGGCTGTACAAAATTTATTTCATTTCTCTCAACCTATCTTCATCTATAAAATGGGAGCAAGCACACCTAGAGTACCCACCTCTCAGGCAGGGTCTTTGTAAGGGTCAAAGGAAGTCATATTTATAAAAAGTACTTTGCACATTTTGGAAGGAGAGACAAAGACAGACAGAGAGAGAGAGAGAAAACTGAGACAAATTTGATCTTCTCCTGTCCCGGGGCCACTTCTATCAGTTTTCAGTCTCTCAAAGATCACCAAGAGTGGCCCAGCAAACACATCTGCCAGTTCTTTGGCTAGCCAGGACAAAGATTAGCTGGGCCTATCAAGGGCAGCTAGATGCTCTGTTATTGTTTCCTCTCTTATCTTGGGTTTCAACTTTCTACTAGCCATTTTTGCCCTGTCCTTTTCTTGTCCAAAGAGCATTCTCCTTGGCAGAGAAAACAGAATCAAAATAGCAAGTGATCGGTGCTGTCTTCTCTCTGTCTGTTATCTGTTATCATACTCCCATCTACCTAGACCAATGCTCCTACTCCTTTGTTCTTTGCACAAAAATTGTTTCTGTTCTATCTGGCATTGCTTCCACTATATTGGACATTTTTTATCTTCTGTTACCTGTTCCTTCATCAATCTTCTGAACATCTTTTAAAAATATGTTGATGGGTTTCCTGTGTCCATTCATATTAATTTTTCTTAATAGCGCCCCTTCTTCCTTTTAACAGGAATCATTGCTTTATATGTCTTAAGAATTTTGTTCTTAAGAGCCTCCCATTCCTCCTAGGAAGAATTTCCCTATAGAATTTTAGTTCATGGAATCTTATTCTTCCTCCAATCTCTTTAAAATGGGGGCACCTAGGTGGCACAGTGGATAAAGCACCGGCCCTGGATTCAGGAGTACCTGGGTTCCAATCCAGCCTCAGACACTTGACACTAGCTGAGTGACCCTGGGCAAGTCACTTAACCCTCATTGCCCTGCAAAACAACAACAACAAAACAATCTCTTTAAAATTAACTCTTCCTGAATCTAGGGATGAAACTACATATATTCCCTCCTCCCTCCCTCCCTTCCTCTCTCTCTCTCTCTCTCTCTCTCTCTCTCTCTCTCTCTCTCTCTCTCTCTCCCTCTCTCTTACACACACTCACACGCACTCACACACACACTCTGTCTCTGTCTCACTATGATTCTCTGTCTCTGTCTCTGTATATGTGTCTCTTTCTGTCTCTCTGGTTCTGTCTCCATTCCCCACCCTATGAGTTATAAGATAAAATGTTCATTTCCTCCCAAGAGTCCCATTGCAACCAGTTCCTCCTTGTTGATCAGAATCAGGTTAATGGCAGTGCCTCTATTGCTTTCTAAGGATAAAGTTATTATTAAGGGAAACCAATGATTAATTAGCTCTCTGCTTTTGGCAGAGTTCTAATAAGACGGGAGAATTTTAAGTTCCCTGTCACTAATGTCTCTATGCCCAGCTGGTGATCCTAAACTTCTCACCCATTTCTTCCTTCTGCCCAGGTATAATCCCACAACAATATTACTTTTATTTCTCCCCTCTCTAATCTTCATCCAAATGCTCCCCACCATGGTTCTTCCTTCTGACTCCTGGACTTTCTCATATGATGGAAGTTTAAAAATTTATAAAGGTGTTCTGTCTTCCTCTTTATCTATTCTGTTTCTTTTGAATAAGATAGATCATTCCAGAGCCATATTCCAGGCATGAGTCCTGTTTATCAGGCCTCAGTAATATTTATGAGGTCATTGCATTAGGATCTTTTGTTCATCATTTTTGTTAACCAAACTTTGTGTATTTATATATAGGTATCAGAAGCCACAGGTTTTATTACTGATTCCTTTCATGGATTTTGTCTCCTGTGAATTTCTAAGCAGTTCTATTGCTTTTCTCCTTTTGGGGTAGCTACTCTCTGTCATATGTAAGTCAATCGAGACATGTAGACAGTTTTTCTACTTTCTTCCTCAATTTTCAGTTTAACAACCTTTTCTTTGGATTGGCAGGAGTGCATATGTTGTTTGTTGTTCAGTCATTTCAGTTGTATCCAACTCTTTCTTAGCAAGGATCCAGAAGTGGTTTGCCATTTCCTTCTCTGGCTCATTTTCCAGATGAGGAAACTGAGACAAACTAGGTTAAGTGACTTGCCCAAGGTCACTCAACAAGTAAGTGTCTGAGGCTACACTTGAACTCAGTTTGGCTCTAGACCCATTCCACCATCCACTGCATCATCTAGCTACCCTACGAGTGCATATGCATAATAATTTAACCATCAAATTCCTTGTTGTTATTATTGACCTTTCAGTTTTATGAATGCAAGAAACCCTCCTAGCATCATGGGTTTTTTATTCACTAAGGGCTGGGGCTCAGAGCCCACACTGCTAATTGTTCTATTAACACCTTGTAGTTTGGTCCTAAATTAATTCATTCAACACTTAACACCTATACAATAGGTGCTAATCTCTCTTTTTAACACATTGGAGATTGGGTCTCTAATGGGGGGGGGGGCGTTCCTACCTATTTCAGGAAGGTGATATAGCACAGGGTTTCTTAAACTTTTTCCACTCATGACCCCTTTTTGCCCAAGAAATTTTTATGCTATCCTGAGTATATAGGTATTTAAAATAGGTATACATAATCTTTTACTGTTGCCAAATTTTTCATGAACCCCACATTCAGTTACATGACCCCATGTGGGGTCACCACCCACAGTTTAAGAAGCTTTGGTATAGTATAATATTTGAAATTTTCATCCTTGTTAGAGATCTCTAGAATATATCGTCCCCTTCCCTGCCTCTCTCTACTATAGTTATTATAAAATTAGACTATTGTACCTCAGGTAACTATGTTTTCTGAAGATAAGTAAAATGGAACCCATGTTCTGAGTGACAAAGGATATTCTTTTTTGGTTTTTAGGTTGGTTAAAAACTCACTTCCTTTTGTTGAAATCAGGATAGTCCTGGAAAATCCAGTAGTTATGGTTACCACAATTATATTATTGTGCTATACCTATACTGTGTCCTATTTAGTCAATTAGAGTAGATGCAAACAGTCAATAGTCAAGGAGCATTCATTAAGCACCCACTATGTGCCAGGTACTATACTAAGGCACTAAGTATACAAAGAAAGGCAAAAAGACAGTCTCTGCTCTTGAGGAGGGACAATCTAAAAGGCTATGAATGCTCTGTAGTATAAAATAAGTGCACTCATCTATTCACTCCTTAAGTAACATTTCTTTTAAAACATGCCAGGTGGGGGCATCTAGATGGCACAGTGGATAAAGCATCGGCCCTGGATTCAGGAGATCCTGAGTTGAAATCCGGCCTCAGGCACTTGATACTTACTAGCTGTGTGACCCTGGGCAAGTCACTTAACCCTCATTGCCCTGGAAAAAAAAAACACCCCCACACAAAACCAAACAAACAAACAAAAAACAACATGCTATGTGCCATGCACAAGGTTTGATACTGGGGAAAGAATCCCCAAACCCAATTCCTCTATTCTGTCACTTAGTATGTCTGTGTAACCATGGACCTCAGTTTCCCCACACCTAAAATTAGGAGATTGTACTAGATGACCTCTAAGGTCCCTTTCAGTTCTGTGCATCCTGTGATCATGGTTGCAAACTAAGTAGGTGCCAAGAAAGTAGATTCTTGAATTCTAGGCAGGAAACCAAACTTGAATAGCCCTGTAGAGGGCAGCGCTCCACAGGTTTATCCTGGAAAGAGGGGTTTTTCCTCATTCCCCAGCAGGGGGCTAGGATGACACTCTGGACAGCTATTCCATTCCCTTGTTTTGCCAGATACATAACTGGCTGTGATTGAATACTGGGATTTTCTCAGAAGTTTAGTGTATATGACAGCAAAGAGTCTAGGCATTTACAACCACAAGAAAGTTGCCAACTCCAAGAATACAATGTGTTAACTTTGACTGTATACTCATAGAAGAGTCAACGGAAGAAAGAGATTCAAGAATGAATCTCAGTAGAAAGCCAGGGGACTCCCATGACTAAGAGTCTAATATACTATCAGATGTAGTCATTTTGTTAGTCAGTTTTGCTTAACTGTTTTTCTTTGTTAAGAGATGTAGGGCAGCTAGGTGATGCAGAGAGACAGACAGACAGACAGACAGAGACGAACAGAGAGAGACAGAGAGAGACAGAGAGAGAGAGAGAGAGGTGAGAGGAGATTGTATCAAGAAATGATTGTGATGTAAAAAGAACGAAAGAAAAGAAAAGAAAAAGGGAAATAGGGGCAACTAGGTGACATAGTGGATAAAGCACTGACCCTGGACTCAGGAGGACCTTGGTTTAAATCCAGCTTCAGACACTTGACACTTACTAGCTGTGTGACCCTGGGCAAGTCACTTAACCCTCATTGTCCTGCAACATGCTAAATCTAAAGCTGGAAAGGACCTCAGAAGTCAGTGAGTCCAAACCCTTCGTTTTACACGTGAGGAAACTGAAGCCCAGAGAATTCCAGTGACTTGCCCATTGTCACACAGCTACTAAGCATTTAAGTAGGATTTGAACCCAAGTGTTCTTGACTTTACATCTAGTGCCTTATCCCCTGGACCAGAGATGGCTGGAACCAGACTAAATTATAATTGGGGAATGCTTAACAAAATAAATAAAAATACAACAGACCTTAGGAGATGTTAACATGTGGCCTGCAGGAGTGGTCCCCATTTCTATTTGAGTTTGACACCTTGCACTATACCATATCAGTAATTGAGGAAACACATGATGCCCCAAAAGCTATGAATTTAGCAGCATTTTGTCAATGAATGTGTATGTTAGTAACTCAATAGCATCTACATGTATTTGCAAAATAGTAACACAAAAGTGTATAAGACACAATTCTTATTCAGTCTCTAGCTGGTGTTTTTCTTATGGTTTTCTATGTAGATTCCTTGTAGATTAACCACACCCACACACACACACACACACACATCCCAGAGGTCCCTGACTCCCAGGCTGGGAAGCATAGGGAGCTAACCCTATCACTTTATATATGAGGAAATTGAGGCCCAGAAAGTAAAAGTGATGTCACAGGTCAGCTACAATGGGACTATAACCTGGAGTTCAGTGTTCTCTCCCTCCCACACTGAACGTCAGGTGATTCCCTTTTTGGCTCAGATGGAAGTGCCTCACTTATGGTTTAATTGCAGGTAGTCAATATCTTCTATTTGAACACTCAAGTTTCAACTATTTTTTTATATGCTTCCTATTGAGACATTTCTCCTCAGGCGTCCCAGCACTTACAAACCACTGGAGGTTTCAGACATCATAAGGGAGAGTTAGGGACCTTGTGGTTTCCAGGAGCCAAATAGAGGGGAGTTGGGTTTTACTTTTGTAACAACTTCCTACAGTGTTCTGGTGAGATTAAAAATAATTGCATTCCGTGTGAAGGATTGAGCAGTTACTGACAAGGGCTAATGACAAACCTTGGGATTCTGTCCCTTCAAGTCTCTTGAAGCCCAGCGATATGTCCTAGGGGTGTGGGGGTGATGTTGGTCAACAGAAGTTGTGCTCCTACCCCAAAACTATCTCCTTCCAGTTCTATCCACAGAATAGGAGCCTAGGCACAAAGCAAGGCACATGGCTGGGTCTTTTTAAAAAATGTTTTGTTGATGCCTTCATTTTTTTACATCACAGTCATATCTAGATTATCCTTCCTCACCACTCCTCCCACGCCCCCCATGACTTTCATTTGTAACAAAGAAAAACAAATAAGCAAAACCAATTAATGTTGTCTGAATGATGTATGTCACATTCTGCCTGAGACCCCTATCTCTCTCCCCAGACTCCTAATGGTTTTTCAGTTACTCAGAGTGAGACCCTCTCTTAGTTATCTTTTCATCTGTATTGTTGTAGTCATTATGAATGTTGTTCTTTCTAGTTACTCTGTGTCAGTTCACACGTCTCATCAAATCAAAGATTTATAACTGGAAGAGACACATCCTGAGACCCAGAGAGCCTAAGTGAATTTCTCAAGGGCACACACCTAGTAAGTGACAGGGCTGTGATTCCAACCCACATCCTCTACCACCAAATCCAGAGCTCTCTCCACTGCACTGCATTGTGCCCACTGTTGACCCGATCTTGCCATGGTTCTCTCAATTGCTCCACTGTTGAATACTAAACCAAAGCCAAAATATTCCCTATCTGTCAAGCTCACTGATGTCGGTCCAGGTCCCTCTGTCTCCAAACTTAGAATCATAGGCTTGCCTTAGAGGAGACTTTAGAGATCATCACATCTAAACCAACTAGAGTTATGGATGAGTCCCCACAGGAAGAAAATGGTTAACTAGTCTAGGATTGCAACCATATGTAGTGGAAGATCTAATGCTAGAGCATAACACTCCTAAGTCCAATTTACTCTCTTGAATTCTAAGGTATTAGGCAAAAGCACAGTCTGTTGAAAAGGGTCAAACTGGGGTGGCTAGGTGGCGAAGTGGATAAAGCACCGGCCCTGGATTAGGGAATTCCTGAGTTCAAATCCGGCCTCAGACACTTGACACTTACTAGCTGTGTGACCTTGGGCAAGTCACTTAACCCCCATTGCCCTGCAAAAAACAACAACAACAACAAAAACAAAAAAGAAAAGGGTCAAACCATGACAAAGGTACCTTAGAACCAATGGTGTGCTGGTAAATGCTTAACAGGAGGCTCTCTGGGAAAACATGTACACATGATATACGTTTTTCAGTTTAATCATCATTATTAACATTTTCTGTATCACTTTCATAAGTCTAGGCAATAAACAAGGCAATCAATCAAACCCTGATTTATAGCATTTGCCAATTTCTGAAGTACAAATGCTTACACTGAAATTTTAATACCCCTGCTTAGAACCCAGTCCAAGGAGAACTGGCAAATAAAATTATGGACAATAATACCACATGACATAATAGAAAGGACAACACTGTAGTTGTCCTTAGAAGATCTCATCTTAAATGCCCTCTCTGCTACTTATTAGTTGTGTGATGCTGGGCAAGTCACTCAACCACTAATCTATAATATGATAGAGTTTGAGTCAATGGTCTCTAAAACCCCTTATTAGGGCTGTGCATATTAGGCACTTAACACATATTTGTTGTTGAACTAAATGATCCTGCAAAGGTAAATAAAATGTAGTCCTTACCTTGAGGGAAAAGACGTGCTTAGCAAGTGCCTATAATGCAGCAGAGAACAAGGCAAGTGCACAAAAGGTATAAACAAAGGAAATAGGAACGATCTTTTTTCAGCTGGAGGAAACAGGGATGACTTCCTGGTAGAGATGGCATTTAATCTGAGCCACTATGGACAAGAATGGGGCTAAAAAAGAGCCATCTCTTGGAGATGACAGTTACAAAGACAGCTACTGATATCTATAACACATCTCTCCCTAGAGAGGTGTCCTCTCCTCCCAGGCCTTCCTGCCCCCTTTAACTGGAGTCCTATAGTCCTCTTAATTCTGGATAGAGCTCTCCAACAAGGAAGGAAAAGGAATATTTTTGAAAGATTTGCAAAAATCTAGAAAGATGCCTCAATACTTGTAATGGATCTAGGATCTCATCAGCATGGGTGTTCCCTCCAAAGATGCAGATGGTAATGTACACCTGCCCTCTCATCCTGTAGGACTCTCTGGCCCACATCCACAGGGCATTCACCTCATGTATTGAGAGACTCTACCTAATTCCCTAGGGCTATCCTCATGGATATAAAGCACTGTGCAAACCTTAAAGCCCTATATAAATAACAGTTGTAGTGGTAGTAGTTGGACAGCCAGGTGGTACAATGGGCTCCAGGCCTGGAGTCAGGAAGACTCATCTTCTTGAGTTCAAATCTGGCCTCAGACACTTACTGTGTGACCCTGGACAAGTCACCTAACCCTGTTTGCCTCAGTTTCCTTATCTGTAAAATGAGCCAGAGAAGGTAATAGTAAACCACTCCAGTATTTTTGTCAAGAAAACCCCAGATGGAATCATGAAGAGTTGACACAACTGAAAAATGATTGAACAACAACAATAAAAGTTGTAGTTGTTGTTGTTATTTTTTTTATTAGCTTACAGTCAGCAGGCCTTCAGTCTGGTGAAAACGTCATTCCCTGAGCCTTCTCTTGTGCTCCTGCTGAGCTCAAGCAATGTTTATAGAGCAATATAAGGTGTGCTAGTAAATGTTTAACAACCTGGCTGGTTGGGGGGTAGGAGAGGGGGAGAGACTAAATGTAGGCACACATCCTTTTACGTTTAATCTACATTATTAACACTTTCTTAAATCTAGACAATCAACAAAACAATAACTCAAACCCTGATTGCCTATTTCTGAGGTGTAAATCCTCACACTAAAAATTTAACATTCACTCTTGCTCTAGCACACCCCTGACCTCAATTCTTTTTCCAATCTTGTTAAAGGGAAATTTCAAACTGAATTTTAGTCAGGACTAAAAATGGCTCAGGAAAGAATGGTATACAGAAGGCTAGGAAAAGATTCTATTTTTAGGATAGAACTAGAACATACTAACATGTACAAGAAAGCAACAAAGGAGGGGGAAAGAGATGAGATGTAAGCTCCCTGAGGGCAAGAACTGTTTACCTTTCTTTAATCTTTAAGCACTGTATCACCCACTACCTTACACAGTATCCAGCATATAGCAAGTGATTATTAAATGCAGATTGGTTATTTATATGGGAATGCATTTTTCAATAGGAGACAGAAATAAGGAGGTAAGGAAATTCTTCATTAGAATTATAATAACTGGGGCAGCTAGATGGCGCAGTGGATAGAGCACCGGCCCTGGAATCAGGAGTACCTGAGTTCAAACCCGGCCTCAGACACTTGACACTTACTAGCTGTGTGACCCTGGGCAAGTCCCTTAACCCCAATTGCCTCACTAAAAAAAAAAAAAAAAAAAAAAAGAATTATAATAACTGGGGGCAGCTAGGTGGCGCAGTGGATAAAGCACCGGCCCTGGATTCAGGAGTACCTGAGTTCAAATCCGGCCTCAGACACTTGACACTTACTAGCTGTGTGACCCTGGGCAAGTCACTTAACCCCCACTGCCCCGCAAAAAAAAAAAAAAGAATTATAATAACTACATTTATGTACTGTTTTAGGACTTAAAATTCTACCTAACAACTCTGTGAGATAGGTAGCATAAATATAATCCTCTTGCCAAAGACTCATAAAACAAAAGACTACAGTACACTTGGTTTTGTTTTAGGTTTTTGGTTTTGGTTTTTTTGAGGGGCAATGAGGGTTAAGTGATTTGCCCAGGGTCACACAGCTAGTAAGTATCAATGTCTGAGGCTGGATTTGAACTCAGGTCCTCCAGAATCCAGGGCCAGTGCTTTATCCACTTCACTGCCTAGCTGCCCCTACTTGTGTACATTTGGAAGTAGAGAAATACTATTCTCAGGGGGTGATACTGCTTCTATATCACAGGGTTGTTGTGGTTTTTTTTTTTCTTTAAGTCATTACAAATCCCTTGCCTCTGCCCCTGGCTACATCCAGAAGAAGATGGCTCAAGGGAAAAGGAGAAAGGGCAGGAAGGAGGCAAAGAAAAGGGAAGAGAAAGAAAAAGAGAAAGGGGGAGGATCCTGGCCAGTTGGCTCACTTAGATCAACCTCTAAGAAGGGCAGCTCCTCCATTCTGAGTTTCCCCTCTTTTTTTTTTTTCCTGGTGAGGCAATTGGAGTTAAGTGACTTGCCCAAGGTCACACAGCTAGTAAGTGTCAAGTGTCTGAGGTCGGATTTGAACTCAGGTCCTCCTGACTCCAGGGCCAGTGCTTTATCCACCCTCTGAGTTTCAATAAGCCAATCAATCATCTTGGAGGCAGTCAAGGCACTGGCCAGGCCTGTGTCCTTAGGGCTCCAATGGTCATTCCCATGTCCATGGAAGAGTTATCTCTCAGATGTTTCCAAAGAACACTGTAACCTTACCAGGTTGATTGGGGAGCTCTTCAAATTGATCATAGACTCTGCCCTCCTTTCACTTGTAAATCCCCAGAAGTCACCTATAGTCACACCAGTCCCGTCCTCATTGACCATTTTCTAATGGTCACAGGACAGTGACTCAGGAAAGGGAGGGAAGACTTTTTTCTTTCAGTCTAACTTCCTGCTATTCCCCACCAACGTTCTGAGCTTTACGACATTTGTCTCCTTGTCCACATACATAGTTCCTCGGAGATCATTCTGTATTGTCCTCTCTTAAGCCAAAGGAGAATAAAAATTATACAGTTGTCTCTAGATGCTGCACCTTCCCTCCATCTATTCTTCACCAGCCCTCCCCTGTCCAGTCAGCTATCTTTTGCCAATACTTGTATATCCTTAAGCTGTTTCCATTTTCCTAAGTCAGCAGAAGGGAAGAAGGAAGGAATAGAAAGACAAGCCTATACATTTCTTTTCCCCCATTTTATAGCTAAGCCTCAAAGGGGGTTGGGGGGCAAAGTGATTTCCTTCATAGTCGCACAATAAGTATTGTTTCAATTTCAACCCAGATCTACTGAGGCAAAGTCCATTATACCATGCTGCCTCTTGGAGATGAAAGGGATATTAAAGGTCATCTAGTTCCACTACTACCTTTGACATGAATAATAATCTGTTGATGAACAGACAGAACCGGAAGTTGGTGGAGGTAACTCTCATGACTAAGACTAGAAAGATGTTCATCGAGGTTCTCTATATTTGCTCCTAGTTCTAGGAAGCAATAGGAGGTGAACAATAGAAAGTCTTTGGGTGAAAATGAAAAAGGAAAATAGCAAAGATGACCTCATAGTAGCAAATTGCTTTAAGCCTCCAAACAAGAAGGTTAAAACTGCTGTAGCTTTGTTCTCTGATGCTGCCTGGGCTCTGACCTCAAGTAATAACAGAAGCTTTAACTACCTGGACCTCTTATTGTACAACCAATAAAGCAGGTCATGCATTGACAAGCAAGTTCCCCTTTTGAGATGGGGAAGGAAATCTGACAATAGATTACAACAAAAAGGAAGCAGTTTTAAATTTTCTTTTAACCTCAGTCTTGTCTGAAAAAAAAAACAACACACAAAACATGACCTCAGAACAGGTAGGAGCAATGCATGGTTTGGGAAAACAAGATCTGATAAAAATAAAAGTAAATAAAGTGAGATGTCTTATTCACATAGGAATTAATGATTATGAAGCTCTTTTACTTCTGTTATCTCATTTGATCCTGACAACAACTGGAAGAGGGAGGTAACAACTGTAGTGTTAACCTCATTTTACATTTGAGGAAACTCACACTCATTTTAAGTGAGGGTCAGATTAAATGACTTAAGGAGATGATGGAAGAGAAGTATGAGATAGAAGCTTCCTTGATTTTTTTTTTCTATTCTGCCCTATACATCAGCATTTGGGGGGTGGGATGAGGGTGAGAAATAATTTAAATGAGATGTTAATTAGATTGATCTGCTCTTGGTTCTGTCCTGCTAACCATTTTTTTTTTTAACTTTTTTGTGGGGCAATGAGGGTTAAGTGACCTGCCCAGGATCACACAGCTAGTAAGTGTCAAGTGTCTGAGGCCGGACTTGAACTCAGGTACTCCTGACTCCAGGGCCGGTGCTTTATCCACTGTGCCACCTAGCTGCCCCCTGCTCACCATTTTTAATCAATGACTTGAACTAAAGCATAGACACCACTTTGTTTATCAAATTCAAAGATAACAAAAGTTGGGCAGCAGAACTAATAATATGAAATTTACTGAAGATTAATATCAAGTTCTTTAGAACTCTTGGGTTCTAAAACTCAACTATACAAGTACAGAATGAAAGAGAAGTCTAGACAACAGTTCATGTGGAAAATATCTGGGGATTTTAGTGGACAACAAGTTCAGTATTAGTCAATGGTATGACATGAAAGCCACAAATGCTAGTGCAATCTTTAAAACAAAAAAACAAAAAAAACGGGGGGAGGAGGTCAAGTTGCAGACCTGTGATTTCATTGGCCACATGTGGAAATTCATTCTTCAGATGTAACTCATCAATTTGTAACTCAGTCTTAGAGAGTTCCCTGGGTCACCGAAAGGCCAAATAACTGGTACAGAGTGACAAAGCTACTTTTTTAAAAAGTCACAGGCAGTACTTGAACTTGACTCCAAGGCCAATGCTCTCTCTACTATACTATGCTGCCTCTCAATATACCTGGGCTACATTAAAAGAAGCATAATGTCCCACTGCCTACGCAGAGGCGATGAGGTAGCACCGAAGTGCACTAACTGCTGAACCTGGAGTTGGTAAGACCCGAGTTCAATTTTGACCTCAGATACTTACTTAGCTATGTGACCCTGGCAAGTCACTTAACTTCACCTCAGTTTCTTCAACTATAAAATAGGGATAATAAGAGCACTTTCCTCCCGGGGTTGTTGTGAGGATCAGATGATATATTTGTAAAATGCTTAGCACAATGCCTGGTACATAGTAGGTGCTTAATAAATGCTTGTTTCCCTCCTTCCACTGTACTCTGTTCTGGTCAGACTACCTCTGGTAGTTCAGTTCTAGGTGCTAAATTTTAAGAAGGATATTGATGAACTGGAATTTAACCAAAAGAGAGTACTCAAGGTGGGGAGGTACTAGAAACCATTTTATATGAAGGACAAGTCAAGAATCTGGGAACGTTTAAGCTGGAGAGAAAGAAGGCTGAGGTTGGCAGTGGAGAGATGGGGTGGTGTAGAGACATGATAATGGTCTAGAATTTGAAAGACTATGCTGCGGAAAGGGAAATTGGTTTTCTCTGCTTGTTCCAGAGAGCAGACCAACTCTAATGGCAGAATGGACATCTTAAAGAAGATTTGGACTCAATAAAGGGAAAAACTTAAGAGTAATTAGAGCTCTCCAAAGTGGAATAGGGTCCCTTAGGAGGTAACAAATCCTCATCACTGCAAGTCTTCAAACAAAGACTGGGTGACTACTTGTTGGGGATGTTGTTGAAAAGTTGATTCCTATAATTGTACCATGAGAAATGATAAAGTGGATGATTTTGGAGAAGACTGGGAAGATTCATATGAGCTGATAGCACTGTGAAGTTATCAGAACCAGGATGTAATTTACACAATAAAAATCTTATAAAGAAAAACATCTTTGAAAGCCTTGAAAACTCTTACTATGTGGTGGCAAACCCTGATTCCAGATGACAAAGGACAGCAAAGCATGCTCCTCACCTCTTACCAAAGAAGTGATGAACTTGGGATGCAAAATGAGACAGAGATTTCTGGACATGGCCAAGACAGGGATTTGCTTTGCTTGATAATATAACTAAATCATCTGATTATGTTGTTTACTTGAGTATGTGTTATGTATGAGTGTTTTCTTTTCCTTTTTTGTTCAACATGGAGGGAAGTTTGCTCAAGGAAGAAGGGAGAGAAAATAAATGCTTAGGGGCAGATAGGTGGCTCAGTGGATAGAGCACCAGCCCTGGAGTCAGGAGAACCTGAGTTCAAATCCAGCCTCAGACACTTGACACTTACTAGCTGTGTGACCCTGGGCAAGCCACTTACTTAACCCCAATTGCCTCACCAAAAAAAAAAAAAAAAAAAAGGAGAAAAGAAAAGAAATGCTTAATAATGGAAAAATAATTAAATTACATTTAAAGAAGAAAAAATACATTCCTTTTTAGATGCAAATTGAACTGATTACCTCTTAGGCCCTTTCCACCTCTATAATTCTGTGACTCTAGTTGTGAAAGAACTAAAGTGATTTGAAGAGGTTATTCCTGGGTCCAAAGTTATTTGATATGCTTATCCACCTGGATTATACACTAGGAAACAGATTTACTAACCCAGAGGTTATGGTTATGCCACAAGCAAAAAGAAGAAATGATAATACTATTGAGAGAGCTGCATTAAAGAGGCTGGTTTAGTAAGAAGTCCCAGCTCTTCAACATGCTTAGGATATGTCCTCCCCACTAGGATCCCCCCAGAATTGAGAAATACTACTCTACAATGTTGAGTACCAGCCAAGTGCATGACACTGTAAGAAAGAATGAGGGGCAGCTAGGTGGCACAGTGGATAAAGCACCAGCCCTGAATTCAGGAGTTCCTGAGTTCAAATCCGACCTCAGGACACTTGACACTTACTAGCTGTGTGACCCTGGGCAAGTCACTTAACCCTCATTGCCCTGCAAAAAAAGAAAAGAAAGAAAGAAAGAATGAGAGGCCCCTGCCATCAAGGACCTGTTAGTCTAGTAAATAAGCCATGCACACAAATACATACAATACACGGGAATGTGTAAGTACAGTAAGAAAAAATACACGTTGGGAGCTCTAGTGCTGGGGAGAATCAGGGGAAGCAATCTTAAAGGTATTTCATACTTTATCACCCTTATCACAAGGAGAAAAGAAAATATTTTCTGGTTTGATTTAACTCTTTCCCCCCATATATCCATAAGGGTCACTGGTCTTTCACTGAATTCCTGACTATTGGTTCTATTCTTTTCAAGCATCAAAATTATGCTGACCAGCTGGTAGTTCCCCCAGCATCCTTTGCCCCTTTTTAAAAGATTGGCGTATTGAACATGGTGATACATACCTATAATCGCTGCTGTTGGGGAAGCTGAAGTTGGTGGAGTCATTGAGTTCAGGAGCATGGAGCTAATAATGAGTTGAATGAATCAGGTGTTCACACTAAGTGCAGTAATAATATAATGACACCCTCGGAGGTGGGAAGCGCCACCTGACTGCCTAAGTAGGGCAGACTTTCATGCTGATTGGCAGTGGGGGCTGCCTGAAAAAGGTCACTTGATTTCCAGCCTGGGCAAGATATGAAGACCCCCACCTCAAAAACAAACAATGAATGAATGGATGAATGGATGAATGAACAAGTAAATAAAAAATAAAAGATAGGCACTAATGTGGGCATTTATATTGTTTTGTGTATATTGGTCACAAAAGGGTTTTGTCTTGTCTTTTTTTATTGATTAAGGGAAGGAGGTAGGAGACAGAGGGTGACTAGAAATAGGATTGCCCCTCCACCACCAAAAAAAAGGACTCTCTCCTCATAGGTGGAAATGAATGCCCTACTCTGAGTAAAACTCAGGGATAAATTGGTGGAAACAGTAGAGAGTCACTTTGTGTGATTGCAAGGATGTTTCCGACTTGCAGCTTCTGGAGGGAAAGTAGGGAAGGTCAACCCCACTTCATATTTGGTTTGGTTTGGTTTTGCTTTTGTTTTTGTTTTGTGGGGCAATGAGGGTTAAGTGACTTGCCCAGGGTCACACAGCTAGTAAGTGTCAAGTGTCTGAGGCCATATTTGAACTCAGGTTCTCCTGAATCCAGGGCTGGTGCTTTATGCTCTGTACCACCTAGCTGCTCCCTACCCCACTTCACATTGATGAAGGAAAAGACTAGAAAGAAGCCAACCTTAAGGGAGATAGAAGTCACTATCATGTCTCTACCCTTGGCTTGTCACACCAGAGATTTCTAGAAGCTTCCCCTTGCATGAGATGTGGAATCTCTTTCTTTGTTGAGCTGAAGTACCATGCTCCCATTGGGAACACTGTGCATTATCAGGTATGTACTCCAGGTACTAAGTGCTGGGGATGCAAAAAGAGGCAAAAGACAATCCCTGAGGCAGCTAGGTATCACAGTGGATAGAGCACCATCCCTGAATTCAGGAGGACCTGAGTTCAAATCTGACCTCAGACACTTAACACTTACTAGCTGTGTGACCCTAGGCAAGTCACTTAACCCCAATTGCCTTAAAAAAAAAAGACAATCCCTGCCCTCAATCAGCTCACAATCTAATGGGGGAGATGACACGCAAACAAATATATGCCAAGTAAGCTATATTCAAGATAGATAGGGAATAATGAAGAGGAAAATCCTTAAAATTAAGAGGGGTTGGGAAAGGCTTCCAGGAAAAAGATTTGACCTGCTCCATTTCCGCCATGGGTTTACCTTTCCTGAAGCAGCTGGGTGGCCCCTCACCTCATCTACTGGGGCTCACCAAATGAATGCTAATTTTAATCTAGACATCCAGTTGGCTTAGCCCCACTGCAGCTCAGAACTCCTTTGGTTGAGATCTAGCAGCCTTATCTTCTCTGGTAACTAGGTAGAAAAGAGTATATGGCACCATTTACAGTATGATCCTGGGCTCTTGCAGGTAATACTATCAAATATCAGTCTTGAAGAAGTTCTACCAAGCTGGAAAAGCTTCAATTGGTGATCTATTATTGGCGATCTATGTGTCCAGTCAGGGGGAACAGTCTAAGCCTGGAGAAGCCAAGTAATGACTTTTAGTTACAGTAACTTGTGGAACTGTCTAAAATGACCTGGAGGTGTTGAAATGGGTAACAATCGGGGTAGCTAGGTGGTTCAGTGGATAGAGCCCCAGCCCTGGAGTCAGGAGGACCTGAGTTCAAATCCGGCCTCAGACACTTGATACTTACCAACTGTGTGACCCAGGTCAAGTCATTTAACCCCAACTGCCTCACCAAAAAACCCAAAAAACTAAAAAGAAACCGAAATGGGTAACAATACATAAACTAACAGCTATTTATTAAACACCTAGAATGTGCCGGCCATAGTACTAGCCACTAGAAATACAGATAAAAATGAAATAGTTCCTACCCTCAAGGAGCTTACCCAGTTCTATCCTTAGAGGAAGAACCTACATACAGATGAAATCACACATCTTTGAAGCACTGAAGTACATAGCATTTGTAAATGCCTAGTGTAGCCTGAACACGGTCTATCAAAGGGTCCAGTTGTTGGTTTGGATCTAAGTTGGGTTAAGACAACTTGGTTCTATGCTGTTCACGGGATCATGGGACAATTGACTTAGAGCCAGAAGGAACAATACTGACTAACTACTGGCTAATCTCCTAGATCAATGCCCTCATTTTAGAGTTTAGAAACTGAGGTCCTCCAGGCTGTGACCTGACCAAGGTCATACAGATAAGAAGTGGCAGAGCCGAGATCCAACCACAAATACTCTGGCACCAAATCCAACCCATCATTTGCTCACTGATTCAACAAATATTCATTGAATGCCTCCTAGTACATTCGGGGAAAGTGTCTGTTCTATGTACATAGCATTGTTCTCTTTATTTTGTTAGGGTACCCCTTAGGTTTATATTAAGAGCAAGGAGGTACCATAGCTACACAGTTTCCATGGCACTGAAGGAAGCCTTCCTATGTTGCAGGTAAAGGAGGGAAGGTTTCAGGCAGGACCTTTCAGTATATTCCATGAGGCCAGATGTGAAAATACAAGTGAGTGGAGGTTGGTGGCAAAAAAACACAAGTTCCAGAACCAAGGACCAGGAAGTCACATTGTCCAAAATAGGTGTCCCAGTCAACCACCAAATTACCAGCCCGCAAGTTGAATGATGCCAATGCAATAGCTAATTCCAAAAAGAAGAGGCAGAAACAAGGATCCCACTTAAGTCCAGTGGGTCTATCAAGAAGGAGCAGAAGACAAGGCAAGAAAAGGGATATTGGGCTAAATAAAGTAAAATCCAATTTGCCACGTTTGCTGATGGGGGGGGGGGGGAGGTTTTAACCCTTGCCATACATATCAGAGCTGATCATCTAACTCCTGAATTCCCTTCATCTGGAGAGCTACTGGAGAACTCTTATTAACTTCTATAGCTACTATAAGAACTTAAGAAGTCACAGCAGGGAACTGAACTGCTTTGGCACTTGGATCTTCTCATTGAATCCCTCTTCTTTCCCTACATGTGTTGAAACTCATTCATTTCCTGAAATACAAGACTCAAAATTGTGAAATAAGAGGAAGGATGATCTTTGATGGTTTAGTTGACTTACAAGAAGAAGTAAAGCATATAGAGGGTAAATGTGATGATGACAATAATAATAACAGCTGACCTTTCTATAGTGCATTAAGGTTTGCAGAAACACTTTACTTACATTGCCTCAATGGGAGGAGCTAATTTGCAAAATTACTGAATCTCAAACTTGGATGGAATGTCAAAGGCCAATCCAGTCCAACCATTTTCTATACAAGAAAGAAATTAGGACTAGTGAAATGGAGGGAATCCAAGGATGTGGCCATTTCTATTGGACACAGCTCATTAAGTCAGCCCCTCAAGGGGCAGCTAGGTGGCACAGTGGATAGATAAAGCACCGACCCTGGATTCAGGAGGACCTGAGTTCAAATCTGGCCTCAGACACTTGACACTTACTAGCTGTGTGACCCTGGGCAAGTCACTTAACCCTCATTGCCCTGCAAAAACAAAACAAAACAAAAAAACCCTCTCTCTCTCTCTACATATATACATATACATATACATACATACATACATACATATATGTCAGCCCTTGAAGTTGCAAAATCAGAATTTGAGAACCAACACCACTGGTAAGTCTATGTGAGTGGGCCAGTTACCCATGGGACTAGCCAAATCTTCCAGCCATGACCATTTAAACCCTTTTTTCAGAGCTGTTCATAGCAAAGGAGCCTGAGTAGCCTTTGGGAGGGTTAAATATTACATAAGGTGTCCCCAAAGTCTTAGTATATAATTTTAAACTGCTACAGCTTAGTAGACTAAGACTTTTCAGACACCCTGTACTTACATGTCGGAAGTCTAGCCTGGCATGAACTCTTCCCTAGTAAGCCTGTTGGGTGCAATGTATCAACAGGAAGTTTATTTAAAAGAAAGGGGAAAAATAGATATTATGCAACAAGCAATTCACAGTAGAGATGAGTTCCTCAATGTCCTTAAAAAGGCCCTACATTATTGGAGGAAGAATCCATTGCTACTTTTCCCAACATGGGCCTCATAACAAAATGAGTTATTCGACTGGGATTAGAACTAGGAATCCCAGGGGCAGCTAGATGGCACAGTGGATAGAGCATTGGCCCTGGAGTCAGGAGTACCTGAGTTCAAATCCGGCCTCAGACACTTAATACTTACTAGCTGTGTGACCCTAGGCAAGTCACTTAACCCCAATTGCCTCACTAAAAAACAAAACAAAAAAAAAAAAAAAGAACTAGGAATCCCAAATTAAAGACTTTTTGCCCTCCACCACAAAATAATTTTGGTAACAGAAAAAAAAAGGTAAATTTCTACTTTCAAACTTCTGACAATCAGATTTCCGAGACTTAAATGAATAAAAAATAGGCGCAGAGTTACAGGGATAAGAAGAGGAGAAAGAGAATAAAGGAGTGACCAGTGTAAGAACAAAAAATTATTAATAATGGATTTCTAGGGGAGACCCAGAGCTTAGTTTAGTTTCTCTCTTCCCCCTCACCCCAGAAAGTTCAGCCCCTGCTGGGGCTGAGCCCAGGTGAATAAAAGAAATGGAGATAGATTCTTTTGTCTGGCTCATTGAAGGACTGATGGGATTAAACCACACCTAGATAATGGACTTTGTCTGGAGCTACTTAAGTGAGGGTCTTTTGCATTCTTTTCCTTGATGTCATCGGGTAGAGTTCATTTTAATTTGGACCACCCTCAAGTCATATCAACCAATGGAATTGAATGATGCTAACCAATTAGCTTTGATCAATGTATAATGACCCACCTTTATCTTCTTTTTTTTTTTTGGTGAGGCAATTGGGGTTAAGTGACTTGCCCAGAGTCTAAGACTGGATTTGAACTCAGGTCCTCCTGAATCCAGGGCCAGTGCTCTATCCACTACACCACCTAGCTGCCCCCACCTTTATCAAAAGAGGATAAAAAGCTTTGACCATGTTTGTGTCTGATCTTGGCTCATTCTTTTGCTCTCTTGGTTCTCTCTTGGCTTCCTGGACCTGCTCCCTTGGCTCAAAATGCTGTCACTTGGTATGCACTCTTAGCTATGTAGGCCTGAAGGCCTGAGACTATTCGGAAGTTAGGGAGACATGCAGTCAATTCTTTACTAGTATATATGATATTAATAATAAATGCTTACTTTCAAAAGGGGTGCAATAGCCATTAATATATAATTAGCAATCATTTTAGAAGGTACATTTTAGCAACAAATAATTTAAAAAACACACCAGGCTGAAACTGCTTGCTGTTCCTGGCACACAACATTCTATCTTCTATGTCTGCACCTTTGTAAAGGCTGTTCTTTATGCCTGGAATGCTCTTTTCTCACTTCTGCACTTTGGAAACCTTATCTGCCTTTAAAGGTCAGCTCAAGTACTTTCCAAAGTAGTTATTTTGGATTTATTTTATATGTATTTTGTGTTGTTTTATCTGGATACAAATTGTTTCTGTCTCCCCACATGTAGCCAGTAGACTGTAAGCTCTTTGTGGGCAGGGACTGTTTCATTTTTGTCTTTGATCCCCAACACCTACCATAGTGCCTGGAACATAGAAGGTACTTAATATTTTTTTTTTTTTTAGTGAGGCAATTGGGGTTAAGTTACTTGCCCAGGGTCACACAGCTAGTAAGTGTTAAGTGTCTGAGCCCGGATTTGAACCCAGGTACTCCTGACTCCAGGGCCAGTGCTCTATCCACTGCGCCACCTAGCTGCCCCTATACTTTTTTAAGTACTTAATACTTTTTAAAGAACTGGGTATTCTGAATGCAGATTGAACCATAATGTTTCTACTTTTTTGTTGTTGTTTTTTCTTTTTTGAGGTTTTTCTCTTTTGTTCTGATTCTTCTTTCACAACACGACTAATGCAGGAAATAAATGGATAGATGGATGGATGGATGGATGGATGGATGGATGGATGGATGGATGGATGGATGGATGGATGGATGGATGAATGTTTTTAATTGAATGTTTCAAATCATATAGATGCTATTATGATGAATAACAATTTCATTTAAAAGTATTCCCCTCAAAATAAATAAATAAAAAAACAAATAAATAAGTATTCCCAAATTCCTACTAGCTTTTTTTTTTGGTGGGGCAATGGGAGTTAAGTGACTTGCCCAAGGTCACACAGCTAGTAAGTGTCAAATGTCTGGGGCTGGATTTGAACTCAGGTACTCCTGAATCCAGGGCCGGTGCTCTACCCACTGCGCCACCTAGCTGCCCCGTAGCTTTTTATCATTATGCATTTTCTCAACCAACTAATACTAATGTTGTAAGTTCTATCATGTGAGGACCTTCAAATTTTTTCTTGTTAAAAATGGATTCCCATAATGAAAAAGATCAGGAACTATTGTTAATATTTTAAAATCTAAGCTAATTAGTCAAGGGGCCCCTATAAACCAGTTTGAAATTCTCAAAGGTAAGACCAAAGGTTAAAATACACAATGGCAGGCCTGCCTTATTTCTCCTTCTACATCTCACAGAGACCTAGCAATAGTGACAGAGAATCATGTTAGCTGGAATTGGGAAGAAATGCCTCATAACTAGGTGGTTTTCCCTGGATTCAGAGATTAGCAGCACCATTCTGTATGAAGAAAGAGGTGGTAGTACATCTCTTTCCTAGGTACACACTGCCCACTGAGTCCCTGGGTTCAATCAATCAATAAACATTTATTAAGCACCTATTCTGCACCAGGCTTCTGCCCCCATCTCTCTGCTACCCCCATGGGCAAGCTGTAGGTTGAGAAATACAGGAGCTGGAGTTAGCTTGAACCCAACTCCTTTCCCTGTGAGTGACTCTTCCAAATTTGAGTTTGCTGATCTCATACTCCTGTTCTTAAGGGTATGAAAGAGCACAGGGCTAGACATCTCATTAGCTTTGTGACCTTTAGCATACTACTTTACCTATCTGAGCCTTCTCCTTCTGTAAAAGGAGGCAATTGGGCCAGCTGTGGTGATGCACATGAGTAATCCTTGCTACTGAGAATGCTGAGGCTGGTGAATAGCATGGACTCAGGAGTTCTGAGCTGCCATAGGGCTAACGTCAATCGGGTGTCGACATATACTAAGTCTAGTACTAATGTGCTAAGCCCCCAGGAACAGAGAGCCACCAGGCTGCCTAAGGAGGGACAAACTGGTCTAAGTCATGAGTACATCAACCTCTTCTGCTGATCAGTGTTTGGGATCTGGCCCATGAATGGCCACTGCACTTCAAGCCTGGGCAAGATACAATATTTATTACATGCCTACTATATGCCAAGGATTTCACTTCAAGGCTCTCACTGTTTAATGGAGAAGACTCATAAAGAGAAGCAGAAAAAGCCCTGAGGGCATAAGAAGTCCTGTAACAGGGGTGGGAAATGATCTGAGGAAATGTGAGTTACACTGTTGATTTCTTTTTACAGAATGATGAGTTTCTGGGGCAGCTAGGTGGCGCAGTGGATAAAGCACCAGTTCTGGATTCAGGAGGACCTAAGTTCAAATACGGCCTCAGACACTTGACACTTATTAGCTGTGTGACCCTGGGCAAGTCACTTAACCCTCATTGCCCTGCCAAAAACAAAAACAAAAACAGAATGATGAGTTTCTGGAGATCATGAAATCCAGATTAGCTGGGTAGGAAGTAGTAGTAGTAGTGGCGGTCTAGGTGGATTGACTTTAGAATCAAAGGATCTAGGCTCAAATACCTTCTGATACTTTTACTACCCAGGTAACTTCAGACAAGTTACTGAACCTTCTTGTGCCTCGGTTTCCTCATCTATAAAAATAGGAAATGGTAGATTGGATGGCCTCTGAGTCCCTTGCCAATCCTAGATCTATGATCCTATAATAAAGTTGATGAATACTAAATGGCATCAGAACAAAGGAAAAATGAGGATTGTCCTAGGAGTCATCAAAGGAACTAGTGAATTAATTGAAGGAACTAGATATTGAGAGGGAGAGAAAAAGAATACTTGTGAGACAAGTGCTCCTTTAAAGTAATTAGGGGCAGCTAGGTGGCGCAGTGAATAGAGCACTGGCCCTGGAGTCAGGAGGACCTGAGTTCAAATCCGGCCTCAGACACTTAACACTAGCTGTGTGACCCTGGGCAAGTCACTTAACCCCAATTGCCTCACTTAAAAAAATAAAAAAATTTTAAAAAAGAAAAGAATTAAAGAGCTATAATGTGAAAGGGGTATTTTAAAAAATAATAAACATTTTATGTACAGTTTTAAATTCCAAATTCTATCCTTCCTTCCATCCCTCCCATCCCCACTCCCTGAGGCGGTAAGCAATTAGATGTGGGTTATACATGTGCAATTATGTAAACATTACCACATTAGTCGTTTTGTATAAGAAAACTTGAATAAAAGAAAAAATGAAAGAAAGTGAAAAATAGCATGCTTCAGTCTGTGTTCCATCAATATCAGTTCTTTCTTTGAAGGTGGATAGTATGCTTCATCATTAGTCCTTTGGGATTGTCTTAGATCATTGTATTGTTGAGAATAGTTAAGTCAGGGGCAGCTAGGTGGTGCAGTGGATAGAGCATAGGCCCTGGAGTCAGGAGTACTTGAGTTCAAATCCGACCTCAGACACTTAACACTTATTAGCTGTGTGACCCTGGGAAAGTCACTTAACCTCAATTGCCTCACTAAAAAAAAAAAAAGAATAGTTAAGTCATTCACAATTCTTCATTAAACAATACTGCTGTCACTGTTCACAACATTCTCTTGGTTCTGCTCACTTCACTGTACATCAGTTTATACAAGTCTTTTCAGGCCTTTCTGAAATGATCCTGCTTGTCAGTGAAGGAGGGATTTAAGGCTTTTCTGCTTAGCCCTTAAGGATGGAACCAGGGGAAAAAGACAAAAGTTACTGATTTACAAATATTATGTCTTTAATCATCCCAACAACCCTCTGAGGTAGGTGCTATTATTATCCCCATTTTACAGACGAGGAAACGCAAGCAGGCAGTGGTTAAGCGACTGGCCAGGGGGTCACATAATAATAAGTAATTGAAGCTGCATCTGAAATTAGGTCTTCCTGAGTCGGATTCCAATATTCTATACACTGCACCAATCAGTTACCCCATTTAAGCTTGATGTCAGGAAAAGCTTCCTGACAGCTAGTACTATCCCAAAGTGAAAGGGTCTATCTCAGGAACAGTAAAGGCCTTCAAGAAGAAATGAGTTGATCCCTTAGATGATACTGTTGAAGAGCTCCCAGTTGAGTATAAGATTGACTGAATTATCACCAAGGTCTCTGAGACATCTGTGGCTCCAGAGTTATAGCACTGGCTTCATCACTTTTTTGTCTTTTTTTTCCCGAAGTTATTACTATAAATGCAACAATGATGACAAAAGGCAGTGAAACAACATTAGATCCAAACACAGTTTCTAACTGAAAACCAAAATCTGGACCATTATTTATTTCATCTTTAACATCTTCGTTAGATAGAAAGAATTAAGCAATATTTCACCACATGTCTTAAAAAATGAAAACCAAACAAAAAAATACTTGCTCTGTGTCTCCCTTTCAAGTCCTTGTATACTTTCAAAAGTTCTGTTATTGTTTTTTTTTCTTCCTATTCAGATTAGGATTTTTCAGCTACTTAACTCAGGAGCAGTATCACAGTCTTCTTATTGGTTGGTTATTGTTCTTTGTTCTTGATGAGAACCAAAGTGACATCACCATGTTAGGGTCAAGTTACAGTGTGTCCAACTGTGGCTGATCAGACCAATATGAGCTCAGCATGCTCTCCCACAGTTTGCGCACAAGCAGTTTATGTGAACATTTGAGTTGTATTCTCTAAATTTGTGCATCTTGAATTTCTCTTGAGCTACTTCAATTCTGCTTTGCTCATAGAATCTTCTTCTCTGATAAGAGCAGGCCACGATGGGCAATCCTGCCCCAGTGTCTCCCACGCAAAGAGATTTAGAAAAATTATTTATTTTCTCTTAGCCTGTTTGTACATATATAAAATAAAATTACTAGATTATATAATCTAATTTGTAAAATTAAAGTTCTCTTCCAGTCCTAACATTCCATAATAGACAAATTCATCCAAACAACCACAGATTTAACATCTGCTATATGAGAGGTCAGGTGCTAGATTCCAGGGGTGTAAGGATGAAAAACAATGGAGTCCTTGCCTTCCATAAATTTATGGTCTGGAGAGATAGAGTACATGTACACAGGTATAATACAAGGTAGAAAATAATAGGAATAGAGGATAGAGCCAAAATTTAAAGGAGGGAGCAAACATTAACAGAAGGAGGGGGAACCCAAGGTTTTATGCCAGAAGTTGTAAGCTTTAAAGGAAGAGAATTTTAATAGGTGGGGAGGAGGAGGCTCCCCATTCCAGGCATGAGGGAATAGTTGTCATGAATGCATAGATGTGAGAGACAATAAGTGGAGTATAAGGCATCACTAGTAGTAGAGTCTGGGGCATCTAGGTGGTGAAGTGGATAGGACACTGAGCTTAGAATCAGGAAGACTCATCTTCATGAGCTCAAATCTGACCTCAGACATTTAGTAATTGAGTGACCCCAGGCATGTCATTTGCCCTGTTTGACTCAGTTTCCTCATATTTAAAAATGGAGAAGGAAATGGAAAACCACTCCAGTATCTTTGCCAAGAAAACCCCAAATGGGGATCACCAAGAGTCAGACAATAAACAACAAAAACTTAGCAAAGGAAAGAGCTAGGCCTGGAACACAGAGTACTACTGTTTCCTAGTCTAGTGCTATTTTGACTACATCCCAAAGGGATCTTAAAGGTCATGTAATCCAGCCCCATCGTATTTTGGAGGGGGAGGAGTGGTCCTGTTCATTGATCCTGAAGGCTAGTACAAAGAAAACTATCTTATCTCACTTTCTATAGAAAGAAAACCAAATGCCCTAAGCATGTACACAAGTCAGAGGTTTGCTTGTCTTTATAACTCTAGGCAGTAGCCCTTGTTGAGAAGTCCTTTTTAGGAAAGAAATTAAAGGGGGTGGCTCAAGTGGTCTTATAAAAAACAAAACAAACAAAAAAAAAACAACAGCCCACACAAGCCATCAGTAAGGTAGCGCTAACGCTCAGAACAGAAGTATTACTACACAGTTGCATAGGTTTCCTGTGGCCGCCAATATAGACTAGCATCTGGCTGGCTGCACACAGCAATGCTGAAAAGAGAACCCTACTCACTAGGGATGGAAATAGAAACATGGCCACAAAAGGTGGCCACACACTCTGAGAAACTCCAGCCAACCTTTGACGGCTCAACTGGCCATCCTAGACATCTGATTGGACAAAAGCACTTCCCCATGTTCTTCCCATCTTCCCAACCATCTTCTGGCTGACAAACGGTTTGGTTTGCTTTTCCAGAGATTTACTTATTTTTTGCTTTTTAAGGCAGAGCACATCAACGAGTTCTAAGTAAAAGGGAGTTTTGGGTCGAGCACTCCCCTGGGAGAATCAGCAAATGACACAAAATGAAACTCTTTTTTTCCCCCTTCATGTAATATTTTGCTTTTCCTTTCTTACACAGCAACCAGGCAAATGATAGCAGCTTGAAAAAGTGATAAATATAAAACGAAGAAGTGAAACTCTGCAGACACCTGAAACTCTTCAAGCCCGGCAGCCTGAGCGTGGCCCACTGCAACACAACAGAAATAGCCCTGGCCTGGGGAGATAGACTTTGTTTTGCTACATGACTGCATATGCAGCTAAATGATAGCAGGTCCGGAGGGTCCCCTCCTTTGATGAGTTAGGCACACAAAGGACTACATTGGGAGGTAATCTGATCTCGGGTAGTTAAGTCCTAGACAAACTGCAACTGGGAGGAAGTGATAAACAGAACTTCCTGCACACAGCTGCCTGAGATAACACTTTCCATGGCATGGAAAGAGAGACAGAGACTGAGACAGAGACAGAGACAGACAGAGATGGACAGAGAGACAGAGAAAGAAACAGAGACACAGACAGACAGACACAGAAAGATAGTGACAGAAACAAAGACAGAGACAGAGAAACAAAGACAGAGAGACAGAGACAGACAGAGAAACAGAGACAGATTGGGACAGAAACAGAGACAGACAGAAAGAGAGAAAGAAACACACAGACACAGAGACACAAACAGAGACAGAGAAACAGACTGGGACAGAAAGAGAGATAGAGCAAGAAACCCAATTACTACAGAATTGAAAGGGATCTGGTCTGCTCTTAGTAAATAACTCTTTCTTTTTCCCATGGCCACTGAACATCTCTTCAAAGCCAACTGTGGTAATATGCTTACCACTTCTGAGCAATACCTACCCTTTAGCACTGGCCAGTTGGTTATGGGTTTTGTTTGTTTGTTGTTTTGTTAAAAGAATAGCATACTTATTGTCCTTCCGAATCTAATCTCAGGTTATCTTCTTGGCAACAAACGCTTCCTTTATTAAATATATAAAGGCTCAGATTGAGTAGTGCTTTATAAGAGCTGTAACTCTGAGAGTCAGTGTGGTATTGTATAAAGAACTGGAATAATGGCTTTGGAATAAGAACTAATAAGAAAAAGAACTAGCCTTTTTCTGGAGGTTTGCAAGGCACTTCAACTATATAGAGGGTAGCTATTTAATACCTATTTAATAGTTATTTAATATTATTAAAAGCTCAAAACTGCCCCCAAGACTTCCAAGCCCTCTTCTATGATCTCATTTGATACTCACAACAACCCTGGGATTTAGGTGCGATTATGACCCCATTTTACACAGGAAACTAAGGCAGAGAGAGGTTAAGTGACTTGCCCAAGGTCACCAAATGAGGAAATGTCTGAGGCAGGATTCATACTCAGGTATACTACATCACTAAGGAAGGTCGGGCTTCAAGGTCACACACATATATATAATTTGTTTATTTAGCATTTTATTTTCCCCAATTACATGTAAAAACAATTGTAAACATTCAGTTTTAAAACTCTGTGTTCCCAATTCTCTCCCTTCCTCCCTCCCCATGCCCCCTTTGAGAAGGCAAGCAATTCAATGGATTTTTTTCTTTTCTTTTTTGGTGAGCCAATTAAGATTAAGTGACTTGCCCAGGGTCACACAGCTAGTAAGTGTCAAGTATTTGCGATCAGATTTGAACTCAGGTCCTCCTGATTCCAGGACTGGTGCTCTATCCACTGCTCCACCCAGCTGCTCCCAGCAATTCAATGTTATACAGGTGTAGTCATGCAAAATATTTCCATATTAGTCGTGTTGTGAAAGAAAACATACAAAAAACCTTCAAGAAAAATAAAGTAAAAAAATTATGCTTCAATCTGTATTCAGACACCATCAGTTCTTTTTCTGGGCATGGATAGCATTTTTCATCATAAGGGGCAGTTAGGTGGTGCAGCGGATAAAGCACTGGCCCTGAATTCAGGAAGACCTGAGTTTAAATCTGGTCTCAGACACTTGACACTTAGTAACTGTGTGACCCTGGGCAAGTCACTTAACCTTCATTGCCCCACAAAAAAAAAAGTCCAATAATAAGTCTTCTTATGAAGATAACATCTTTTCATCATCACAATTGTTTTGGCTCATTGTATTGCTGAGAATAGCCAAGTCATTCACAGCTGATCATTTTACAGTATTGCTGTTACTTTGTACATAGTACATTTCATTTTGCCTCAGCTCATGTCAGTCTTCTCAGGTTTTTCCAAGAGCATTCTGGTCATCGTTTCTTATAGCACAATAGTATTCCATCATAATCACATACCACAATTTGTTCAGCCATTCCCCAATTGTTGGGCATCCCTTCATTTTTCCAATTTTTTGCCACCAGAAAATAGCTGCTATAAATATTTTTGTACCTATTGGTACTTTTCCTTTTTTTATTGTATTTTTAGTTATTTTGCAAAACATTTCCCAATTACATTTTTTTCTGATAAAAGTATTTTATTTTTTCCAGTAACATGTAAATATAGTTATCAGCATTTGTTTATACAAGCTTTCCAATTTCAGATTTTTCTCCCTCCCTCCCCTCACTTCTCCCTCCCCTAGACAGCATGTAATCTGGTATAGGTTATATATATATATATATATATATATATATATATATATATATATATATATAAAATAACATTAAACATATTTCTGCATTAGTCATGTTATAAGAGAAGAATCAGAGCAATGAGGAAAAACCTCAAAATAGAAAAACAACAGCACCAAAAACAAAAGAAATAGTATGGTTCATTCAGCATCTATACTCCACAGTTCTTTTTTTTTTCCTGGATTTGGAGATCCCCTTCCATCATGAGTCCCCTGGAACTCTCCTGTACCACTGGATTGGTGAGAAGAATCTAGTCCATCACAGTTGATCAACACACAATGTTGATGATACTGTGTACAATGTTCTTCTGGTTCTGCTCATCTCACTCATCATCAGTTCATGCAAGTCCTTCTGGGTTTCTCTGAACTCATTGTTTCTTGCAGCACAACAGAATTCCATCCTTTTAAAAAAAAAATCTCTTTTTGAATACAGACCTAGTATTGCTAGGTGTAAAGGCTAAAATTCTAGCTATATTGTCTAAAATATCTAATGAGTGGTCACCAATAAATTATAAGCTTTAACAAAAGTTAGACTTTTAAGCATTTATTAAGGAGAATAAGAATTTGGTAAAGAGATAAAGAAAGGCCTACATTCATCTATCTATTAAAGGGAGAGTGCATTTCTAGCTCCCTTCTCCACCAGAGTCCACAGGAAAGAGAGGGAGTCAGAGCACCAGGCTCCCCCTTCTTCCTCCCACAAGCAAATGTCACTTCCTAATACCAAAGAAAAGATGCATGGTCTTTCCCTCAGAGACCTTCACCTCATGGCGAAGCTTTTCTACAGTAAGTCTCCAGCAGGTGGCATCATTCCAATCATTACGTAGGTCAAAGAATATGCATGGATTTATATCCCTTTGGGCATAGTTCCAAATTGCTCTACAGAATGGATGAAACAGTTCACAACTTCACCAACAGTGCATTAATGTCTCATTTTCCCCATATCCCCTCCAATATTTGTCATTTTCCTCTTCTGTTCTATTAGCCAATCTAATAGGTATGAGGTAGTACCCAGAATTGTTTTGATTTGCATCTTTCCAATCAATCGTGAGTTAAAGCATTTTTTCATATGGCTATAGATATTTTTGATTACTTCATCTGAAAATTGTTCATATCTTTTAATCATTTCTCAATTGGGGAATGGCTCTTATTTTAATAAATTTGACTTAGTTCTCTATATGTTTGAGAAATGAGGCCTTTATCAGACAAACTTGCTTCAAAAATTTTTTCACAATTACTATTGCTAATTGTATTTCCCTCCATTCTACTCCCTCCTCATGCTTCAAGGCCATGTCTGACCCATTCTGACAATGTGACCCTTTTGATGTTATTCAGTTGATTTCAGTTGCATTGACTCTTTGTGACTTCATCTAGGATTCTCTTGGCAAAGATAATTGGAGTGGTTTGTCATTTCCTTCTCCAGCTCATTTTACAGATGATGAAACTGAGGCAAACAGGATGAAGTGACTTGTCCAGAGTCACACAGCTAGTAAGTGTCTGAGGCCAAATTTGAACTCAGGTCTCCCTCACTCTAGACACAGAGCTCTATCCACTACACCTCCCAGCTGTCTCGATGTGATCCTAGGCAAGTCACTTAACCTCTAGGCAACTCTCTAAGACATTCTAGAATGTGTTGATCTACACAGGCAGAGGAAGTTCTTCAACCTAGCTACACCCTAGCTAAATTAAATCCCACTGTATAAGTAAATAAGCAAATAAATTAGTGCAGCTGTTGTTTTATGAGAGGATGGGGAAGTGCACTGAGAACTAGGGGAATCAGAAAGGGACTCTTATAAAATAGATGGGACATTTGAATTGAGCTTTAAAGGGAACTAGGTATTCCAAGCAGTGAAGGCTTGGAGGAAAAGCATTCCAGGTGTGGAAGATGTGCAAAGGTAAGAAGTGGGACATGGAATATCCTATCCTAGGAACACCAAGTACAGTAGATAAGTTGAGCTGGGATGTAGAAGGCACAAACTACCATCACCTATAGAGATAGATTGGAAACAAATTGGAAAGGATTTTTTGTTGTGGGTTGTTTTTGTTGTTGTTGGGTTTTTTTGCAGGGCAATGAGGGTTAAGTGACTTGCCCAGGGTCACACAGCTAGTAAGTGTCAAATGTCTGAGACTGGATTTGAACTCAGGTCCTCCTGAATCCAGGGCCGGTGCTTTGTCCACTGCACCACCTAGCTGCTTCCCTGGAAAGAATTTTAAGAGCCAGAGAGCAGTTTGGATTTTATCTTAGTGAGACCAGGGAACCACCAAAGCTCCCTATTGCAGGGGAATAGCGTGATCAGATTTAAGGATGTAAATTGGCAGCTATGTGAAAGAGGGATTGAAAAGACTCGAAGCAAGAACACGCTTTAAGGGGGTGGATGATGGGGTTGATTTGAAGATCAAATAAAATAAAGTGCTCTGCAAACTGTAAAGCCTTATGTAAATGTCACTTATTAAGAGCTGACATGTTGTTTTTATCTGTTTTCTCTCACAACCTAGCTAATGTGGAGGTGTTTTCCATGACTATTCATGTATAACTTATATTGAATTGCTTGAGTTCTTGGGGTTGGGGGTTGGGAAGGGAGGGAGGAGGAGAAGTTGGAAATTTGCTTTTACACATAATTTGGAAAATAAAATTCTAAACAGAGGGGGAAAAAAAGCTGACATGGGTGCTGTGCCTTATGGTTAAAAAGACCTTCACATACATAACCAGGGATATTTCACATAGCCTTCTATTTTTTTATTCATTTGGATTTGCTTTACTGTGTCTTGATTTCTCACAAAGTCATTATCTTCTATTTGCTCTATCCTAATTCTTTTTTTTGGGGGGGGGGGGGCAGGGCAATGAGGATTAAATGACTTGCCCAGGGCCACACAGCTAGTGTCAAGTGTCTGAGATCGGATTTGAACTCAGGTCCTCCTGAATTCAGGGCCGTTGCTTTATCCACTGCACCACCTAGCTGCCCCCTCTATCCTAATTCTTAAGCAATGATTTTCTTCAGAGAGTTTATGTACCTCCTTTTCCATTTGGCCAATTTGGCTTTTCAAGCTATTGACTTTTTTTCAAGACCCTCCTGCATCACTCTCATTTCTCTTTCCATTTTTTCCTCTACCTTTCTTCCTCTTCCCTCTACCTCTTTTACTTTATCTTTAAAGTCCTTTTTGATCATTTCCATGGCCTGAGACCAATTTATATTTTTCTTGGAAGCTTTGGATGTAGGAGCTTTGACTCTTATATTCTTCTGAGGATGGGTTTTTTTTGTTTTGTTTTTTGCGGGGCAATGGGGGTTAAGTGACTTGCCCAGGGTCACACAGCTAGTAAGTGTCAAATGTCTGAGGCCGGATTTGAACTCAGGTACTTCTGGATCCAGGGCCGGTGCTTTATCCACTGTGCCCCCTAGTCGCCCCTGAGGATGTATTTTGATCTACCTTGTCACCAAAGAAACTTTCGATGGTCTTATGCTTTTTTCTGCCTGCTCATCTTGCCCAATTATTTCTTGGCTTTTAACTCCTTCTTAAAGTGGAGCACTGCTTCCAGCACTGCCCCAAGCTTCAGGGGGGTCCCAGGTGGTACAATTTAAGGAGAGGCTCGTTCTCAGTCTGCCTGGCCTGTAAGTAACCACAGCACGCTTGCTCTTTAACCTGGAAGCAGAAATCATACATACATAACCTCATTTGATCCTTATAACCCAGTGAGATAGGCGGCATAGGTATCTATGCCAGATGAAAAAAAGTGAGTGTCTGAGAGACAATGGTCCTCCTCTGAGCTCCTTGGATCAGTAAATAATCAACCATGGTTTGATTCAGCTTAGTAAATTTTAGCTTAGATTCTATGATATACAAGGTACACTGGTAGGTTTGGAAATATAAAGTTAAAAAATCCGGGGGCGGCTAAGTGGCACAGTGGATAAAGCACCAGCCCTGGATTCAGGAGTTCCTGAGTTCAAATCCAGCCTCAGACACTTGACACTTACTGGCTGTGTGACCCTGGGCAAGTCACTTAACCCCCATTGCCCTGCAAAAAAAAAAAAAAAAAAAATCCAATCCCTGCCCTTGGGAAATTTCTGATCTGGTAGTGCTACTCATTTCAAGTTCAAGTCTTCTGTTTCCTTGTCTAGCTCTCTTTGCACATCATGGTACTTGCCTTCCTGAACCAAGTAACTAGCAATAGCTCTAATTCAATGAGGAATGTTTTCTGTCATTGGCTCAGGAAAGCTACCATTACCAGAGTCTAACTGAGAAGTCCAGATAATTCATGAAGTTTGAAAATACATTGCTGCACCACCAAAGTCCCAGTGGTTGTGCCTTTCCCATGCCAGAACATGAGAGGGAAGAGTGAACATTCCAAGCAACTATCCTGAAGCCGCTATGCACCAAACACCTAGCAGGGGCAGCTAGGTGATTCAATAGAAAGAACCCTGAGCCTGGAGTCAGGAAGATCTGACTTCAAATTCTATTCAGACTGACTATGTGTCCCTGAACAAATGATTGTCTGCCTCAGTTTCTTCAACTGTAAAATAGGAATAATCTTAGCACCTATCTCCTCCGGTTATGTGAGGATGAAATGAAATGATGTTTGTAAAGTGCCCAACACATATGAAGCACTATGTAAATGCTAGCTGTTGTTGACATTGTTGTTATATATTTGGGATGGAAATATCCCTAGACTACTGTTCATCAGACACCCCAGAATAGCATCAGTTCTCTGCTTTTAGAATGCCTTTTATTCAAGGACCTCAAAGATAACTCATAACAGATTATGAAGAAGACAGGAAAGTGATTATTATTCCTTCTTAACAAGAGGGAAATGGAGACTGAAGTAGTTAAAACCACTGAAGTGGTGAACATTTTACACAGTGCCCACAATATCGTTTGATGAAGAACTATGAATGACTTAACTATTCTCAGCAATACAATGATCCAGGATAATGCCAAAGAACTAATGATGAAGCAGACTATCCACCTCTAAAGAAAGATCTGATATTGATTGAACACAGACTGAAGCAGGCGATTTTTCACTTTCCTTCATTTTTTCTTTTATTCAAGTTTTCTTACACAAAATTACTAATATGGTAATGTTTTATGCAATTGCATGTGTATAACCCATATCTGATTGCTCACCACATCAGGAAGGAGGGAGAAGGAGGAAGGGTTAGAATTTGGAACTCAAAACTTTTAAAAAAATTTATTATCCAAAGAAATAAATGATAACCACTGAGCTAAGATCATTAAAACAATTGGGGGGGGGGAGCTAGATGGTGCAGTGGATAGAGCACTGGCCCTGCAGTCAGGAGTATCTGAGTTCAAATCCGGCCTCAGACACTTAATACTTAACTAGCTGTGTGACCCTGGGCAAGTCACTTAACCCCAATTGCCTCACTTAAAAAAACAACAAGAACAAAAAACATAATTCTCTGGGTAGAGAAAGAAAGTTCAAGATTCTTGTCCTCACCTTCTCCTCAGATCTTAAATTAACTAAACGGTTAAATAAAATTTTACTTTAACATTTTAATGGGACCACAAGTCATAAAATATTAGAACTAGAACAGACCTTGGAGATCATCTAGTTCAAGGGTTTTCAAGTGGGGACGGGGGGGGGGGGGGGGGGGGGGGGGGGAGGAGGGCAGCTAGGTGGCACAATGGATAGAGCACCGGCCCTGGATTCAGGAGAACCTGAGTTCAAATCCAGCCTCAGACACTTGACACTTACTAGCTGTGTGACCCTGGGCAAGTCACTTAACCCTCATTGCCCCCGCAAAAAAAAAAAAAAAAAAAAAAAAAAGAGGGGATGGGTAATTGCACTAAGAACTGGGGGAATCTGAAAGGACCTCTTATAAGATAGATGGGACACAAGTTGAACTTTGAAGGAGTTAGGTATTCCAAGCAGTGAAGGCTTGTGTAATGGATCACATTTGCACAGTCTGGTAAAGCCTATGGATCCCTTCTCAAACTATTGTTTTTAAATGCATAACAAGAAACCCATCAGATTAAAAAGGAAACTAATTCTATGGAAATATAGTTATTTAAATCTTTTTTAAAAAACAACTTTATGAACCTCAGATTAAGCACCCCCAATCTAACCCAACCCTTCTATTCTGCAGATGCGATTTGTCCAAGATCACACAGGGAGCTGGTAACAGAGCCAAAACCAATCTTCCAACTTCCAGCCCAATACTCTTACCACTGCACCATTAATAAAAGTTGCCTCTCATTAACAAAAAGTCAATCCACCCACATTTTCATCTCAGCTGCAGGGTGTGGAATCCTGATTCTCCAGCATGATTTTGGGCATGTCATTTAAGAGTTCTACTTCATTTTGTCCAATCACAGGATTTGTCCAATTAAAAGGATCACTTAAGTTTTGTCAAGAGCTTGATGAGAAAGATTATTTTCAAGCACTTGTCTGTTACATTTATTGGACTTTGAGAGTATACTTCATGAATTCCAACTAGTTCTTTTCGGGGGGAAAAAAGGGAAATAAAAGTTAAATTTTCAAGGGAAGGAGATCCAAAGACTGTTAAGAATCCTGCTGACTAAATGCCCCAAGAGCACTAAAAATTACTTCAAGTTGAAATTCAGGGACCCGAACACTCTAGAGTGGAAAACCAGTGTGGAATGACTAAATCATTTCCTCTAAAGATTGTTCAAGTAATGAATTTGTTCCAGCTTCCTTCGAGGGTTTTGAAAGGTAGAGAAGAAAAAAGGGAAGAGGAAGGAGAAGATAACAAAGAGAAGGAGACTGGAGAGACAAGAGACAGGAAGAGGGGAGATGGAGAAGAGAAGGCAAGGAAAGAAAAGAGGAGGGAGGGAGAGATGGAGAGGAGAAGAGAGAGGCACTTTTATCCATCCCACCCCTAAAGATTTCCAAACCCCTCTCTCCCTGAATCTCCCTTTGAGATGTTGTGAGAACCTACTCAGTTTAAGTCCTGCTGATTTATCTGCTATCTAAAAACAATTAATTTTAAATAGCTAGCTACTGATTGGAGGTTCGCTCTCTGTTTTGAGACCAGGGGGCACAAACAACCAGAAAGCTTCAGGCTTGGGGGAGAGGTAAAGGGGTATCTTCTTTTGCTTTTAAATTAAGTGAATCACCAAAAGAAAACACATGAGGAGTCAATTAAACACTGCATTTGACTCTCTTGACAACTTTCCACCTCATGTTGATTGGATTTTTAGTAACTTTCCAGGGAATTTTCATCTTGATAAGATATGACTAATGGGTTTGCTCAGATCAGATCCTTGTTCTTGGAAGGAGAAAAAAAGAGAGAGAGAGAGATTATTCCGAGATCTTAATAGTTCTGCCCGATGTTTAGTGGGCTTACTTTTTCAGGTCCCAGGTAGGACATACCTCAGTAGAGCAAGCACAATGGGCCAGGAAAAGGCTTCTGGAGTTTGGGATGTACAGCTTCAATTCATAGGAACATAGGCCATATCTGGGAGAGACCTTAGAGGCCATCCATCTTGTTCAACCCCCAAAAGGAAACTAAAGCCCAGAGAATCTGGCCCAAGGACATACAGATAGTAGTAAGGAGCAGGCTTGATAATTGCAAGGCCAGCTTTCCTTGTATTATATCACACCACCTCCCAAGCAAGCAAGTAAAACATCCCTTGAAAAATCCACTTAGAGTTTGTTTGGCAAGTCATTGTGTAAAGTGGGCAAGTCACAACCTCTCTGCACCTCCTTTCCATTCCATAAACATTTATTAAACTCCTAATATATATCAGGCACTGGCATACAAAATGGGGGCAATATCAGTCAAACAGAGATAAAAAATGTATGAGAAGGGATTTTCAAACCTTAAAGCACTATATGAGTCAGCTATTTTTATTTTATTTTATTTTTTAGTGAGGCAATTGGGGTTAAGTGACTTGCCCAGGGTCACACAGCTGGTAAGTGTTATTTAAAGGTCGGATTTGAACTCAGGTACTCCTGAATCCAGGGCTGATGCTCTATCCACTGCACCACCTAGCTGCCCTTGACTATTTTTATTTTTAATCTGAAATTTTAATTTTCAATGTGAATGAGACAGCAAGCAGCTATGGGAGGACCCTTTACTGTGATTCCTTGTGGGAAGAAACATGTCTCTTGAGCCAATTTTTGCTTCACACCAGAATTAAACTGGGACATCAGGTGGCTCATTTTAATGAGAAGCATTTCCTTCCTTGGTCATTTAGGAGGTGCTTTGGAAAGCATTCCTCTTCCTTCCCTTAGCTGGCCAAATTTCACAACTTAAAAATGAGAGGAAAGTAAATGGGATAAACAGTTCCTTTAAATGGCTCCGTGAGGGCAAACTTAAGCTGGATAATTAAAATGCTAATCCTATTAGAGGTTTCTGGAGAGTGGCGAAGAGCCAGCATAGAAGTTAGTGGAAAAAGAACTGGACTTAAAATCAGGAAAAGTGGGGTTCAAATCCCATTTCTTCTACTTTTTTGTTTGTGTGCCCTTGGTGAAGTCACCGTAACTCTCTGAGGCTATTTCTTGACTTGTAAGTGTAAGATGAGGAAGTCAGATTAGCCAGTCTCTAAAGATCCTTACAAATCTAGCTAAGTGCTAGAGCCAAAAGAAAAACCAGCATCTCATAAATGCAGTGGTTTTTTAGAGGATCCTGTGATTAGGATATTTTTGGTGACTGTGATATAAAAGTAAAGAGAAGAAGTGACTTGCTCATGTTGTTGTGCGGTCATTTTTCAGTTGTGTCCAACTCTTGGTGACCCCATTTGGGGTTTTCTTGGTAAAGACACCGGAGTGGTTTGCCATTTCCTTCACCAGTTCATTTTACAAAGGAGATAACTGAGGCAAACTGGGTTAAGGGACTTGTCCAGGGTCACACAGCTAGTAAGTGTCAAGCCAGATTTGAACTCAGGAAGATGAGTCCTTCCTGACTCCAGGCCTGGCACTCTATCCACTGTGCCACCTAGTTGCCCATGACTTGCCTACCTAGCAAATTCCTAGCAAAGACCAGGTCACTTAGAATTCAGGTTGAAAGACGAAAGCCTAGTGGGTACTTATTTGTAGGATGTCAGACACACAGAAGCTTTCTGAAGTACTATGTCAGACACATCTGGGCAAATTGAGTCTTTTTTTTTTCCTTTTTCTTTTCTTCTTTCTTTCTTTTTTTTTTTTTTTTGCAGATTTTCCCTTTCGACTGAAGTTTTCAAATTCCATCCTTGTCTAAGTAACAAAAGGTATCTATTCTGATGTATCTTGAGAGGAAAGGGGGGGGGGGAATAAGTCTATTGTACAATGAAAAATTTTTGGCAAATCTTGAGCAAACACAATCCTAAAACATCCTTATTAGAGAAAAACAAAGCTAAGGAACAGATTGTTTTGTCATGAATGACTAATAAGGTGATTCATGTGTGAAAACGAATTGTTTGGACCACAACACATCTGCTGGAAAAGTAGAGATAACATTTTCAAATCAATCAGGTAGCCCTGTGATACCATGAAACTTGTCCGGGGCCCCAAATCAAAATACCTCAGTTCTAGGCTCAGCTCTGCTACTCACTAGATGGGTGACCTTGGGCAAAGTACTGGGGCTCAGTTGGCTTCAATTTTTCTCATCTATAGGATGATGTTGATGGTGATGATGATAGTCACCCTTTATTTATTTATTTATTTGTATGGTTTTAGTGTTTCGTGGGGTGATAAGGGTTAAGTGACTTGCCCAGGGTCACACAACTAGTGTCAAGTGTCTCAGGCTGGATTTGAACTCAGATCCTCCTGAATACAGGGCTGGTGCTTTATCCACTGCACCACCTAGATAACTACCATTTATATAGCACTTGGGGCAGCAAAGTGGTATGGTGGTCATGAAGTCAGACACAACTGAAAATGACTGAGCAACAATGATCTATAGGACTTACTTATGCCAGGCACCATGCTAAGCACTTTATAAATATTAGGTCAGGGGAAGCTAGGTGGCGCAGTGGATAGAGCACCAGCCCTGGATTCAGGAGGACCTGAGTTCAAATCTGGCCTCAGACACTTAACACTTACTAGCTGTGTGACCCTGGGCAAGTCACTTAACCCCAATTGCCTCACCAAAAACAAAACAAAAATAAATATTACGTCATTTGATCCTCACAACAACCTTGGGAGGTGGGTACTATTATTATCCCTATTTTATAGTTGAGGAAACTAAGGTGGGCAGTAGTTAAGTGACTTGTGCAGAGTCACATAGCTAGCTAGTGTCAGAAGTTGGATTTGAACTTAAGTCCTCCTACCTCCAGGCCCCCTGTAGTACCTACCAGCTTCCTAATGGAAACTGAATGATCTCTAATTATCACTGTTTAAGAGCTTCCTGGATACTAATCCACAGGGGATTTTTCCATGCTTTGACCATCTAACAGCCTGAAGACTTAACTGTAGAGCTGGAAGGACCATTAGAAATTGTTGAGTTCAATTCTTTCATTTTGCAAGAAACTGATGCCTATAGAAGTTGAGGGTTTTATCTGAGATCATATAGGTTGTAAGCGACAAAGTGAGAATTTAAATCCAGGTCTTCTGACTCCAAATATAGTATTCTCCCCATTCTGTATATACTTTCCCCTCTTTTTCAAATACTTTTCGACAATCCTTTTGAATGGTTTCCTGAAGAATGGCATTCATGGTGTCAAGTAGAATATTGAATCTGGAGCCAGAAGCACCTGACTTCCAATCCAGCTTCAGATACTAGCTGTGTGGCCCTGAACAAGTCACTTAAACTCTCTATACTTCAGTTTCCTCATGTACAAAATGAAAATGTTTCACTGTGACCTCAAGTGTTCCTCCAAGCTCTAAATCTGTGATCCTTTCATAAGAGATGGGGATGTGATTCTCACCTCACATGTCAGTTGATTTGGCCACAGAATGCAATTATACCAGATCAAGTTTTCATATGTAAACAAGAACTATTTACATCCTGATCCCTTTATGATGTGCAAATACTTCTTTAACTGGGTAGAGAAGAGAATAGTGCACTTATTTGAGCAAGCAGGTTAGTCACACTTCTGGAAGCTTTAAGTGGCTGGACCCTGGATGAATTAGAGGTTGAAAGTGGGAAAGATTTCAACCTAGGAGCTGTCTATGGAGGTGACTCCTGCTGGGAAGAGGAGGGAACTTTCCTCTCTCCCCACATCAGTCAAGTAGTTTTGAAGGGGAGCTATTGGACCAGTAGGAACCACTGCATCCAATGGGAAGCAGATACAAACACTTCATATAAACTCCCAGGTAGACATGGATCCAGAAAGATAGTCACTTGATAGAGAAAACAGCTCCAAGGAGTGTGACTCCAGTCAGAAGAGAAGAAAGTTGGCTATGAAATCAAGAGAGGAGCAAAACCTGTGAACCCACCAGAGATAATATGCTCAGGGGGAAGTTTTAAGAAGATTACACAAGGAGAGAATTCTACATCCTACATTACCAGGAATTGTGAGTTGCCTATGTATCCTATGCATGTGCTTCCCTCCCATTTTGATCTAAGCTCAAGTCTACTTCTGTAATGAAATATGTGTGTATTTTGTAGGATGGTATGTCCCACATTTATGGGGAGAATAATTCGTGCCTATTGTTCTTACTGTGCTATTGACTAATTATGTCTACTGATTGGTGTTCATTGGAAGCATATCGGTGTGGGCTCATCACATAGTTAGATGTGTTAGCAGTTACCTCCTGGATATCCACCCAGAGAATGCAATTACAAGTTGAGAAAGAATCCCAAGGGGCAGCTAGGTGGTGCAGTGGATAGAGTACCGGCCCTAGATTCAGGAGAACCTGAGTTCAAATCCGGCCTCAGACACTTAATACTTACTAGCTGTGTGACCCTGGGCAAGTCACTTAACCCCAATTGCCTCACAAAAAAAAAAAGAAAGAAAGAAAGAACACTTAATACCAATACTGCACAAATTATCCTCAAAAATGAGATTCAATGAAGAATCAATATCTTTCCTAAAATGTGTCTGGAAATAAGCAAAATACTATAGACATGGTCTGACAAAAGCAAAGTACTGGAAGATTATCACCTCCCTAGTCTTGGACACTGTGCCTTTTTTGTATGCAGGCTAAGATCTAGATAACTTGCTTGGCTGCCATATCATGCTGTTTTTTATACTCCATTAAAACCTCCAAATCTTTTGCAGATGCACTTCTGTCCAGTCCTGCCTTCTTGTACTTGTGAAGTTGGATTTTTTAACCTAAATGTAAAACTTTATATTTATCTGAATTTTATTTCATCTAATTAGATTCAGCTCAATGCTCTAGACTGCTGACATTTTTTTAGATTCTGACTCTCCTGTCCAGTATATTAACTGTTCCTCCCTGCTTTGTGTGACAGGTAAATCTGATAAGATCCATGCCTTAATCCAGGTCTTTGATGAAAATGCTAAATAGCATAGGGTGAAGCACAAATTCCTAGAGTCCTCTACTAGAGAATGCCTTCTGATTTAACATTAAAGCACTATAACTATTCTTTTGAGCCCAACCATTCAACTAATTACAAATCAAGCTATATGTACTTTCCTATAGTGTACATTTCTCCACCATGTCTACATGGCGAAAAGACTTTACCAAACGCATTGCTAAAATCTATATAAACTATGGCTATGCCATTACCTTGATCTATACATCTAGAAATTTTGTGAGGGGAAAAGAGGAAATGAGGTTAGCCTGACATGACCTACTCTCATTTTAAAAATAATGTCAATTTAATGAGAGAATTGTCATATGCAAAGCATAACAGAAAAACAGGATTATACGTGAAACCATGAATATTACATACAACTTGCTGTTTTCAAAAGACAGATAATTCAGCATATCAAAGCTATATTGTTTTTGTTTTGGTTTTTTTTTTGGTTTTTGCGGGACAATGGGGGTTAAGTGACTTGCCCAGGGTCACACAGCTAGTAAGTGTCAAGTGTCTGAGGCCAGATTTGAACTCAGGTCCTCCTGACTCCAGGGCCGGTGCTCTATCCACTGCGCCACCTAGCTGCCCCTATATTGTTTTTAATAGCATTTTATTTTTATTTTTTCCAGTTACATGACCTATTCTTGATAGTTATATTGGCTATTGGTGATCACTACTTTCTTCTCTAGATGTTCACTCACTATCACTTTAAAAACACCTTCTAGACTTTTGTCAGGACCTGAAGTCATACTCAGTGGCCTATCATTCACAGACACCCTTCTCTTCCCTTATTTGGAAAACTAGGGCAGCATTTGCCCTTTTCTGTTCTTTGGGTCCTTTCCCATTCATTCTCCATGAGCTTTCAAAGATTACTGGTGGTGATTAGTGATCACATCCTACAATTCATTTGGACATGATGGCTTGAACTCATCAAGGGCAGCCAGATGAATCCTTTCTTACTTTCTCTCTGCTTAGGTTTGGATTGGACTTTCTATTAGCCATTTTTGTTCTGTTCTTTTCAGTCCAAAAGTTATTATCCTTGGTAAAGGGACTAAAAGCAACAGAAGATTTAAGCAGCTCTGTCCTTTCTCAAATATCCATTCATCAATCCTTTTACCTCAAGCAATTATTCTATTCCTTTCTTCAATCCTCTTCTTTTCCACAATATAGAGGGGAAAATCCTTATTGTCAATAGCTTTCCTTGCCAACCTCAATTCATTCTGATCTTTAGCCCTCCTAAGATTATTCTTATAGAAAATTACCATATGCTTGCATTCATCTCATTTTCTGCCCTTGATTTCCTCTTCTGTAAATGTCCTTTAAAAATCTAAACAGGTTGATAAATTGCTTGTACAGACACATTGCTCTTTAGATAACTATATCTTTTCCTCCTTTTTGGAAATATTTCTTTTTGTGCCTTAATTTTCTCTTTTTCTATGTCACAAATTATAAGATAGAGTGATGACTTTCACCCGAGATTCCTATGATTTCTACTTGATGGTGAGGACCAGGTACAAAACAACAGTTCCTCTTGGTATTTATTTTACATTTTGAAGAATAAAATTATCACTAAGGCAAGATTTAAAAAATTTATCTACTCTGCTTTTGGTAGACAAAGACTGTTAGTTGATATCTGGATAATTGAATTCCCTTTCATTATTATAGCATGTCTTTGGGCTGTGCTTATAAACTGTTTCACAAAGTCCTTATTCATGTTTTCTTTATGTCCTAGGGAGATCTGATATGCTCCCATAAAAATATTTCATCATCTCTGGCTCTGATAGTCACTTGAATGCCTTCCACAATGCTTCCTTCAATTTCCTAGATTTCATCAAAGATCTAGAACTGCTAGGAACTTCAGTAACCATCTAGTTGACACCTCTCATTATATAAATTTTAAAGCTGAGGCAAGGGAGGCTGGGACTTGATCACCCATGTTGGGGGCCTCATCTTCCTTGAGCACATGTCTAACCATATCATCTCTCCCAGTCCACCCATTGAATAAACTCCCTGGATCCCTATAACCTCAAAGATGAAAATTCATTCAAAGCTCTTCAAAACCTGGCTTCCTGCTACCATTCCAGTTTTTGGACACTTTAGTCCCCACCCACCCACCCACCCACCCAATCATATATTCTGCTATCCAGTGACCCTGGCCTCTTGCCGCCCCTCAAACAAGGCATTCTATCTCCCAACTTTGCATTTTCACTGGCTCTCCCCCATGTTTGGAATTCTCTCCCACCTCATCTCTGCTTCCTTTCTTTTCTGGCTTCCTTCAAGTTCCATCTTCTGTAAGAAGCCTTTCCAAATTCCCCTTAATGCTACTAGTGCCTTTCCTCTGTTGATTATCTCCAATTTATTCTGTCAAAATGTTTATTTTGCATAGTTGTTTGCATGTTGTCTTTGCCAGTAGACTGAATGATCCTTGAGAGGAGGGATTAATTATATTTTGCCATTCTTTGTATCTCTGATCCTTATATCAGTTCCTGGCACACGATGGGCATTGAATAAATGCTTGTTGAGCTGATATTAGAAAAAGCTGACCTTTCATGACCCTTGGAAAACCTCAAGATTTCTGCCTTCTTACCTGTTTTATATTGCCCAGGGAAAGGAGTCCCAACAATTCAGACTCTGATTTTCTTTAATGATGAATCAACATCCTGAAGTAGTGGTTACTTTTAAGAGGGATGACATAACTCAGAAATTTGATCATGCTAAATGTGGCCAGTGAAGATCACACAGCATACTAGTGTTGGCTCTCTTGGGTCAGAGCTAATGCTTCTTGGCTTAGTGCCCAAAATCTAGTAGAGACCTAACTTGTTATGACACAGATTTAAGTGAGTCATCTATGGAATTATTCACAGAATCACAGAATTTGAGAATTGAAAGGGCGCTCAAAGGTCATAGGTCCAATTAATACATGAAAGGACTCCACATTATAACATACCTAACAAATGATCATCCAGCCTCTGTTTCATGGGTTCTTATCGTACTCTTTTAGGCCAGATTCAATCTGGGGATAAAATGAGGTACTTATAAATCATTGAACAGTTAACAAAAAGATTTCCTTTACCCTAATACATCAAGGATCCAGCGACACTTAGCTTTGCATGTTGATAGAACCAGCTTCCCTCACCTCACTATGGAAATGCTTTTGGTCAGTAAGTCTTCAGAGTAAGGCATGACAACTCACATGATCTCAGCCACCCACCAAGTCCGAAGGACTCAAACTCCTTGTGGCTGGGACATTTTTATAACATTAGATGATCAAGAAGCTGCGTCAGAGAAGCCAGCATCAATCAATTCTGGAACCAAGTTGTCTCTTTTTAGGGAAGACTAATCTGTCACAAGAGGAAAGGGGAAGAGGGGGCCTAACCTGTGTTGCAGATAGATATTAGTCCTATCATACCATCTATGCCTTTATCCAAGTATAAGGCATGTGTGTGTATGTGTGTGTGTTGCCCACATAGGTTATGCATAGGAAAATGAATCTTCCCAGCTGTGACTTGAAGGAAAACATGAATACATAACTCTTGAGTCTCCTCTACCCACCCTTCTCTAAGGTACAGGAGGGAAACCAGGAAATTAGAGAGAGCCACAAACTTAGCCTCTCTCTTCTCGTCAGAGAGAGGCTACTGGGCTAGAATTATCTTGATCTACCTCCCTAAAAATTGCTATTCTAGAGGAAATAAGCTGGGGCTCAAATTTTGCTCTGGATTGCTATCCCTAAATAGGGAAATACTACTACAAGCTATATATCCAAGGCTTGACTCCCTTCCCACCACATGCCATTATACAAACACCACTCTTAGGAAACAGTAAATAAACTTATTTATCCAAGATCATGGCAAGCAAAAATCAGAGAACTAATGCAGATAAGAATATACTAGATAATACACAAAGTAAATGTACTGTCCCATTGGAAGCAAGGTATCTCAGCTCAGCCAAGAAAGAGAGAGTCCCAGATCTTACCCAAGAAGAAAGATCTTGATATTGCTATTGTAGTAAACTGGGGATAGGAAAAAGATCAAGGTGCTGACTCCTCTACATGTTGGGTTCTTCCCACAGTCTTTCTCTCCAAAGACCTTTCCCTGAAGAGAATCTGGGACCACATGCCTTCTCTCTTGAAGCTGGGAGTCTGAAAAGCAGGATCTCTCCAGTAGTTCTTGCCAACTTCACCCTTCAAGCTAGCATTTAGCACTGAGCAATTAATCCCCCCTAACAAGAAGAGTGGCAACTGGGCTTAAACTTCTGTTTACACAAGTCATTGATAAAAATGTGTAATGCAGCAGAGGACCAAGATCCCTTGGATCCAACTAGAGATGTCCTGACACAATGATATTGAAGTATCTACAAATACTCTGAGTTCAGCCATCCAACCAGTTCTGAATGCATCTGACTGTAGTTACCTAATCCAAATGTCTCCATCTTCTCCATAAGAATGATGCAAGAGGGGCAGCTAGGTGGCACAGTGGATAGAGCACTGGCCCTGGAGTCAGGAGGGCCTGAGTTCAAATCCAGCCTCAGACACTAGACACTTACTAGCTGTGTGACCCTGGGCAAGTCACTTAACCCCAATTGCCTCACTTAAAAAAAAAAAAAAGAATGATGCAAGATACTTGATCAAAAACTTGCTAAAATCTAAGAAACAATATGCACAGCATTCTCTTTATCTACTAGTTTAGCAATACTGTCAAAAAGGGAAATGACATCCGACATGGCCTTTTCTTGATGAACCCCATACTGACTCTTTGTAATTATTGCTGTTTGTCAACTATCACTTTAATGAGACATTCTAGAAATCTATGTCTTTTTCTGAATCTTGAATTCATTACTTCTTCTTTTTGTGTGTGTGTGAGGCAATTGGGGTCAAGTGACTTGCCCAGGGTCACACAGCTAGTAAGTGTCAAATGTCTGAGGTCAGATTTCAACTCAGGTCCTCCTGAATGCAGGGCCAGTGCTCTATCCACTGCACTGCCCCCCATTACTTCTTTATTAGGAAGTGAGTAACATGTTCCTCATAGGTCCTCTGAAAATGTAATTGGGCATTATTCTAATCAAAGTTCTTAAATCTTCCAGAGCTGTTTTCCCTTATTATACTGTCATATAAATTCTTCTGGTTCTGCTCACTTCATCACAGTGAACAGTTCATGCTTCACAAGGATTCTCTAAAATTATTTCTTTCACTATTTCTTATTCCATTGTATTTATATATAAAAATGTATTCAGCCATTTCTCAATGGAATGGGGATCTTCTTAGATTCCAATGCTTCACTTTTGTCTTTTTTCCCCCATTTTAAATCCCTGCTTCTAAATCAGGGAGTCTCTTTTGTTTGTGACTTGATTTTGCATGGGATAATACCTTCCTGGTATTATCACCTCTCACAATAATGATGATGGTGGTGGTGGTGGTGGTGATAACTAGCACTTATACTAGTGTTTTAATGTTTGCAAAGCACTTTATATATATTATTTCATTTGGCCCTCACAATGGCCTTATAAGGCATGTTCTGTTATTACTCCTATTTTAGAGAGGAGTTTGAGCAAAATTAAATTACTTATTCAAGGTCACACATCAAGTAAGTATCTGAGGCAGGATTTGAACTCAGATCTTCCTCACTCCAGGTTCATCTCTCTTTCTACCACCTACCTGCCTCTCCTCCCTTTTTCCACCTGTTTCCCTGTTGAATTAGGTGTATTTCTACACCAAATTTTGTGTATGTGTTATGAGCACTTGTGCACAAGTGCACACACAGAGTTTCAGGCATGCATGTGTCATACATACACAGCTAACTCTCCTTTGTTCCATCTCTCTTTCCAAGGTGTCATGCTGACTCCATAGTTTCTCATCATGAGATCATAAGATCATAGAATTAAAGTTTAAAAAGAGACTTTAGAAGCCATCTAACCTGATCCCCTTATTTTACAAATAAGGAAACTAAGGCCGAAAGGGACTATTTGACTTGCCCAAAGTCACACTGGGAGTAAGATACAGAAGGCAGGATTTGAACCCAGGTCCTCTGACTCCAAGCCCAGAGCTCTTTCAGCTACATCATGCATGTAATGGATGTCTCTGACATAAGCATTTTATGAAGCTAAAAGGAACCTTAGAAAGCATCTACCTTCCCTTTTAGATATGGGGAAACTGAGTTCCAAAGAGGTGAAGGGACTTGTTAAATGTCACTTTGCCACTTTAGTCAGTGGCAAAAGAGGAACTCGAAAACAAGAGTGGAAAGATCCCCGAATTTGGAGTGGCAGAACCAGGGGATTCAAATCCGATTTGGGCCAAATCTCTTAACCCCTCTGGACTTCTCTTTCCTCCACTGTGAAATGGCAGGTGAGGAAGAAGTAGAACTAGGTCCCTTCCGGTTCCAAATACTATGATCCTGAGGGTCCTTATCAAATATGCCATATTCCTTTGTTGTATTGAGTATGCTGATAAGGTGGGTATTTGTTCTTTTGCCCAGTTCCATCTGACATCTGAAATTAGGCTATTTGCCTAGATCGAGGAACCTTCTGAGAAACAATGCCAGGAAACTCTGGCTGACCTGTGTATTTTGGTCACCAGGAGAATGTAGGGACAAAGTATGAATGAACCACTGGACTGATCGTTATTCCTGGGCAGACAACTGAAACTGTACTCACAGTGAGTGTATCTTCACCTGCAGAAACAATGTGGTATCTACTCATGCAAAATTCAGCCCTTTGGTGTGTGTGTTTATGGGGACCACTGAACATTTTTAGCAACTTTCTTCAGAAAGAGTTTTACCTCTTGTCAGCACCCCAGATGGTGTAACTTTCTGCAGTTTGGGGAGTAGCCTCCATTCTCTAGGGACCCAAATTGTCACATTAGTCATATGGGAAATGTTCCCACAAGCCTCCCTCTGAGAACCCTACTAACAGGAGCTAGTTAATGATTACAATAGACTTTTAAAATATTCATTTCTTTTAAAGCAGAAAAAAAGCAAAGCTAACCTCTCTAGCACCAAACAGGGCTGGGATGAACTGGGAATAGAGTTGGCCAAAGTAATTTTTGTTGTTCAAGAGGCCAAGTGGTATATGGAATAGCAGGCTAAAAGGACTGGGTAGAGGTCCTTCCTCTGACACATACTGGTTGTGTGACCTTTTAGTGCCCCTAGGAAATGCTCTAAGGACTCTGTGTTATGCATGAGTTGCCGATCTGCCTTGGTGGATGAGTCTTCACATCAATAAATTCACAGCTTCAACAATCATCATAAATGCCTCTCATCTCTAACACTCAAATAGGTCTGTGATCTCACTAATTGGAATGTTCTCTTCAATTGTGCAGATCAAAATTCCTTTATGTCTGCCCATCCCATGGGACTCTTCTCCAAACTACAAGCAAACTTTTAGGATTAATATAATAACAACTAGGTGGTGCAGTGGATAGAGTACCAGGCCTAGAATCAAAAAGATTCATCTTTGTAAATTCAAATTTGGCCTTAGATACTTAGTAGCTATGTGACCCTGTACAAGTCACTTCACCCTGTTTGCTTCAGTTTCCTCATTTGTAAAATGAGCTAGAGAAGGAAATGGCAAACCATTCCAGTACCTTTGCCAAGAAAACCCCAAATAGGGTCACAAAGAGTTGGAAACGACTGAAAAATGACCCAACTAAACATAATAAAAGAAAAAAAGGGGGGGGGATAGCTAAGATTGAGTCATCATTCTCTCCGTTGGATAACTGATGAAAGGAGATGATCAGTTCTCAAAAGAAGAACGGCAAACTACAAATGAACATAGGAAAACACACTCCAAATCACTAATAACAAGAGAAATGCAAATTAAAACAACTCTGAGGCTTTACCTCACACCTTTTCAAAGGTGGCAAAAAAGGAACAAGTATACAGTATGTTGGAGGGCCTTTGTGAAGATGAGGATACAATTCACATTTGGTAGAAGCATAAATTCATGCAATTTTTCTGTATAAAAGTGTGGAATTATGCAAGAAAAGCAACTAAACTGATGTGACTTTTCAGCATAAAATCTGGATTTTTAAATGACTAAAGCTGTTCATCCATTGACTGAGCACAAGACATAAACCCCAAGGAGGCCAAAGGAAGTCAAAGATAGACTCAATGTATACCAAAACATTCATGCAGGATTATTTTGTGGTAGCAAAGAATTAGAAGCCTATGAGTGTGGAGCAGCTAGGTGGAGCAGTGGATAGAGCACCGGCCCTGGAGTCAGGAGGACCTGAGTTCAAATCCAGCCTCAGACACTTGACACTAGCTGTGTTACCCTGGGCAAGTCACTTAACCCCAATTGCCTCACACACATGAAAAAAGAAGCCTTTGAGTGCCCATTCATTGGTAAATGACAACAAACTGGGGCATGTGAATTCTGTGAAATACTATTGTTCAATAAAAAATTAAAAATATGAGGAATATCAGAGGAACCACAGAAGAATGTGTATGAATTGAATCAGAATAAATTAAGTAGAAAAAGGGGAACAATGGACATGACTACAACAATGTAAGTGAAGAGGATCATCAAAAGAAAGTCAAACTCTGAGTTATGGAAAACCCAATAATGGTCACTGAGGACAGATAATGAAACATACCTCCCTACTCAAGCCCAGTGCGACAATACATTCTTGGATTAGGTTACTGTCAGTTGTTTTTGCTTAACTCTTTCTTTGTTCTTTCTCCTTTTTCAACAAACATTTATTTTATTTTTTCCAGTTACATGTAAGGGTAGTTTTCAACATTGTTTTCATAAGATTTAGAGTTCCAAATTTTTCTCCCTCCCTCCTTCCCTTTCCTCCCCCCTCCACAAGATCGCAACCAGGTTATATATGTACAATCCACAAGTGTTCTTTTTATCATTTCTTTCTATGGGGGTGGATAGTAAGCTTCCTCATTAGTTCCTTGGGATTGTCTTGGATCATTGCATTGCTGAGAGTAGTTAAGTCATTCACAATTGCTCACTGAACAATACTGCTGTCATTATGCACAATGTCCTCCCAGCTCTGCTCACTTCACTATACATCGATGTTCATTAGTCTTTCCAGGTTTGGGGGGGATCATCCTGCTTATCATTTCCTATAGCTTAACAAGACCATTCCACCACAATCATATAGCACAGCTTCTTCCATCATTCCTCAATTGATGGACATTCCCTTGATTCTCAATTCTTAGCCTCCACAAAGAGTTGCTATAAATATTTTTTTGTACAATTTTTCCCCCTTTTCTCTTTTTCATGATTACTATTGTTAACTGTTTCTCTTCTATCCTATTCCCTTCCCCATGATATTTATTCTATTATCCCTCTTCTTTCATCCTATCACTCTTCCAAAGGGATTTGCTTCTGTCTGTCCCCTTCCCCACTCTGCCCTTCCTTCTTTTGCCCCTCTCTCTTTATCCCCTTCCCCTCCTATTTTCCTGCAGGGTTAGAGAGATTACTCTACCCAATTGAGTGTGCACATTATTCCCTCCTAGAGCCAATTCTGCTGAGATTGAGGTCTTTGAGCCAATTCTGATGAGTGTTAGGCTCATTTAATTCAAAGATTAAATAGATTACTCCACCCAGTTGGGTGTGTGTGTTAGTCCCTCCTAGAGACAACTCTGATGAGTTTAAAGTCTTTGAGCCTTTTCTGATGAGTGTAAAATTCATTTACTGCCCTGCTACTCTCCCACCTCTTCCCCCACTCCATAAGCTTTTTCCTGTTGCTTTCATGTAGGATTTCACCTCTGCCCTTCCCCCTCCCCCAGTGTATTACCCTCACCCCTCAATTTAACCCTAACAATGTCATCATGGGGCAGCTAGGTGACACAGTGGACAAATCATTACCCCTGGACCCAGGGGGATCCAAGCCAAAACCCGGCCTCAGACACAAGACAGTCACCTACTGTATGACCCCAGGCATGTCTCCCAACTCCAATTTTTTATAGTTCTCTAGGGTCTTGTATTTGAAAGTCAAATTTGCCATTCAGTTCAGGTCTTCTCATCACAAATAGCTGAAAGTCCTCTTTTTCATTAAAGTTCCATTTTTTCCTCTGAAAGATTATGATGAGTTTTGCTAGGTAGGTGATTCTTTGTTGTAATCCCAATTCCTTTGCCCTCTGGAATATCCTATTCCATGCCCTCTGATCCTTTAATGTAGAAGCTGCTAGATCTTGTGTTATCCTGACTGGGGCTCCACAGTACTTGAATTCTTTCTTTTTGGCAGCTTGCAATATTTTCTCCTTGACCTGAGAGCTCTGGAATTTTGCTATAATATTCCTATGAGTTTTCCTTTTGGGATCTCTTTCTGGAGGTGATTGGTAGATTCTTTCAATTTCTATTTTAGCTTCTGCTTCTAGAATTTCAGGGCAATTTTCCCTGAGAATATCTTGGAAGATGATGTCTAAACCCTTTCCTTGATTATGGTTTTCAGGTAGACCAATAATTTTCAAATTATCTCTCCTGGACCTATTTTCCAGGTCAGCAGTTTTTCCCAGAAGATATTTCACATTGCCCTCTATTTTTTTATTCATTTGGATTTGCTTTATTGTGTCTTGGTTTCTCATAAAGTCACTGGCTTCCATTTGTTTAATCCTCATTCTTAGGCAATTATTTTCATCAGAGAGCTTTTGTACCTCCTTTTCCATTTGGCTTTTCAAGCTGTTGACTTTTTTCTCATGTCTTTCCTGCATCACCCTCATTTCTCTTTCCATTTTTTCCTCTACCTCTCTAATTTTATCTTCAAAGTCCTTTTTGAGCACCTCTATGGCCTGAGACGAGTTCATATTTTTCTTGGAAGCTTTAGATATAGGGGCCCTGCCATTAACATCTTCCTCTGAGGGTGTACCTCGGTCTTCCTTGTTACTGACAAAACTTTCTATGGTCCTCACCTTTCTCTGTCTGCTCATCTTGCCTTTCTTTTACTTGACTTTTAGCTCCTTAAAGTGGGGCACCGTTTCCAGACTGCGGTATCCCAAGCTTAAGAAGTCCCAGGTGGTATGATTTAAGGAGAATCAGGTTCTTCACTCACCTGGCCTGTTCCCTGGTCCTTAGGTGACCCCAGGCCAACTTGCTAATCAAACAGCTTTGTGTGTTGTGGTTGTTAGCTCTGATGAGCCTGTGCCCCTCCCCTGCCTGGGCCACTGCTACTCCAGCCTACCTCCTGGTTCTCAGCAGGATTGAAAAATCCAAGTTCTGCCTCAGCACCAGCATAGACCCCTGTAGTCTCCCCCCTGCCCAGGGCTTAGCCCTCTCGCCAGACCGTGAGCTTAGTTCCAGACGACACTGGTGCTTCAGCTGATTCAGAGGCTCTGGGGGTCTCCTTCTCTGGTGAGGCCTTCCTGGGACTGGATCCATGTCAAGGTGACTGTGGGGTTGGGCTCCACTCCTGTATCAGCACAGCAGCTCCCTCCTTCTGACCTTCCAAGCCATTTTTGGTTAGAAGATGATTTCAGCACATTCTTCTGTGAGTTTTGCTGCTCCAGGCATTTTCCTATTGCATTATTTGGATGTTTTTTGGAGCGATTATGTCATGAGTTTGAGAGCTCACTGCCTTTGCTCCGCCATCTTGGCTCCCAACTCTGTCTTTGTTAAAGAGAGAGTTCAGTTGGGGAAGGGGAGGGAATTCCTGAAATAACTATGATGTAAAAACAAAAGGGATGCAAAAAAAACAAACAAAAAATGGGTTAATAGCAAAAACAAATACCAAGACAAAAACTATAGCCAAGAATCTAATCTCTGCATGGCTAAAATCTGGACACCAAAATGAACTACTTCCCCTCCTTCTCCCAGATGTGAGCTAATTTTTTTCAATCATTCAACAAATATTGACCGACTACTCTGTATACAATACTGTGGGAGAAACAAAGAAAGATATTGGATCATCCCTGCCCTCATGGAGTTTCCAATATATTAAATACCTACTATGTGCCAGGCACTGTGAAATGTATTCATGTGAAAAAGATAGTAATATATATGTGTGTCCTAACACCAACACTTATATAATGTTTCAAAATTTACAAAGCCTTGTTCATCTCTTTTGATCTTAGGGACAACTATTTATGGTGAATACTAAAAGTATTGTTTCTGTTTTCAGGTGAAGGAACTGAGGCTCAAAGGGGGTTAAATGACTTGCCCATAGTCCCATTACTAGCAAATATAAGAGGTAGGATTTAAGCCAAGACCCCTCCTTACTTCTAGTCAATAGCACTTTTCCAGGAGACCAAGACAGCTTTGATAAATGGTTCATCAGTGTGATTACTATTCATCCCCTCCATACTTTCTCATCCTGTGCCTGTTTTCTCATAACTACTCCTTAGAAGATCAGTCCAACATACTAGGTATATAATAAACATGGGTCTTTATTGCTTTTGCCTTTCTCTGTATTCCTAAAGCTTAGAATACTGGTACAAAAGTAAGCAACTGATAAATGCTATTTTATTGACTGACTAAACATTTCTTATATGCTATCTCTTCAAATAATAAAGTACATAGAGGCATCATAGCATGGCTGATGGAAGGTCTGACCTTGAAGCTAAAAATACCTAGATTCAAATCCTTCCTTTGATACAAACTAACTGCCTAATGGACCATGGGCAAGTAAGTCACTTGACTTCCCATTGTCCCTGGCTACTCTCTAAAACTATTTGTTGGGGCAGCTAGGTAGCGCAATGGGTAGAGCACTGGTCCTGGAGTCAGGAGTACCTGAGTTCAAATCTGGCCTCAGACACTTAACACTTACTAGCTGTGTGACCCTGGGCAAATCACTTAACCCCAATTGCCTCACTTAAAAAAAAACCACTATATGTTAAAGATAAGTTTCTGATTTGCATTGGTGGAAAAAAGTTTACACACTGGGAGTTAACTAGACAGACAAATTCTCAGTCCTAGATCCCTTCCTTTCCCCTCTCTTCCCCTAAAGAAACTAGGTGTAAATTAGGGCAAATAATGGATCCTCTCAAGTAGTTGCATTATTTAAATTCACACTCCATATTTTCATTGGGCTAGAACCAATAGTCATATTTTTACATAATTATACCTTTAAATAGTGTGAATTTAAATAGATAACTTCACAGGATTCATTATTTGTACTAATTGAGGCCTAACTGTAAAAACTTTGCTTAAATAATGGGAAAATGTGGACAAAGCTAACAAAAGTATCTAAAACCAAATTTTACTTACAACTAAGCTTGCTTGAAACACACTTATGAGAAAATCAAAATTTCATTGCAATTAGTAAAGGATCAAAAAACCAAAAAGGAGTTTTTCATCTTGTTTTCTGTTTGTATGTTACAAATTAGGCATAAATAAAACTTGGCCTGAATATGTTCCCATGATATTTGGGGAAAATAGGAATGGGAGGAAAGGGGTGAAACAATACAATACTTATTTCGATATATTATAAACTGACCCTATCTGCATTCCCAGAATTTAGTATAGTGCTTTAGACATAGAATCATAGATCCAAAACTGGAAGGAATGTCAGTGGCCATGTAGTTAATCTAACCCCAATTTAATTTCCTTGTTTATATACTTTATCTCCCCAGTAGAATGTAAGTTTCCAGAGGCATTTATTTTTGGTTTTGTATCCCCTATACAGCAGGTATTTAATAATTGTTTATTGAATTGTTGAATCTGGAACAGTCCTTATTGGATGTTCAGACTAAAATATCTGGCCCAGGAATCTAAAATCTAAAATCCACATGTTATTTGGTCATAAAGATTAAGGATTATGTTCCCTCTGCCATATCTGCAAAGCTATATATACATGCATGGATGGCACACAGATTTCTTTGGGTTTCCATGCTCTTTGTTCATTACTGACTTGTCTTGAAGACGTTGCAGTTATTCGCCCTCTCAAAATGGCACATTGTATCTTTATGTCCTGGTCTACTCTTCCATGACAGGAAATGTTGCCCTCCTATAGACATAGTTCTGTTCCATTTCAGGCCCTTGTTGCAGTTAAAATAATTATAAGAGACACCAGTTTGGGGCAAACATATTATTGATTCATCGATCTCTAAGTAAAGGGATTGACAAAAAACAGCTCCCTAGCTTCTCAGGGTCCAAAGAGGGGAGAGAGAGAGAGAGAGAGAGAGAGAGAGAGAGAGAGAGAGAGAGAGAGAGAGAGAGAGAGAGCACCCACATCGAAAATTTTCTAGGTTTTTATCCCTCTTTCCTCTTTGATGAGGTGGGTCTTTATATATCAATCAAATCTAATTGGTTCACTTAATTAAAGATGGATTACATCAGGTGGGAAGGACTGAACTGTCCCCTTGATTCAGAACAATATCAATATATGTAATCCATCCAAAGAATTTGGACTCCAGGCAGGCTGAGCTGGCTACATCTGGGTATGGTCCTGAGGGGGACAGGGAGTCTGGCTGACAGTAAGTAAAGAAAAGGGAAATCTGAATTTTCCCATCAATAATTATTTTCTCACATCCTTATCATAACACCCTTGGATTATTACAATAGCCTTCTAGTCTAATTCATTATACACACCACCATCTAACAATTCTTTCTAAAGTACAACTCTAATGGTATCACTCCCCTGCTCATAAACCTTAAATAACTCCCTATTGCTTGTTTATGCAGTCTAAGCTTCTTAGCCTGGTATGCAAAGTCCTCTACAATCTGGCCCAAGTCTATCTTTCTAGGCTATCTTTCTTTCTATGTTCCATCACCCTATGCCCTACGCACACTGGACTCCTCACTATTTCTCATATAGACCTCTTTCCTACCTCCACACTTTTTCAGGTGCCTTTCTTTCTGTTCTCCTTCCTCTCGGTCTCTACCAGGTGAAATTTTGTTTTTTCTTCAAGGGCCATTTCTTCGATGAAACCGTTTTCTTCATGGAGTGTTAAGTGATGTTTCCCTCCTCTGAACTCTGCTTTGTGCCTTTCCTGCTTATGTAAATGTTGCTACACTGAAGCATTTACTAATGTAAATATATTTATATTGTTATACATAAAGTGCATATAATGCAATATTGACTAATGTTGGATTGTAGCACGAATTTAACAACGCTGGGAAGCTCCCATTTGTATCATTGTTTGTGTGCTTAGATTGTAAGCACTTTGCTGATGAGGCCATGTCCTATATGTACTACTTTGGATCCCCTAGCACAATGCGATACAAATAGTAAAAACGTAACGACTGTGTATGGAACAAATAAGTGAATGAACAAAGGAGAAGCTAAATCTTGTTGTCAACATGGACAAACCAATCAGTTGAGTGCTATTCACAGCTATTTCCCCATTTCTAAATCACAGTAGTTATTTATTGCTCATCCGAAATTTGATATTGCATAAATGTAATTATTATGAGAACAAACCGCTTCTGGGGAGATCTCACCTGGTTTATCCTACAATCTACAACAAACAGTAGCTAGGTTTTCGTCGAAATATGAAAATATGGAAAGATTAAAGTGACGTCGTATTAATAGTAATAGCTTGGGGGCAGCTAGGTGGTGCAGTGGATAAAGCACCAGCCCTGGATTCAGGAGGACCTGAGTTCAAATCTGGATCAGACACTTAACGCTTACTAGCTGTGTGACCCTGGGAAAGTCACTTAACCCTCAATGCCCCATCCAAAAATAACCCCAATAGTAATAGCTCACATTGTGTGTTCACATACATTGTATCATCTGATTCTTATGAACATTCTTCACATGGTGGAGTGTTCTTATTCCCATTTTACAGATGAGGAAACTGATTGGAGAGGTCAATTGCCTTATTCAAAATCACACAGGTGTAAGTGGTTGAATCAAGATTCAAATGCAAGGATGCTGACTCTAAGTCCAATTGCCATTTATCGCTATGCCATCTTGTCTCTCTAATGATGCAAACTGAGTAGATAAAAGTTGTCAATCAATTAATCAATAAATAATTATTAAGCACCTACTGTGTGCTCTGTAGTGGGGCTATAAGAACAAAGAATGGAACGATTCTTACTGGAAAGGAATTTACATGTTAATAGGAAATATAACACATACATATGTGCATATGTACATACATGTATGCATACACATACATAATGTGTACAGCACAAATATGAAGTTAATAAATACAAATATATACAAAGTAGTTAAATACAAGGTAGTTAGGAAGGAAGAGGACACTATCAGTTGTGGGGAAAGCTTCATACAGAAGATGGCACCCAAGCTGCATCTTAAAGATATCCTGAAGCAGTGGTAAGGAAGGAATATAGTCCAGGTATGTAGAATGGCCAGAGATAGGAAGTGATATGTTCTCTATGAGAAGGCCAGTTTGGCTGGATCAAAGAGTGTAGGAGGGGGAATAATATCCAGTAAAAATAGGTTGGGGCCAGATTATATAGAGCTTTATCCTAGGGAACAGCTAGGTGGTGCAGTAGATACAGCACCAGCTCTGGAGTCAGGAGGACCTGAGTTCAAATCTTGTCTCAGACACTTGACACTTACTAGCTGTGTGACCCTGGGCAAGTCACTTAACCCTTGTTGCTATGGGGAGGGGAAAAAAGATTGGCCAAAGATATTTAGAGACTGATACATTGGAGGGGGGGGGGTCAATATCTGTAATACAGGTATTTTTGCCAAATTGTCATGTTTTGGGGCAGCTAGGTGGCGCAGTGGATAGAGCACTGGCCCTGGAGTCAGGAGGGCCTGAGTTCAAATCCAGCCTCAGACACTTAAGACTTACTAGCTGTGTGACCCTGGGCAAGTCTCTTAACCCCAATTGCCTCACTAAAAAAAAAAAATTGTCATGTTTTCCTCTTGTAGTGAGTGCAGTGATTTTGTTGCTGGCAAGAATGTATAATAAATATAAGAATCTATCTCCACCACATCCATCTAACTCTTTTAATCTTGCTCCAAAGTTGATTTGTATGGCAATGGGGGTCATTTTTGGAGTTGAGAGGAACCTAGGCATCCCAGCTCCATATGGTTCCTTTGCAGCTTTACTAAATAGAACTAATTCCCAAGTTGTTTTGGGAAAATACAAATTAATGACTAGGAATAGAAATTTAAAGACATTTATCTAACCCAAATCAAATAGAAGCCTGGAGGAGGGAAGCTGAACCCAACAAGAGGAAAAGCAGCTCACAAGATATGCTTTATAATTCATACTTTAACATCAATATCGTAAAAAGGATCAACCCTAATTCCCAAGACTGTTGAGAACACTGCCCACTTTATGTCAGAGATGATAAGCTAATATGCAAAATACACATTTTCTTGGACATGGAGGGGGGAAAAAAGATGTTTTTAAATGCCTAAGGACTTTTCTAGCTAACTCGCTTGGTGAGGCTGGCTGGGGTTTATATCAAAAATAAGCTAAAGATGACCCTTAGGGGTATCAAGCTAAAAAATGTAAAAATCATGTCCCCCTTAGGGATAAGGGAAAACCATATAGTAGCCAAATGTCACCTTATGGGAGCAGAGAGCAACTCAGCAGAGACACCCAGGAACAGTGGAAATAGATGCCTAATAGAAAGCAGTATAGAAGAAAGAACAGTAACAGAAAAACCCTGATGAGCAGAGAAAGCAACTCATCCAATAACACCAACAGATGACATCAGGGGCTCCGCAATATCAGAGATACAAATTGCCCAATATAAACATGTTCTCTATACATGTGCTATACCATATATTTACTTTTTTTTCAAATATATTTTTCAATTGCATGTGAAAACAATTTTTAACACTCACTTTTTAAATTTGAGTTCCAATTCCTTCCATCCCTCTTTTTCCTCCACCCCCTTGACAAATCTAGCAATTTGATATAGATTATACATGTGCAATCATGCAAGAAATATTTGCATATTAGTCATATTATAAAAGTAAACACAGGCCAAAAAAAAACAAAAATAAAGTTGTTTAAAAAAAAAGTGGGGCAGCTAGGTGGCGCAGTGGATAGAGCACCGGCCCTGGAGTCAGGAGTACCTGAGTTCAAATCCGGCCTCAGACACTTAACATTTACTAGCTGTGTGACCCTGGCCAAGTCACTTTACCCTAATTGCCTCACCAAAAACAAAACAAAACCCCCAAAAAAGCATGCTTCAATCTGCATTCAGACTCCATCATTTCTTTTTTTCTAGGAGTGGATAGCATTTTTCATCATAAGTCCTTCAAAATTGTCTTAGGTCATTGTAATGCTTAGAATAGCTAAGTCATTCACAGTTGATCATTGTACAATATCATTATTATTGTGTTAATTGCTCTCCAGGTTCTGTTCAGTTCATGTTGCATCAGTTCACATAGGTCTTTTCAGGTTTTTCTGAAACCATCCTGCTCATCATTTCTTATAGCACAATAGTACTCCATCATAATCATATTCACTTATTTTGCTATGCTATATAATTAAATTATCTTTTTTTTTTTTTGCAGGGCAATGGGGGCTAAGTGACTTGCCCAGGGTCACACAGCTAGTGTCAAGTGTCTGAGGCCGGATTTGAACTCAGGTACTCCTGAATCCAGGGCCGGTGCTTTATCCACTGAGCCACCTAGCCGCCCCAATTAAATATCTTTTACTTTGAACTGTGTTCTCTGAGTGGCTAGTAAAAGACATACATTGATGGGAGTTCACATACCATGGTCTTGTATGGATAGCAATCCCCACCCATTTCGTGCTTTGAACCTCTGCAATACTAAAACTGTTTTCCAGTAATGTTATTGGTGAGTTACTTTCTCTGCTCAGCTGGGTCCCTTAGCTTCTGTCATTTTCACTGTTATTGTGTGTCTGGGTGTTGTAATATGCTGTAGGTGTTAAAATTAGCCTCAGGCTCCCCAAGCGAAGCTCCAGGCTAAACTGCACAAAAAAGCCCCAGGCAAGGCATGGCACGGCTGGAGAGGATCATGAAAAAAATGGGAGAGACGCAATCGTTTGCTTCGCCCAACCCCAGCTCAGCACAGGCAGCACAGGGCTCGGCTGGCCCTGGGGGCAGTGAGCCTGGTTTCACCTAAGAGAGAAAGTTAATAAAAAGAGACACTAGAGACGCTGAGGGGGCGGACAGACAGAGAAAGACCGGTATGGAGAAAGGGCTTTTTTTTTCAGTGAGTTAGAAGGGAGGCTGCTACAAGGACGCTAAGGAGACTGAGGCTACGTAAAGAGAGGGACTGACAGAGATGAAGAAAAAGCTAAGGAGAAGGTAGAGACACTGAGAAGTCGGTGAGAGAAGAGACATTGGGGGGTTGGCAACAGGACAGAATTAGGGACTTTTCAGGGGTTCATCACTACGATGCAGAGAGGGAAGTTAGACAGAAAGGGGGAACACTAGAAGAAGGTCAGCGGCGGCAGAAGAGAGACATGCCGGAAAGCAGTCAGGTCTCGAATAACTTTGCATTTCTTTACCCTTATCGTTTACATTTATTTTTATAAATAAATTCTGCTTTGATTATTTAATTAAGAGGCTTCTTAATCGTTTGCTTATCAATTTTGGGAGGAGCAGTGTGGGGGAATTTTTAAAAGGCCCTAACAGATTGGCTTAGGAAATTAATAACAGTCAGATAGCCAGCCAGTCAAACATCCACAGATTAGGGCCCAGTCAGTTAAAAATATTTTTACAATGCAAAGGATGCTATATGTGAGTGAGGCCCCAGATGCTACACTCTCCTCATAACACTACTATACTTGGTACAAATTCATTCAACTGAATACTACAGTCTAGTAAGTTGGTCTGGAACTTCATGATCCAAGCTGTGTCTATATGATGTCAAAGTATATGGATAAAAGTACATATGTGCGGGGCAGCTAGGTGGTGCAGTGGATAAAGCACTGCCCTTGGATTCAGGAGGACCTGAGTTCAAATCCAGCCTCAGACACTTGACACTAGCTGTGTGACTCTGGGCAAGTCACTTAACCCTCATTGTCCTGCAAAAAAAAATAAAGTACATACGTGCAGGGAGTGGGGAAGGAGTCATTTCCATAAGTGACATGAGAGCTAATTTAGCCATTGTAAGGTAAATGTATCATCCAAATATTGGAGAGTGGACCAGATTTTCTTTTCTTTATGTCACTGAAGTCATTTCATGTGTTTAGCTTGACATACAGTCTATGTAAGATCTGAGGCTCCATTATTCAACCCCCAGTGACAAATTGGTCCCAGAACTTGACATCTTCCCCTGAAGGTTCTAGACATAATCTTGAGGGGTGATTCTCCAATGCCATTAGATCAAGCCCACATCTATATGCTTCCCCATCCCCACCTCCAAGATTATCAGTAAATAATCAACTTAGTCAGCCTTAACTTGCTTTTTTGAATGAGTGTTTACTTGGGTAGTATGGTAAAAAAACAATTAGCATAAAACACACCCTCAAACATCTGTGACAGACTCTATCATGAGTACACATAGTATTACGGTAAAGTGGCAGCTCCTGCTTGCTTGATGTCTTTTTCTCCCATTCCTAGGGTCCTTAAGAAGTTCTATTAGAGGAATGTAATTTCTTAATTGGGTTCCTTATTAAGCTGAGCATCCCGTCTGTCCCTAGTTCTTGATAAAAGTCCAGCCCCTGCCATCCCGGGTATACCAATAAAGCAATGAGGGAAAATCACATGATCCCCCTCCAATCAAAGGGAAGAGAGGCCAGGCCAAGACCAAAACCCAGGCATTTCCTTCCTCCCCCTCCCCCAAAGTGGTTCCTCATTAGGGTTATTCTAGAAAGCCACAATTGCTCCAATTTCTAGAATTCAATCTCATTTCAATTGAAATGATTATTTATAGATGATTCCTGGGGCATGGCCAAATTTCCTCCTCCTATCTGAGCACAATTCTTGTGCAATTCATCCAAGTTCAAAGGCCTTTTATCCCTTAGTCAAATGCCTATGAATGATTGATTGAAACATATTCACACCTAGTGAAGATATCAAAGCTCACATGAGATTGAGGTACTTTCCATCCCATCCTTACATTTGCCTTCAACTTTTGAGATTCAAGAAGTTGAATCAAACCTTAGACTTTATCCTACAATTGGAATACCTAACCACCAGGTGGCATTGGTCCATCAGAATGACCATTAAGACTTATGGCACAGGTATGATTACACTAAAAACAGAATAGTATTCCTACTTTAAAAACAGAACAGAACAAAAACATCCTCCATTAGAACAATTGAATCGAAATAATATTACCAAACACTATTGCCAAATCCCTTTAAAGTATGAGTATACACATAGAGTGAAATTATTTAAGGAAATAATTTTAGAATGATTTGGTACTTTTAATCCTTAAATTATCGATCATAGCTTAAACTAATCTTGCTCTTGTCCCCATACTTAAATGCTTCCCCCTAATTGAAATCCAGAGGGATTGTTCATAGAATTATTATCAGTTATCATAATAGGGAGTGGGACTAGACCTATGATTTCATAGATTTAGTTAGGGAAGTCCTGGGTGAAGAAATTCCTTCTACCAATGATGATTGGCAGTTTCTCTATAATTATAATATCAGAAAGTTACCAAGAGCACTGAAAAGTTAAATGACTTGCCCAGGGTACTACAGCCAGTATGTATCAGAGGTGAGACTTAAATTCAGGTCTTCCGAGTTCAAGACCAACTGTCTGTGCACTACACCATGAATACAATTTACAAAGCTTTTAAATGCATTATTTTATCCTAGGTTAAGTAACATACCTTTACTAATTCATAAAAATAAGCCATGAGGAATGACTAACCAAACTGTTTTTGCTAGAATATAATAGAATATTACTGCAATGTAAAAACCATCAAATATAAAGAATTCAAGAAAAGCATGAGAAGATTTAAATGAATGGATGCTGAGTGAAGTAAGCTGAAGCAAGGAAAATTATATACACGATGATTACATTAATTTAAATATGAAATCTAGTGTGACTCATTATGTTGCCCAGGCTTAGTTCCAGAGAAGAGTAGAGAAAATGCATTTCTCTCCCTTAATTTCAGAGGACAGACTATGGGTCTAAAATATTAGATACACTGTCAGACAAGGTAAGTGCTTTGATTAGTTTTGCTGAACTGCTTTTCTTTCTTTTTTTAATTTTACTCTGTATTACAAGGGATGTCTCTCTAGAGAGGAGACAGTGGAGGGAAGAAATATATTTAGAAGTTAATGTGATTCAAGAATAAAAAAAATTACAATAAAAAATTAAGAAAAGGGACAGCTAGGTGGTGCAGTCAATAGGCCACTGGCTCTGGATTCAGGAGGACCTGAGTTCAAGTCCAGCCTCAGATACTTGACACTTACTAGCTGTGTGACCCTGGGCAAGTCACTTAACCCCAATCGCCTCACCAAAAATTAAAATTAAATTAAAAATTAAGAAAAAAGAATAAATCATTATTGCTTGATCTAATCCAATTAAAGTTCCTTTCTACCTGAGGCCCAGTTAAGCAGGCTTAATACCATTCCACTTGTTTTAATGGATTCAAGACCAGAAGCCAAGTATGCTAAGTTCTTCCTAACAAACTATATAACTTGACTCAAGTGTTCTCAGAACCAAAGCAAATTGACAGTGTTTTGATAGGCTGGCTCTGTGATTGTGGGTGTATCACTTTCCCTTAGTCTCCATATCCATAAAATAAAGGGTCTGGACTAGATATCTTCTAAGTACTCTCTAGGCTTCAACATTCTCTCAACATGGAACATTGTGATAACTTTACATGCATCTGAGAATGATAAAAGACATTACTTTGGTCTTCGGATCCTAAATGATTATTTCTTTGTAATGTTTATATGTTTCTAAAACATCTATGAATGGGATGGTTGTCAGTCAATGAACGTTTAGTAAATAAGTGCCTACTATGCGCCAAGCACTGTGCAAAGCATTTAGGATAAAAAAGAAAAACAAAAGGCAGTCCCTGCCCTCAAAGTGCTCACAGCCTAAGTGAGAAGGCAACACAAAAAAAGAGGGAGACAGGAGAGTACACTACAGTTCCAGATGCAATTTATAATCCCTTGTACACCCCAAGAAGCTAAAGCTGATGGCAGTTAAAGGCCCCAGGAAAAACTTTTCGATTCGATTCTGGGAGACATGGTTTTGTTGGGTTTTTTTTTCCTTTTTGTGGGGCAATGAGGGTTAAGTGACTTGCACAGGGTCACAGAACTGGAAAGTGTCAAGTGTCTGAGGCTGGGTTTGAACTCAAGTGCCACCTAGCTGCCCCCCAATTCAATTCTATAAACATTGGTTAAGTACCTACTAAGTGCAAAGCACTGAAGGTGGTATAAAGATAAATACTCAGGGAGTTCAAGGGGTAGATAAAAGGCATAAGCAAATATAATACAGTTAAGGATTCAGAATATAAAAATCACCTAGGAGGATGGGTTCCAAAGGTTTGTCATGCCAGGGTGGAAGTGGGGATAAGCTCCCACTCTCTATAAAATGCTCCAATAGCGTGCGTCTCAAATAGCCTCTGACAACTGAAGCCCAACTCCTGGCCTTCTCGTGGAGGAACTGTTTCCACTGACAGGAGAAGGGGCGAAGGAGAGTCACTAGCGCCTTAAAACCAGTCGCTTCTGGCAGGTGGGACTCATTAGCCTTGGCAGGCAACCTGCCTAGGGGAAGGAAACCCTGATTTGAAACCTCCACAGCCTTGCGGCTATACCCATGTATGGGAAAGGCTTCAGGAGTTAACCTCAAGGAAAAATCAGGAGTCGGAGTCCCTTAGGCCTTGGGTGTTGGACATCACATCCCTCTGGCAACTCCTGCGGAGGCACTGGTGCCAAACTATATTGGCTCTGCCTCTCCTTTGGATCCACCAATGTCGCAGAGAGGGAAAACCTGCTGCATGGGCAACAGCTTGTTTTCTATATTGATCCGCCCAGGCCAGCGCCCTGGAGAAGACACTCCAGCTACTCTTCGTGGGGTAGATACAACATGGGATGTGGCAGTTACCGGTTATAAGTCACTTAGGAGCTGTGGCTCACACATTGGACTGCACAGCCACACTGTGGCCTGTGGCTCTTCAAGGCGCTGATCCATGGTTGTCCGGTGGAGGCCTACTACTATGTATAGATGAAATCACCAGTAGAGTGTAAAGAGACAGGAGTCCATGACAGAGCCTTAAGTGACCATTCATATTTAGAAAATGGGAGAAGGATGAAGAAATAATGAAAGAGACCGAGGAGGAATGGCCAGAGAGGTAGGTAGAGAATGAGAGACAAAGGAGGAGAGTGTGGGCAGGGGTGGGACTGTAACACTAAGAGCTGCAGAGAGGTCTAGAAGGGTCCAGAATGAAAGAAGCCATGGGCTTTGGAGATTAAGGTCTTTGTAATTTTTTTTTGGTAATTTTTTTTGTTTGTTTTTTTTTTTGCAGGGCAATGCGGGTTAAGTGACTTGCCCAAGGTCACACAGCTAGTTAGTGTCAAGTGTCTGAGGCCGGATTTGAACTCAGGTCCTCCTGAGTCCTGGGCCAGTGCTTTATCTACCATGCCACCTAGCCGCCCCTGGTCTTTGTAACTTTTGAGAAAATAGTTTCCATAGAATGGTGGAATCAGAAGCCAGGTGGCAAGGGCTCTCAAGTGAGAGTGTGTGGGAGGTGAGGAAGCAGAGTCAGCCAATGAAAGTGACTCTTTCTAGGAGTTCAGTAGCGTATGGAAGGAAGGAAGGAAGGAAATAGGATGATAATTTCCGTTATGGTGGCACCAAAGGAAAGGTTTTTACAAATATGGGCTAGATCTGAGCCTTTTGGAAGACAATAAGGAAGGAGCCTAGAGGTAAGGAGAATTTAAAATGATCAAAAGAAAACAAATGGAACAAGCTTCTCAAAAAGGGAGAGTTTGGGACCAAGGGCCTTGGGCTCCTTCCTCTGAGCAAAGAAGAAGACGTGGAATGAATATTTAGGGAGGTTTTAAGGTGTGGATGAGGGGAAGCTCAGGACAGGTGGCTCCTATCTTCTCACAGTAGGAATTTGTCATAATAACATGTTTATATGGCACTTCTGGGTCTGCAAAATACTTTCCTTGTGGTTCTTCCAAATGGGTAAGATGAGTGCTTCTACGCCCACTTTACGAATTAAGAAAGAGACTTGGTCTTGTCCATGGGTATGAAGCTAGTAAGTGTTAGCCATGGGGGTGGAACCTAAGCTTCCTGAGCACAGTTCTCTGGTTAGAACCAGAAATGATCTCAGGGGTAACACTTACAAGATGAACAATTACATAGCAATTTAAGGAAAGGCAGCTGAGCTTGTGGGATAGACAACTGGCCCTAGAGGCAGGAAGACCCCCATTCAAATTCTACCCCTGAGTGACTGATCCTAGTCAAATCACTTAACCTTTCAATGTGTCTGACAACCTTCCAAGACCCTAAGTTGCAATAATGACCAGTGGAAGAATTTTCTTCATACACAGTTCCCTACAGAGATTAAATCACAAATCTAGTCTGAAAAAAAAAATGACTGTTTCACCCTAAACTTATGTGGTAGATAGTATAAGTATTAATGATAAAGAGAATGTGTTATGTGACTGTTTGTATATAGATATATATTATATACATGTGTGTATACATACAATATAGATCTATATAATACATACATAGGTTTGTTTAAAATGTTTGATTTCAATTAAATTTGTAACTTTATCTAAAATCGAATTGAATGTTATGTAATTATGGTTGACAGTCTTGGCCCCAGAAAAGAGATGAAGAAACAGAGCTCCTTCATTTCCTTGGACAGGTGGGAGAATATGGATATGGAACATAGCTCACTTGGTCAGACTAGGTCATAATTTTCATTGGTTTTGCATAACTGAATGTCTTTGTCACAAGAGCAGTTACTCAGAGTTGGGAGAGGAAAGGGGTACATATTCAGAAAGTCTGTAATGGAAAAATAAAAAGCTGCTGTAAAATTTATCTTTTCAATTAGAGAGTTCATCAGTAATTCACCAACCAAGAGGTCAAGTTTTAGGGTGAAATAATTCTGAACAAAATGGTCCAGTGGTTGCACTGGTTCCTTCTTCCTGAACAGCCCCTGACCAAAATGGGAATAGAGGGGGTTCAGGAAGAAGGAGGGAGACAGATCATAGTAATGGGAATAGCAAGAGGGGACCGTAGAGATCTGAGTGCACTAGAAGGGGAAGGTCCTTGGTTTGGAGAGCATTTTGAAGGCATGCAGGCACGCATGGATGAAGTGGGGCCTCGGCAGCCACTATGGAGGGTTTCTCAGCTGGATGGAAGGATCAATTAAAAGCACTTGTGAGACTATGTTCTCCATTTCAAGGCTGGGAACAAAGATAACCTTTGGAGGAATGACGCACTCAGCATGGAAAGGGCTTTTCTGAGTGTACCATTGGTCCAATTTGGCCTTACCTCTTCATTACTATGATGCTCTGGGGAAAGGAGGAGAAGGGTTATTGACCAAGTGAAATGGCGATGAATAAACGATTGTTTATTTTACTTACTCTAACATTCATCATTTTGCCTATTGATAAAATGGGATTTTACAGCTTGGGGAGCCTCAAGATCATCGAGTCCAGGGGTTCATAGCCTAGAGTTCATGAACTTCATTTCTTTTGGATAACTATGTATCAGTGAAAACAAATAAACGACAGCATACGGGGAATCTGTACTTACTTTGGAGTCTGAGTACTCACTAGCTCTCTCTCTCTCTGCACTCCAGCAGAAAATAGGGACGATCAAATAACCCACCAGTGTTGTAAAGGGTCTATTCTGTGTCAGGAGTTGTGCTAATAATACCCTCCTCAAACGACTATGTGAGACTCAAATGAGAGAATTATGTAAATAATCTTGTGGACCGTAAAGTGATATATAATTGTCAGCTATTATTATCCATGAAAACCCTGAAGATTTGCATGGGGCCCAGTCTCTGTAACTTGGGACAGAAGAACAGAACAGAGGCTGGTAGGAGTTTGCATTGACTTCCTGAAATCTTTCTCCCTTTCCCTCCACCCTTGGCCAAGAAAACCTTTTGGAATTGGATCATTCTCCCATTGTTTGAGTTCTTGATTGCCCTCCTGTATGCAGTCTCTCTATGTACTGAGGGGACAGAGGTAATCAGTTGATCAAGGGTAGAAGGAATCAAGAAAAGCTTTCTAGAAGAGGTGAGTTTAGATCTGGGCCTCAAAAAATTTTATAGATATGGATTGGCAGAGGAAGAGAAGGGCATTTCACTTTGTCCTAATCATATGGCATAGCTTCAGTTCAATAGACATTGAAGTGCCTACTCTGTGACTTAGTGGATAGAAAGCTGGCCCCAGAGCCAAGAAGACCTGCGTTCAAATTCTGCCTCTGATGCATACCGGCTGTATGACAGGTCATTTAGCCTCTTGATGCCCTCGGCTACTCTCCTAAGACTTGGTACATGAACTTGGCTTTTTAAAAAATTGATGGGGGCAGCTAGGTGGTGCAGTGGATAGAGCACCGGCCCTGGATTCAGGAGGACCTGAGTTCAAATCCGGCCTCAGACACTTAACACTTACTAGCTGTGTGACCCTGGGCAAGTCACTTAACCCCAATTGCCCAGCAAAAAAAATAAATTAATAAAATTAAATTAAATTAAAAAAAATTTATGACTACATTTCAACAAAATTGATTTCTTCGTAGTTGTATGTGTTTTGTGTTATGTATTTAAGTATATTGTTCTGAGGAGTCCCTAGGCTTTGTTGTTGTTGTTGTTGTTGTTGATCTGACTTCACTGGGTGATGTCTTGACTGGAGAGAGATTTGGATTTCAGGGAGGCAGAGTTGCACACACGTTCAATCCCTGTCTATGCTCTATGTTCCAGGTGCTAGGAATACAAAGACAAAAATGAAAACTGCTAGGGAAGGGACTGCTAGGTGGTGCAGTGGATTAAAGTACTGGCCCTGGATTCAGGAGGACCTGAGTTCAAATCCAGCTTCAGATACTTGACACTTACTAACTGTGTGACCCTGGGCAAGTCACTTAACCTTCATTGCCCTGCAAAAAAAAACCAAAAACTGCTAGGGGGCACCACAGTATGCAATGCACTAAATTGTATCAGTGCCCTCAATTCAAATTCTCCCTCAGACACATAACTGGATGTGTGATCCTTGGCAAGTCATTTAAGTGCTGTCTGCCTTTACTCATCTGTAAAATGAGTATAATCCAACAAAGTTGTTGCAAGGAACAAATGAGATGAAAATTTGCAAAATCCTTTGCAAACCTTAAAGTGCCGTGTAAATGACAGGGGGAAGCTAGGTAGGGAATTAGATAGAGCACCAGGCCTAGAGTCAGGAAGATTCATGTTCCTAAGTTCAAATCTGGCTTCAGACACTTACTAGCTGTGTGACCCTGGGCAAGTCACTTAACCCTCATTGCCCAACCCCCCTCAAAAAAAGAAAATATTAGAGCCCTAATCATCCAGGAAGAAGGGTCAGGAAAGGTCTCCTGGAAGAGGGAACATATGAGTTGTCCCTTAGGGGAAGTCAGACGCTAAGAAACAAGTGAGAAGGGAGAACACTCCAGGCATGGGAGCTGCTTGTGCAAATGCACAGATGTTGGGGCAGCTAGGTGGCGCAGTGGATAGAGCACTGGCCCTGGAGTCAGAAGTACCTGAGTTCAAATCCGGCCTCAAACACTTAACACTTACTAGCTGTGTGACCCTGGGCAAGTCATTTAACCCCAATTGCCTCACTAAAAAACAAAACAAAAACAAAATTATCAAGGACCGCAAATGCACAGATGTGGGAAACAGAAGATTGGGTACAGGGTAGGTCTAATGAGGCCACTGAGATTTCAGACTGAACATACTAAAAATATCTTAATTTATTTCTTTTCTCTAGTAAAAGGCTAAGGAGTGCCACTTGGTGCAGAAAGGTCCTGCCCACTCTCCCATGCTCTTCCCGCCCCTCCCATGGCCCTCCCCTCCCATGGCCCTCCCCTCTCCCATGACCCTCCCCCCCAACACTCCCCACACACCCTCCCAGGTAGTTTTACCAGGAGAGATCAATGCAACTTTCAGCTCTCCAGAGCTAACTTTGGTAATAAGTATATTATCTGTCTTTGTTGGATTTTGTTTTGGTTTTGGTTTTTTTGGTTCAAACCTGAGATTTTATCAGTAAGAGGAGCTCACCAAAGGGAACTCCCTCTACCAACAAAGACAGGCAACCATTCTGCAGTTTACAACCTGGTGCAAGAAAGAGTTATATTGCCCAGGATCACACAGCTAATATGACTCGAGGGTGGGACCTGAATCCTTTATCAGGGACATCAAAAAGAAACAATAAGAACATAATAAAACTGGTAGCACAATTTTATACGTGTTTAATGGTTAAGAAATATATAAATGCTATCACCAAAAATGACAGAATGCACAGCCTTGGCCCACTGCTCCCTGCTTTCCACAAGAGAGCCACTCTGGGACCAGGTAGGGATGGGCACTGTAACCAAGGCTGAAGGAGGGGTGGGGAGGGAGAAGCACCTGGAGCAGGCTAGCCCCTCTGCAATTCCTAATGCACCAGAAGATATACAATCAATATCACCCTCTACCTTGAAAAAGACCTTAAATTTGCTGATATAAGTAGCTGTTGGGAAGCATTGTAAAGTGGTGGGAGGGGGGTTGCCTGAAATCAGATGTAAAGTTGTAGCACCAGATGTGAATGGGTGTGGTTCAAAGTCTTGTTGTCTCTGGGGGTGAAGTCATGCATAAACAAATGCTTATGCACTACATTGAGATTGTTCCCTTATATAACAATAACATTGGGAGGAAAAATTGTGTTTTCAAAACAAACATTGATGCATCCTAGCTTTGAGATCTTTGACCAGTCAATTAACCTCTCTCATTGCCCCCAGGCAAGTCTCTCAGAATACGTCTGACCAGTTGCTGATATGCTGTAGAGAAAATTTCCCACAAATCCAGACTCTCTCAATCAAAAAAAAAACAAAAACAAAAACAAAAACAAAAACAAACTCTATATCTAGCTATCTTTTTGAGTTTTTGTTTTTTGCTTTTTGAGTGAGGCAATTGGAGTTAAGTGACTTGCCCAGGGTCAGTCACACAGCTAGTAAGTGTTAAGTGTCTGAGGCCGGATTTGAACTCAGGTACTCCTGAATCCAGGGCCGGTGCTCTATCCATTGCGCCACCTAGCTGCCCCCTCTTTTTGAGTTTTTAATGAATATTTTGGAAATTTGGAGGCCAATCCACTCATTACTTTCTAAATCAGAAGCCTAAATTGAAATGAACAAGCCAAGGAACCAGTTCATTGCAACATGGCCATTCAATTAACACATAAACAATCTTCATTAATGGAGCCAGTGAACTATAGATACTGGAAGTGTTGGAATAAGTATTATAATAACAGCTCCCACTTATATAACACTTTAAAGTTTGTAAGGTAGTTCAAGGTCACATGACTCCTTAGTAGCTGAACCATGACTTGGATCCAGCTCTCCTGGGTCACAGTCCAGTGTTATTGCTACCTAGGACTATCCTGTAACCTTGAGCAATTTTCAGGAAAAGTAGATCAGGGGAGGGAGGAGCCAGAAAGTGTGCATAGATAATAGTTCTTCCATTCATACAAGCTGCTTATCTATCAACTTCTGCAAGAAACATAGCTAAGTTATTTTGAAGAAAAGATGATGACCTTCCCTACCTGATAGTGAAATATAGGCTCCTTGAGGGCAGAGAATATTTCATTTGTCTTTGTATCTTCAGTGCCTAGCACAGTGATTGGTCCTTAGTAAGAGCTTAATAAATGTTTGTTAAATTCAATTTAATTGATCAAAGTCTAGTCCTTTTGTTAGAGGGACAAGGATAGGGGCAAGAGTCTCTTGGGCACTTCATTCCCAGGAAAGCACATTGCTAATGACCCACCTGGGTGTGGCTGGAGGAAACCAAGCTTAGTAGAACAGAGATTCTTTTTTCACTGGGGGTGGGGGGAGGCAAAAGGGAAAGGGAGGAAACAGTCCATCATAATGTGCTTCCTGGGTCCTTAAACCGGGAAACTGATTAAAGAACAGTCCTTTTATGACTATTTCCAATTACAAAGTCAGAAAGAGACTCGGGCTGGGTATCAGTAGATCTGGATTCAAGTCCTATCTGTTACTTAAGGGAAAATCCCATAATCCTTCTAAGCTTCCATTTTCCCAGTTAATAAAATGGGCACAGAAATACTTATACAACCTACCTTTCTGAATTGCTGTGAGATAATTTAGATAGATAGTAATTAGTAAGCAGATGGTGAGTAGATAACAGATTGTAATGTAGATTACCAAAATAATTGTAGATTACCAAAAACTGGAAGTAAAGGGTTCTTTGTCACAAGGTACTATATACATAAGAATAGGCTATTATTATCTCTAGGGAAATACACACCAGAACAGAATCAAAACAAAAAATAGTTTTAGTTTAAAAACCAAGTACAGGCAAGACATTGGAGGTGGGGTTGGAAACAAGGCCAAAGAAACAAACAAGGTTGAGCTAATTTGGGCTAAAAGCAATCAGTGACAACATGAAGACACCACTTAGAGAAAGAGAAATGCACATTAAAATAACACTTTGATTTCACTTGGCTTCATGCAAATTGGCAAAGATAAAAAAAAGAGAGAGAGAGAGATGGGAATGATCAGTGTTGAAGTGATCTCAAAGCTAGGATGCTTTTTGAAAAAAAGGTGGTGATGGAACTTTGGAAAGGGCAGACAGGTCTGAATTTCCATGTGGAATTATGCAAGAAAAGCGATCGATCTATCCCTATCATATGGCCCACTACCAGTTTTGTCCCCCAAGGAAGTCAGAGATAGAAATGAAGATTCAACATAACTACCACAGTATTTATAGTAACACTTTTTATGGTAGTAAAGAACTGAAAACAAGATGAATATCCATCAGTTGGGGAATGAATGGCTAAAGGATTTATGGTAGAAGAATGTAAGAACATGTTATTATGCAGTAAGAAATGATGACAGGGGGCAGCTAGATGGCACAGTGGATAGAGCACCGGCCTTGGAGTCAGGAGTACCTGAGTTCAAATCTGGCCTCAGACACTTAACACTTACTAGCTGTATGACCCTGGGCAAGTCACTTAACCCCAATTGCCTCACTAAAAAAAAAAAAAGAAGAAGAAGAAATGATGACAATGAGGAATTCGAAGAAACATGGGAAGTTTGTATGAACTGATGCAGAGAAAAATATGCAGAACAAGAAAAAATATATACACAATAACTTTCGATAACATAAGTGAAAAGACCAATAAAGAGAAGTTGAACTCTGGGTTCAAAACCAATCAAGGCATCAGAGAAGAGATTACATACCTCCTTCATAGCAGAGAAGCATCCTATTAGAGAAAAATATTTATAAACATTGTCAAACACAGAATTGGATGTTTTTGCCTAATCATTTTCTTTGACACAAGGGAGAATTCAACCTGGAGGGTGGTGGGAAATAAATGATGATGTGATATAAAGTCAAAAGACATCAATAAGCCGTTAAAAACTTTAAAAAAATAAAACTAAAAAGGATTAGTCTTGAGCCCAGACTCTTATCACCTTTTGTTTGGTCTATTGCTATGGCTTCATAACTGGTCTCCCTGCCTCCAATCACATTCTGCCCAAACTCCCCATAGTCAGTCATCCAGTACACAGATTCCTAAAATACCACTGTCTCTTGTCATACAGCTGGTAGACACTTCTGAGAGCATCTAGTCCAACGCCTTCATTTTGCAAATGAAGAAACTGAGGCCTCAAGAAAGTTGAGTGATTTGGCTCAAGGTCACACAAGTAAAAATGTCAGAGATAGAATTTGAACCCAGGGCCTTTGATTCCAGAGGCAATGCTCTCACTTAACTACCCTCAATACCCTCATTCAAAAAATTTAAATGACTCCTCATTTAATTTGCTCTGCAAGATATTCCAAGTTGGTCCCTGCCTCCCTTCTCAGACTTAGTCTCCCACACTCCCCATACAAATATTCTATTCCAGCCATATTGACTTTCCCTGATATCTTGTGTATTCTGGACTTCTCGCTCTGCTTATATCATTTACCTCAAACATCCTCCCCAGTCCTTTGCCTTTTTACCTCCTACCCATTCTTCAAGGAACCTTCCCTAGCCACCCTGGCCACAGTTATCTCTACCTCCTTTGAACTCCCAGTGCACTTCCTGTCTGAACCACTCACTAAAAAATTAACATATTCTATTTTGTACTGTTAAGATTTGTTTTTTGTTGTGTTTTTTTTTTAATCTGTACTCTCATTATATTCCATCTGCCCTACAGGATTATAAATTCCTTGAAGGCAGGGACCAGACTTTCCCAGAAGAGATACCCAATAAATGTTTGTTCTCTGAATGATAGGAACTCCTCACCTATACCCTTCATGGGATCCAGCCAACATCAGGCATGAAGATGAAGAATGACTCATCCCAAGAAACCAACAGCCCAGATGACAGGAGAGAAAGAAAAAAGAAAAATACCTGCCACCATCTCAGCCCAAGTAGACCTCCTCCCTTTCTGGGAATCAAGAGATGTAGCCCCCAAATAGGAGTAAGCCCTCTGCTCTGCTACCTACAAGAAGAAACAATTGTCTGTAATCTTAAATTTTGCTCAGCATGTGTCTAGGATATGTGCACTATGAACGTTCACTTGTGGTAAATCAATGTTACTGTTCACCTCATGGCATCACAAGAATGGAGGGAAAGCATCAGTTTTATAATTCCCATTTTATAGATGGGAAAAATCAAATTACTTACTGTCATTATAAGGTCAGTTAGCTCCAGAATCAAGTCCTGGCAGATTCTCTCACCAGGTACTCAAATAGATATAAAAATCATGGGCTCATAGATTTAGAACTGGAAGGAACCTTAAAGGTTATCTAGTCCCACCCCAGAATTTTAGAGATAAGAAAACTGAGTCCAGTTAAGTGATTAACCCAAGGTCACACAGGGTATTAAGCATCAGAGATGGAATATTGCCCAAGGTCACACAAGGTAGTGTCAGAGATAGGATATAAATCCAGTCACTATGACCCCAAACTTTGTGTTCTATGTTTAGTCTTTCCAGGTCTAGGTTTGGACTACATGGTCTGCTAGCAGTTTCAGAACCTCTCCAAAGAGCTTTGTAAATATTTATCATGCCCTAACCCCTTCTATTTTTATTTTTTGGAGGCAAATGGGGTAAAGTGACTTGCCCAGGGTCACACAGTAATAAGTGTCTGAGGCCAAATTTGAACTTGGGGATTCCTTACTCCAGAGCTGGTGTTCTATCCACTGTGCCACCTAGCTGACCTACCCTTTTTATTTTTAAAAACTCATTCCTGAGATGAGGTGTGCTTAGAGCTTCACTCTCCCAAGACTTTTTTTTTTTGGGGAGGGGGGGTGCAATGAGGGTTAAGTTACTTGCCCAGGGTCACAAAGCTAATAAATGTCAAGTGTCTGAGGCCAGATTTGAACTCAGGTTCTCCTAAATCCAAGGCCAGTGATTTATCCACTGTGCCACCTAGCTGTCCTACCCTTTTTATTTTTAAAAACTCATGACTGTGTTTGGCACTGAATTTGGGACACTATCCAGTAAGTGTCTCTTTAAGAACAACACACTGGGGGGCAGGGGAAGGAAACCAGGGGAAGGAAGATGCCCATACTTCACCTGGATACTTCACTCCTTAATAAGCACTCCTTCCATGATCTTGCCTGCCAAGCTAGTTTCTCCTAGCACTTAAAAACAGGTAATTTTCTGGTTAACCCAAGAACAAGATCAGTTAAAAGTCCACATTAGAAAAGGAAAATGAGAATCAGATTGTGACCTGACACTTAATTGACTAGTTATGTTGTTGTCACAGAATGATGTATGTCACAGAATGATGACTTGTTTGTGTGAGAACTGAATTTAAGTGAGGCAGAGTTTCATAAAGTTGTTATCCTCATTCTCCCTTCCTGAGGAATCCTAAGTCCAGTGGCAAGACAAAAGTCTAGCTAGTAAGCATCAGAGGTAGTAGGATTTAAATACACATCTTTGGAACCACTCAAGTTTGTTTTTTTTTTCTCTGAGGACTTTCACCAGCTGAATCTATGGGTGCAAAAATCCTGTCCCTACTGCCCTGATCCACAGGCTCCCTTAGAACTGTATTGTGCCTCTTTCTCAAGAGGGAAGTCTTGTTACAGCTAAAAGTTACACGCACTGCTGCCTCTGTCAATTTCCAAAACTCACCACAAGGTTTATAAAGGAAGTGGCAGCTGATCCTTAACTCTGGTAGTGTGACTGGGCACCTCGATAATAGAACAAATGGATTGTTTATCAGCTTTCTATCTGTGTCTGACAAAACCATGTGAAATGAGCCATTAAGTCACTAGTTGTTTTTTCCTCCCAAAATGACAAACACTGGCTCATTTGCTGCAATTGACCACATCAAGCCAAATGTTTAGTTTTGTATTAAATCTGTATCTAAAGGCTTCATTAAAAGGCACAAAATGTAGCTTTTATGGATGCTTCACTGCTCAGCTAAAACTGTACATGATGTTGCAAATGTATCAGCAAACACATGAGAAAATCCATCCTTAGAGAAGTGTGCTTATTCATAACCCAGCACTTCTAGGAGCTGCCAATATGGGATTTCAAAGCCTATTTGCCCACACTTGGCTTGCCAGTGAATGACTAATATCCCTGATTGTTTAGATAAATACTCTTTCAGGCAGTGGACTTGCAAGAAAGGGGTACTATATCATTTTTGTGTAATTAACAATAAAATTGTGCTATACTTCTGGATTCACAGTTGCTATTTCCAGGGTAATTAGATGTGTGTCCTTTGGGAAAGATGATATATATACACACACACACACACACACACACACACACATATATATATATATATATATCCCTCCAAATCTCTAATCTTATACCTTTCAGATTAGCAAAGATGAAAATGACAAAAAGTGAAAATGGTAAATGTTGGAAGGGCTATAGAAAGATAGGCACATTGATGTACTATTAGTAGAGGTATGAATTGTTCTGACCATTCTGGAAAACAGTTTGGAATTAAACTAGAAAAGTCACTAAATTGTACACATTCTTTGATCCAAGAAAACCACTACTAAGCATATAAACAGAGGAGAAGAATATATAATATAGTATTTAAAATATAGTATGTGTGTATGTATGTATGCATGTATGTATGTGTATAAAACAATACCTCAAACACACACACAGAGCTTCAAGTACCAACTGAAATCTCATCTTTCGCTTGTATGAAATGATGTATAATGAAGTGAGCAGAACCAAGAGAAAGTTGTGCACAGAGACAGCAATATTGTTTGATGAAGAACTGTGAATGACTTAACTATTCTCGGCAATACAATGATCCAAGACAATTGCAAAGGACTACTGATGAAACATACTATCCACCTCCAAAGAAAGAACTGATATTGATTGAACACAGACTGAAGCAAGCTATTTTTCACTTTCTTTCATCCTTTTTTCCCTTTTATTCAAGTTTCTTGTACAAAAAACCAATATGGTAATGTTTTACATGATTGCACATGTACAACCCATATCTGATTGCTTACAACCTCAGAAATGGTGAGGGGAGGGAGGGATGGAAGGATAAAATTTGGAACTCAAAACTATAAATAAAAATGTCTATTAATAAAAAAAATCTGGGCAGCTAGGTGGTGCAGTGGATAGAGCACCAGCCCTGGAGTCAGGAGGACCTGAGTTGAAATCTGGCCTCAGACACTTAACACTTACTAGCTGTGTGACCCTAGGCAAGTCACTTAACCCCAATTGCCTCACTTAAAAAAAAATCTCATCTTTCTATGTCTAACAAAACCATGTGAAATAAGCCGCCATCCTTCCCCAACCCCTCTTAAATCTATTGCCTTCCTTCTATTAATTTTTATTTATCCTGTACATAGCTTGCTTTGTATATATTGATTTGCAAGTTGTCTTCCCCATTATATTGAAAACTCCTTGAGGGCAAAGACTGTCTTTTGCCTCTTTTTGAATCCCCAGCTCCTGGCACAGTACATGGCATATAGTAGGCTCTTAATAAATATTTTTTGAGGTCCGTATCTCAAAGAAATCAAAGGAAAAGGACTGCTAGCTATTTATAGCTGCTCTTTTAGTGGTGGCAAAGAATTGAAAATTGAGAGAACACCCATCATTTGGGGAATGACTGAACAAATTCTAGTATATGATTGTGATAGAATACTATTGTGCCATAAGAAATTATGATCAGAATGGTTTCAGAAAAACCTGGGAAGACCTATATGAATTGATGCAGAGTGATGTGAGTAGAATGAGGAAAACAGTACACAGTATCAATATTATATGATGATCAACTTTATCTATTCTGATCAATACAATGATCCAAGATAATTCCAAAGACTCATGATGAAAAATGCTATCCACCTCCTGAAGGAGAAAACTGATGAACTCTTGAGTGCAAATTAATGTATAATTTTTTTCACTTTATTTTTTCTTGCTTTTTTAAAAATATTGTTACTACAGAAATGTTTTGCATGATTTCACAGGTATGATTGAATCCTTTTGCTTGCCTTCTCAATGGGTGGGGAAGGGACTAGAGAGAGGGAGAGAACTCAAAATTCAACACTTAAAAAAAATTAATGCTATGACTGCATATATATAAAGTTTATCAAATTGCTTGTTCAATTAGGGGGAGGTGAGCAAGGGGAGGGAGGAATTTGGAACTCAAAATTGTAAAAAAAAAGTCAAAAATTGGTTTTACATGTAATTGGAAAAAATAAAATATCAATGCTATAAATAAATAAATTTAAAGAGCAGTGTTTTCTATGTACACATATATGTTTACATGTAACACATAAATATATACCCATTATATACATATATACCTGAATATTCACATCAACAGTTTTGTGGTAACAAAGAGCAAAAACAAAGTGGGTGCCCATTGAACAAATGTAGCAGAATATTTTTGTTCCACAAGAAACAACAAATTTGAATTATTCAGAAAAACTTGAGAAGATTTGCATGAAGTGATATGTCAGTGGAAACAGAAAAATGATCTACACATTGACCACAATAATGAAAAGGAAATAAAACTGAAAGATACCAAAACTCTAATCATCAAAATGACCTACTTTGAACTTCAAAAGTGAAACATTCCTTCCTCATTCTCTCTCATCAGAAAATGGTAGACTACAAGTAGAGAATGATGCATACATTGTCATACCTGGCCAAGTGTTAATTTGGTTTTGTCACATGTAATTCTCTGTTACAAGGAATGACTTGGGGGGGGGATGAAGAATCATAAGGAAGTGACAGAAATGGAAGAAAAGACTATCACTTTTTTTAAGGTTTATGAATTGGGTTAGGGTCAATGAAGAAGCAAAAATCCCAATGTAACCTCAGATTTTCCTACAATACCAGAAAACCTTTGACATATTAATTATTTTTTCTAATAATAAATCTTTTTATTTATAGTTTTTAGTTCCAAATTTTATCCCTCCTTCTCTCCCTTCTACCCACCCCTCCCTAAGGTGGTAAGCAATCAGATATGGGTTATACATGTGCAATTTTGTAAAACATTACCATATTAGTCATTTAGTACAAGAAAAGTTAAATGAAAGAAAGCAAAAAATAGCATGCTTCAGTCTGTGTTCAATCAATATCAGTTCTTTCTTTGGAGGTGGATAGTATGCCTCATCATTACTTCTTTGGGATTGTCTTGGATCATTGTATTTAAGTTATCATTGTAGTTAAGTCATTCACAGTTCTTTATCAAACAATACTGCTGTCTCTGTACACAACTTTCTCTTGGTTCTGCTCACTTTACTATACATCAGTTCATACAAGTCTTTCCAGGACTTTCTAAAATCACCCTGCTTGTCATTTCTTATAGCACAATAATATTCTATTACCATCATATACCACATCTTGTTTAGCCATTCTGAAATTGATAGGCATTCCTTTTATTTCCAATTCTTAGCCATCACAAAAAGAACAGCTGGAAATACTTTGGTACAAATAGGTCTTTTTCTCTTTTTGGGGCATGACACATTAATTATTGATTAAATGAGATTTGAGGTGATTTGATCCCTGATTTATGACTCAACATAGCATTGGATTCCATCCTTATTTTCATTTCTAAAACATTATCTTCAAAGATTAGGGCCATGTCTACATGAAGCTACCTGGTCTATTCCTTTAACTGAACTGATGAGTCATTTTAACAAACTGATTTGAATCAATCTCTGGTAGACTTTACAAGCACCAATTGAGTGAGAACCAGGGTCCAAGTAGACAGCAGCTTGGAGGTCATGGACACTGCCACTAGTGTTTATGTCTTTCTTAACTATTTAGCATGCTACCATTTTTATTAGGTGCCTATTTTTTATGTGTCACTGATAGTGTCGTGCCCCGACCTTATTTTTCCCATAAGCCTATAGTTTTTCTTATATGATTTTTCTGAGTTCCCTCAGACAATTCTCTTAAACTATAAAGTATAAATGAGTTATAAACCTTATACTGGTTGAGGAAATTTCCTCAATGGGGGTATCCTAAACTCAAGAAATCATAAGTGCAGACTTCTACAACCAAAATGAGTCTATGTATCTCCTATTTCTCTGACTAGATTGTAAACTTTCAGGAGGGAGACTGTATCATTGTTGTGTCCTCTCCAGAATTCATAGAGCATTCATTACACAGAAAAGGTGATTAATAGATATATGTTGAGTGAATGAACTAACTGGTTTGATTGAAAAGATGAAAGCTAGACAACTTTCAATGGAAAAAAATTCAATGCAACCAGTTGTTTGGCATCAAGTACATAAAATAACCCAGTCAATTAGCTTACTTTTTCCTTTTTTTTTTTTTTTTTTGGTACAGTACTGTACTGGCAAATATTCTACAATAGGCTATCCAAGAAAAAATAATGTAGTCAGGACACACTATTAAGTTTAATCTGTATTTATTAACATTTTCTCCATTGCTTTCTTAAGTCTAGGCAATCAACAAAACAATAAATCAAGTCCTACTTTATAGAATTTGCTGATTTGCTCACACTGAAAAATTAATCATTAGCTTTGTGGAGCAGGCCTAAGCTGGCTCCAGCACAACCTGGTTTTGGTATCAAGTATGTAAAACTTGACCATCAAAGATTTGGACTTACAGCCAGTCCTAGATGAAGCATTAAGTAAACAAATTGTTCCTCAGTCTCCCTGACCTACCCTCTGACTCAAAGCATACCAAACCTCTGACTGCTTAGGTAACCTCCATAGGTCATTCTTCCTATAATTCCTCATGAATATAGAGGTATTCCTCTCCCACTCTCACTGGCAATCAAATCTTACCTATTCTTTATCCCCTTTCCTCTCAGTTACACTATTTTCAAAAGTGACAGCTGGTTAATCCCGCAGATTAATAGATTGACCAATGTGTTATTTTTTTTTCACTTTACAAACATGCATTTATTTTTTATCTTCACTCCCCAAATTCATGTCTGATGCTATCATCTGAATGTTGGATATGGGGTTTTTCTTTTTAAATTTACTGTCCAGGGGCAGCTAGGTGGCACAGTGAATAGAGCACCAGCCCTGGATTCAGGAGGACCTGAGTTCAAATCTGAACTCAGACACATGACACTTACTAGCTGTGTAATCCTAGGCAAGTCACTTAACCCTCATTGCCCCTCAAAAAGAAAACAACAAAATAAATAAATAAATTTACTGTCCACATTTCCCCAAAATGATTTTATATCATAACCATTTCTTGATATGTCTCTTGAAACATTTAACCCTCCTTTGCAACTACAACATACAACCCAAGTTTTGACAGCATATGCAACCTTCCACATCCATAGCAAATATCCCCATACCTCATTACTATATATTCTTGAAAATGTTTTCTATGGAAATGACATTTTTTTTCAGTCTTCCATTATAATTCCCTTTCAGTGGATTGACCAACATGTTAGCAAAGGTTCATCTTTAAGGCATTAATCTGCTCCCCACCCCACATGTTTGCATTTTTACAAGAGTCTTCTTGAGACTATGCCTTTTAGTTCCAGAGACAAGGAAAATAAGGGAAATATTTCGGGAGAAAGCAGGCTTTTGGACACTTCTCAGAACACATGAAGGTAAATGCTTAATACACATACACTCTGCTTAGACTATAATACTGATTTTGACACTAATTAACTGTGTGGCCTTGGATCAAACTCCTTAATCATTCTGTGGGTCAGATTTCCTATTTATAAAATTTCCCCATGGAGAACTTCCTTGAGAAAAAGGGACTATGAAAATTCAAGATATTATAACAAGCCTCAGACACTTAACACTTACTAGCTGTGTGACCCTTGGGCAAGTCACTTAACCCCAACTGCCTCACTTAAAAAAAAAAAGATATTATAACAAGAAGGAAAGGCTGTAGGACATAGTGGATAATGGGTCTATTCAGAGGTCTAGAAGATCTGGCTTCAAACCATGTCTCATATCCATACTGGTTATCTAACTATGCATAAGTCACTCACTCCTCAGCAAACTCCCCAAAACAGTTCTTAGCTCAAAACCCATGAACTTTTTTTAAAAAAAGATTTTGATAACCATTTCAATATGATTGTTTTCCCTTGTAATTGTATCTATTTTATTTTATGCATTTAAAAACATTATTCTGAGGGGCAGCTAGGTGGCAGAGTGGATAAAGCACCAGCCTTGGATTCAGGAGGACCTGAGTTCAAATCCAGCCTCAGACACTTGACCCTTACTAGCTGTGTGACCCTGGGCAAGTCACTTAACCCTCATTGCCCTGGGTGGGGGGGAACAAACAAAACCAAAAAAAAAACCAACCCATTATTCTGAGAAGGGGCCCATAGGCTTCACCAAATCACCAAAAGGACCCATGAGGCAGAGTTAAGACCCTTGCTCTGAAGCCATAAATTACAGACTATTTGCTGATCTGCATGAGAGGCAGACATTTTTTTTTTGGGTGAGGCAATTGGGGTTAAGTGACTTGCCCAGGGTCACACAGCTAGTAAGTGTTAAGTGTCTGAGGCCGGATTTGAACTCAGGTCCTCCTGACTCCAGGGCCGGTGCTCTATTCACTGCTACCACCTAGCTGCCCCGAGGCAGACATTTTTATAATGGAAGTTCCCAGACCCTGATGAAGTTACAAGCCTGGGTCAAAAAGTAAATTAGATCACAAGAGTAGTAAAGTCGGGGATGATCTGGATAACTAGTGAGCTCCAATATGCTCTGTCCCTTCCTTTAGGGCCAATCCACTCTCAGTCCTCCAGGGTTGCTTTTCAAAGTCAGGCTAACCTGGAAAGTAAGGAGCTAGAAAATCAGAAGCTACAATTCCAGGCCAGAAGGAGAGGCTTGTGTCTGTCTAACTTTTAGCCCCAGTTCTCTGGTACCTTTGCTTGCAGGGTTAGCCACAACTTCACCAGGGAGGTGGATTATTTGCTCTCAGGAAAACCAGTGTCCACTCTAGGTCAATAGCCGTCTCAAAATCTTACCTTGGGGACAGCTAGGTGGCACAGTGGATAAAACACCGGTCCTGGATTCAGGAGGACCTGAGTTCAAATCTGACCTCAGACACTTGACACTTACTAACTGTATGACCCTGGGCAAGTCACTTAACCCTCATTGCCCTGCAAAAAAAAAAAAAAATCTTACCTTGAAGAGATTTTTACCACTGATGTCACTCAAAATTAATAACCAAACAGCGAGTGGCCTTTGGCCACACATTCATCTGCCCCCTATACTCCATTCAACAAACACTTATTAGTACTCAGTATGTGCAAAGCTAGGGAGACAAAAACAGAAATGAAACCAGCCCTGTCCTCAGGTAGCTTACATTCTACCCAGGTGATAGGACATGCACACACATAGGTAAATGTAAAGTACATGCAAATTAACATAAAGTCATTTCTAGAGGCGTAGAGTACTAATAACCTGGGAGATTGAGGAAACTATGTATAGGAGAGCTCCCAGAAGGCCTAGTGTAGGAGATGGAACAAGAGCCAGAGATTGTAGGAGACAAGTTGGAAGAGTACATTCCACTGGAGTCAATGGGGTATTATGGAAATGCTCTGGATTTTCATGCAAATCACCTAAAATGTTTACTAGCCCTGTGGCCCTGGGCAAGTCACTCATCCTCATCTCAGCCTCAGTTTCTTCATCTGTAAAATAAGAAAAATACTTGTCCTACTTAGCTCATGGGTTGTTACAAAAGCACTTTGTAAACTGTGAGGGAAAAACCCATCCTTTTCTCAATAATTCTCAGGAACTCAGCAGTGATGTGGCAAAGGTTCTTTATTTCCTTCTCATGAGAAGGAGGCACCCTAGTGTACAGCTAGTGGGTACAAAGAAAGGGGGCTCACAGGCCATATTTTATACCCTAGTCCCTAACCCAATGGACCCTCCCTTTTTTCATCAAGGTTCAATTACTCAAAGGTTACAATCTACATGCAAAAACTAGCTAATCTGACGGCAGTATTCCCACCCCTCTTCCTTGTATGGGCATAACTCAGGAGTGGACTTTATACTTCCTTATCTGGACACAACTCTGGAGCGGACCTTATTGAGACCAGGGCTGCTTGAACCATGTGACCTTGCTAGCCTGAAGGGCAGGAGGGGATGTGAGACCTTTGTCCTACAAACAGGTCAGGAGGAGTATGACTGATGGTTATATCCACATTGAGAGGAGACAACTGCCCATTTTCTCATATAAACTGATATATTCATGGAAGCTATTATTCTATTAATCTGTTAAATATTTATTTCTGGTAGTGTCGCTTAACACTTCAAAAAGCTTTCAGGGATTCTCTTGTCATTGTTGTTCAGTCGTATGACTCTTTTTAAAATTTATTTATAGGGCAGTGAGGGTTAAGTGACTTGCCGAGGGTCACACAGCTAGTAAGTGTCAAGTGTTTGAGGCCGGATTTGAATTCAGGTACTCCTGAATCCAGGGCCAGTGCTTTATCCACTGTACCACCCAGCTGCCCCCCACCCCTACCCAGTGTCTGACTCTTGATAACCCTGTGGTATACCAATGCTGACCATGGGGCTTTCTTAGAAGAGATACTGGAGTGTTTTGCCATTTCCTTCTCCAGTAGATTAAGGTAAACAGAGGTTTGACTTGCCCAGGGTAAATTAGTGTCTGAGGTCAGATTTGAACTCACATCTTTCTGACCCCAGGTCTGGCACTCTAACCACTAATCCACCTAGCTGCCTCTACTCAGGGATTCCCTACTTTCCACCAAATAAAGTTGGAACTCCTCAGTCTGACATTCAAGATTATCCACAATCTGGCTCCAACATGCCTTTCCAGCATTATCTCACACTGTTCTCTGTCATATACTCTCCCCTCCAAAACTGTTCTGGGTAGCTTATTTGCTATATTTCCAACATACTCTGTGCTTTAAGACTTAAATTTGAATCCTGCATGAGATACTATCCCTCTAACCCTGGGAAAGTCATTTACTCTCTGTGTGTCTCATGTGTCTCAGTTTCTGCATTTGTAAAATGAAAATAAAAATAGCATCTATCTCATAGAATTGTTGTTAGCATCAAATGCAACTTTGTCCCCAAAAGTTTTACTAAGATAATAAGCTAATAATAGCTTAATAACTATTAGTAATAGTAATAGTTTAAAACTACACTAAGACTTTTAGGACCATATGTAAAGTGCTTTGCAAATCTTCAAGTGTTATGTAAATGTTCGCTATTATTACTTTCTCCCACCTCTAAACCTTAGCCTTTTTAAGCTCAGGTCTTTTTCCAGGTTTTAGTTTGTCTAAAGCAACACCCATTCAATGATTAAAGGCTATGTAAAAACTGAGGCAAAAGATAGCGTCCTTTGATGTCACAAAAGAATCCATCTGGTAGGGGAAGACCCTCAGAGTTTCTGGCCAGAACAGAAACAATTGTTATTTGCACTCAATCTGAACCATCAAAATACTTCCTTACCTACAAGATTCATCTCAAATGCTCCTCCTTAAAAAGACTTATTTCCTGAATATAAATCTTTGGAAGAGTAATCACTTCCTCCCATGAACTTTCATAGTATCTTGTTCACACCCCTTTGGGGCACTGATTCTATATTATAATTATTTGTGTACATGTCTTATTTTCCCCAGAAGATAGTAAACTTCTTGAGGACAAAGAACAAACATGGCTTATTTAACTTGACATTCAAATTTAAATTCAACAAATATTTATTAAGGGTCTATTATATGGGGGCAGCTAGGTGGTACAGTGAGTAGAGCACCGACCCTAGAGTCAGGAGGACCTGAGTTCAAATCCGGCCTCAGACACTAAACACTTACTAGCTGTGTGACCCTGGGCAAGTCACTTAACCCCAATTGCCTCACCAAAAAAAGAAAGGGTCTATTATATGGACCGCACCAGCAGTAATCTGAAGATAGTTCTTAACCAGAGTTTATGAACTTTAAAAAGTCTATTTTTAATATTTTGAGTGCCAAATTTCAATATAATTGGTTTCCTTTGCAATTCTGAGCATTCTGTTTTATGCATTTTAAGGGTTATCCTGAGGAGTCCATTGGCTTCACCAGAATGCCAATGGTATCCATGACACAAAAAATATTAAGAATTTTTGACTTTGACTCTTCTTTCCTAAAGCTAAGAATCTAATGGGGAAAGAAGAATATGGACACAAATAGTTATAATATAGGGGACAGTTTTGTTGTTTTGTTGAATCATTTTTCAGTTCTGTCAGAATATTCATGACTCCATTTGGGTTTTTTTTTTCAACCAACTTCTCCAGCTGATTTTACAGATGAGGAAACTGAGGCAAACAGCATTAAGTGACTTACCCAGGATCACTCAGATAGTAAGTGTCTGAGGTCAGCTTTGAACTCAGGAACATGAATTTTCCTGACTCCAGGCCCAGTGCTCTATCTAATTCCCTACCTAGCTGCCCCAAGGAACAGTTAGTTTTGTATAAAGGAATGGTCCAGGAAAGTTGGTTGTTTGTTTATTTTTTAAAATCATTTTCCTTCAGGAAGGAGAGAGGAAGTTGAAGAATATTTCATGAAGGAAGTGGTACCTGAAATGAAGATGGCAGAAATTCCATTACAAGGATGAGGGATGCTGTAAGCAAAGGCCTGGATACAGGAGGGGGCAGGAGGAGAATGGAGGGTGGAAGGGAGGTCAGTCTGGCTTAAATGAAGGGAAGTAGTGTGAGAAAAGCCTGGAAAGGGAGGTGGAAGCCAAATTAAAGAGAGCCTTAAAATGCCCAAAACTAGGGGGCAGCTAGGTGGCGCAGTAGATAAAACACCAGCCCTGGATTCAGGAGGACCTGAATTCAAATCTAGCCTCAGACACTTGACACTTATTAGCTGTGTGACCCAGGGCAAGACACTTAACCCTCATTGCCCTGCAAAAAAACAAAAACAAAAAAACATAACCAAAACTAGGAAACCAAGCCAGCTGATCTTCAGAGCAAGAAGGCTGTAACTATAATCAAGATATCTTCTACTCTAAGACTGTCTAGAAGCAGCAAATCAAAATAAGAAACTGAATTTCTGGGCTGATGTTTGGGCTGGTTTATATATAATCTGGTGGTTGAGTTATATGTTTCAGAAAGAAGGAGATGAAGAGAGTCAGATGAGACTTCTTTATGGCCAAGCAATGCAGCCAAAGAATCTGGTTAGCTGGTTGGATTTCCCTATGTCTGGGTGTTTTTTCTCTCTGAGCTACTATGTGGGTCCTTGGAAAAAGTCTTCTGAAGGAGTCATGATGGAAAAGACTCTCCAAATCCAGAAAAAAAAGAACTGTGGAATATGGATACAGATTGAACCATACTATTTCTTTTGTTTTTGGTGCTGTTGTTTTTCTATCTTGAGGTTTTTCCTTTTTGCTCTGATTCTTCTCTTATAATATGACTAATGCAGAAATATGTTTAATGTTATTGTACATATATAACCTATATCATAATACTTGCTGTCTTGGGGAGGAGGGGGGGAGGGAGGGAGAAAAATTTGAAACTAGAAATCTTATAAAAAACAAATGTTGAAAACTATTTCTACATGTAACTGGAAAATAATAAAATACTCATAATTTTTTTAAAAAGTCTTCTGTGTTGAGACTGTTCTATATGTCAGTGGTGTCAAACTCAAAAAGAAACAGGTGGGGCAGCTAGGTGGCGCAGTGGATAGAGCACCAGCCCTGGAGTCAGGAGTACCTGGGTTCAAATCCGGCCTCGACACTTAACACACACTTACTAGCTGTGTGACCCTGGGCAAGTCACTTAACCTCAAATGCCTCATAAAAAAAATTAAAAAAAAAAAAACAGGTGCCACCAAACCATCTATGAGGATCCCTTTGACTTGCATATTGACTTAGTTTTAAAATGTAATATTTTCAACATTTTATTATATTTTGTTAAATATTTCCCAGTTACTTTGGGGGGGGGCAGGGCAGTGGGGGTTAAGTGATTTACCCAGCATCACACAGCTAGTAAGTGTCAAGTGTCTGAGGTCGGATTTGAACTCAGGTCCTTCTGAATTCAGGCCCTGTGCGCTATCCACTGCGCCACCTAGCTGCCCCTTTCCTAGTTACATTTTAATCAGGTTCAGGTCATACTTGGGAATGTTGTGAGCCTCCCAGGCCCCATGTCTAACATTTCTGCTCTAAGCTGCTTAAAGTATTAAACACAGAATTCACCAAAGGGCTCAGAAGTTGTGATTCTGTCACAAAGTCAGTGACATTTTATATTTCTCAGGACAGGTAGACTCCTTTTCCTTGAAGGTTTTGTGATCTTGGCCATCAATCAACAAGCATTTATTAAGCACCTAACTGTCAAGTACTATACAAAATATTCAGGACAAATAGACGAGAATGAATTAGTCCCCACCCACAAGGGACTAATAGTCAATCAGGAAATGACACTCCATCAGTGTTCATAGGATTCTAACATTTGAATGCAAATATCAGGTATGTAGGGGTTCTTTTATGGGCAATGGGGATGACTGAAAGTCTTCAATTACAGTAGTGAAATGGGGATTAAGAGGAAAACAACTCCTGTTCAATAATTCTCTGGAACTCAGCATCGGTGATGTATCAAAGGCTCATTTATTGTCATTCTCAGGAGGATGGTCGGTCCCCCTGTTTGCAGCTGGTAGGTACAAAGAATGGGGGCTCCCAGGCCCTGTTTTAACCCCTAGTCCCTAACACAAATGGACCCTCCGCTTTTTCATCACTGGTCAATTACTCGAAGGTTACAATCTACTCACAAAAACTAGCTAACCAGAAGTACTCCTAACCCTAATTTCCATAATTATTCTTTGAGTTCTTAGCCAATGGGGGAGGTGACACAGGGGAATTTCTTCAATTTTCCCTTATATGGACACAGCCCAGGAGAGGACCTAATTGAGAGCAGCTCAGGGATCCTTGAACTATGTGATCTTGTTTGCTGGAGGGGAAAGAGGGGGACTGAGACCTTTGTCTTCAAACAGGTCCCGAGGAGTGTAATTTGAATGGTGACTGTTACATCCTTATTGAGAGGAGACCATTACTTATTTCCTCACAGGGATGGTGCATTAGGATGATTGCCTAGGCAAAGGGATAAAGAATGAATTAGAGGGGCAGCTAGATGGCACACTGAAAAGAGCACCAGCCCTGGAGTCAGGAGGACCTGAGTTCAAATTCGGCCTCAGACACAACACTTACTAGCTATGTGACCCTGGGCAAGTCACTTAACCCCAATTGCTTCACCCCAAAAAAAAACCAACAACAAATAAACAAGAATGAATTAGAGAAGGTATAGATTATACATAGAAATCCATTAGAATGACCTACGTAAGAAAAAAAGAGGAGCTGTTAGAGTGATTACAGTTTTATCGGATAAGAATTAAAAAGATATCATGGAATTACCTCTCTTTGTATCAGCGATTAGCACAGTGTCTGGTATACAGTTAGCACTTAATAAATGCTTCTCGTTGTTGAATTAACAAGACTCGACAACCACTTGGATACAGGGGATGAGGAGCAGGGAAAAGTTAAAGATGGCTCCAAAGTTTTGGGCCTAGGTGACAAAGAGAATGGTGGTACCCTCAACAGAGAAAAAGGAAGTTAAGGGGAAGGAATAATTTGTGATGATGAGTGAAGTTCTGGAGATTATACATTGGAGATGCTGGCAGGCCATCCAGGGGGAAATGTCCAGGAGGTGGTTGTGATGTAGGAGGCAAAAAGGGGTTAATAGAAAAACCTAAGACCCAAGCTCTAATTCAGATATTAGCTCCAAAAGGGAGTTGGACCCCAGTTAATTTATAACTAGGTTATTGTACCCACAGTGATCAGTACCCAAAACGGGACCATAATGGGTCAGGTCAAATAACAATAAAGGAAATGACAAGGGTATAGAAATTCTCATGAAAAATGGAAATATTTTGAAACTTGCCATGGGAATCAGAAAGAGACATGCAGAAAAGGCCAAATTTGTCCCCAGATTCACCTTATGATGTGTAAACCCCCAAAACACACCTCCACTAAAAAAGGTACCCGCCTTGGAGGTTGGTTTAGGACCCTAGGAACTCCAAATTAGGATAAGCCCTCCCCTGAAACACTCCAAGGTGGAGAATATTATAATGAGAAGGACAGGCCCTCCCCTGTACCTCCCCAAGGTGGAGATTAGTATAATGAGACTGATAATCAATTTATCCGTACTATAAATATAGCTGTCTTTCCTTTACTTATTTGAGAGATACTTTTCCACTATTCTGGTTCTCTCCCTGTGGTCACCCACAGTATTGCAATAAAACTTGGGAAACTGAGTCACTGAGTCTTGTAATTCTTTTGGGACGACTCACGATCAATTTGACCCCAAATTCCATCCCACATCAGTTGGAAATATGACACTAAAGTGCTGGGAAGAGGCAATCGATTAGGGATATAGACTTGGAAGTCAAATACATAGAGATGATAAATAAAATGATAGAAATCTACAGGATCATCAGCGGAAATAATTATATATGAAGAGGTCAAAGACAGTTGTGGAGGAAGGGGGAGGAATGTAGAGTCAGGAAAGGAGACAAAAGAGTGATCGCTATCTTCCCCGAGTCCCCCCCCCCCCCAGTAGCCCTTACACGTCGTACTTGCTTAATCAATGTTTGTGGAATAAATGAATGAAGAAGAAAGAATATAAGCTTCTTTCCTCACGGGTATAGGATGAGAAGGATGAGGAATGGCTATCAGATCTCTCATTAGCCTTGGGGCTGCTTTAGACTCCAGGCCCATTCCTGAGGGGTCAGCTGATCTTGAGGATGATTCCTACATTTAAATTTGTTCTAGAATCTCCTGGGAATATGGGCTCTGCTTGAAAGTGAATGCAAAACCTCAAAAGTGCTTTTTAAACTGAACTGATGTACTTGGTTGGCAAAGGCAGCTGGGTGGTGCAATGGATAGAATACCAGACCTGGAGTAAGAGAGACTCATCTTCCTGAGTTCGAATCTGGCCTCAGATACTTACTGGCTGTGTGACCCTGGACAATTCACTTTAAACCCTGTTTGCCTCAGTTTCCTCATCTGTAAAATGAGCTGGAGAAAGAAATGGCAAATCACTCCAGTATCTTTGCCAAGAAAACCCCAAACAGGATCACAAAGAGTCCAACGTGACTGAGAATGACTCAGCAACAACAACTTGGCATCCTTTGGATCAGAGAGAACCCAGAGCTGGTTTGGACACCACATAGCTACTTGCCAAAATGGATCTACCTGCAGTGACCAGCATTACCTCCAAACAGACTGACCACTGAATGAGGTCTATTTGTTGCCTCCTTCAGTTGCTTTTTATGCCTTACTCCTCATTTGTTTAGACTTCCAAGACAGTCTTTTCTTTTTTTCTTTCTTCCCTTTTTTTGGGGGGGTGGTGGGTGGGGTGGGTATTGTAGCCTGATCCACAGGCTCATGTGTGAGCAGTTAACTATAGCTGACAATCAATTAATTGAAGGTCTGCTTATGCTAATTCTGGGCCCCATCCCATTACAATATGAGACTTCTTATAACTGCTGTTTTTAAAACCTAGAATCTATAGATATCTTCCAAATGAAGAAACAAATACTGACATTCATAAATAGTCAAGTATGCCCATTCTTGGGTATAGATGACAAAGGTCTTTTTTAAAAATGTAGTGGGGCCAGCTAGGTGGCATAGTGGATAAAGCACTGGCCCTGGATTCAGGAAGACCTGAGTTCAAATGTGGGCTCAGACACTTGACACTTACTAGCTGCGTGACCCTGGGCAAGTCACTTAACCTCTGTTGCCCTGCCCCCACAAAAAAAGATGTAGTGAAAAGGTCACTGGAGTTGGATGTACTTGGGTCCAACCCTAACTCTAGCTATGTGACCTTAGCCAAGTCTCTTTACCTCTCTAGACTTGAGGTTCCTTGACTGTAAAATGAGGAGGTTGTACTTGATGGTCTTTTGGGTCCCTGGCAACTCTAAATTCTAGACACTAGTGCCTAGTACTTGTCTACACATGCCTACCAGGTGTATGCTTCCTTGAAAATGGGCAGTTAATGTTTTTATTTGTCTGGAGCTAGAGGAGGTCTTCCCAGAAATGACTGTGATGTAAAAACAGAAGGGTTCAATAAAACTGAGGTGGGAGAGGGAAGGAAGGAGACAAGGACAGGCGGGAAGGAAGAAAAAAGGAAGGAAGGAAGGAAGGGAAAGAAAGGAAAGGTAGAGGTTAATTGTGGCTTTTGGAAAAAATGAATGAATCCCTATGTGCTTGCTACTTCAGCAAATAAACTAAACAGAGGCCATTACTCAATGGACCCACCTCTTCAAGTGAGGGGGGCCTCCAAGAAGAGAACAATAGAATGGTTCACTTATCACAAGATCTATACCTGTAGAAAGTAGGGGAGATTTGAAGCTCTTAAACAGGCAAATATTCAGTAAAAAGAAATGTTTCCTATAAAAGTAAGGTTTGGTTTTTTAAAATATATATATAAAATTAGTCAAGTTAAGAAAACATTTCTCATTCATGGAAAAAAGCTCTGAATTCAGAGTCAGAGAACCTGCAGTGGCTCTGCAACTTACTAGTCGTCTGCCCCGAGGTAAGTTGGTTAAACCCTCTTTGAACCTCAGTTTCCTCATCTGTAAAATGGGGTTAATTGGGAAGGCACATTCAAGATGGTAGAGTTGTAAGAAGGGATCACAGTCAGGCTCAGATGCCAAACTTCTTTCACAAAGGTATATAAAATGCACCAGACCAAATTATGATAAGGAAATCTGCCCCCTCCGACCAAAATCAAAGGAGTTATTTTTTCCCCACAGATTCTAGGGACTGGATCTGCCTCACCATGCACAGAGCATTCCAATGCCCAGTGATTGACAGAGCACTGAGCTGGGCACCAGGACAGGAAGCCCTGAGGAAGGAAGAGATCCTAGGGCATCCCTGAATTGGCACAGGGTTCAGGAGCAGGTGCCCTTTGCCAGCTCTGTTGCTCATCACCCAATTCCAAATCATAGTTCCAGGGCAGAGAGAGGCAGTCCAGGAAACAAATAGTCGTCATGTGGCTCAAATGCCAGGGACAAATTGGGGACTTATTTCTAGCCACCGGGCCAGGGGGGAAGCCTGTGATGGAATAACCAGGACCTACCAAAGGGGAGCCTACAATCCAGAGGTTCTCAAACTTGCAGAATCTCCCAGAAGGCTCATCATGGTTGAGTTCAGTATTAGTCTTTGAAACTCGGTCACAAACAAGCCACAAAGGCCACACCTGTGTAAAGAAATTTCAGAGCTCAGACCAGAAGGGTGATGAGCCCACATCCCTGGGGATCACACCATTCTGGGGGCACTTAAAATTTCCAGACACACACACACAACTCTGCCGTGAGCTATAAAGGCAGCAGAAGGATGTAAGAAGGCAGAAGTGCAAATCAAACATTCCCCCCCCAAAATGTGCAGAGTCCAGTACTAACAGAAAGCCTGAGTAGAGGAGGAGGCTGGAAGAATGAGCAAACAAAAAAATAATGCCGCCATAAAGAACTCTTATGTCTCAAGACACAAACCCCCAAAGAGAGAATGATTTGCTGGTCTTACATGTATAGTTTAGTGTAGTGGAGAGGCTGCTAATGGCCTGTAATGACTGGGAGGTAACCACCAACAAATACCTTTGTTTCTTCCCACCTAAAAGAATTCCCATTGAAATTTAAAAATTCTCCTAGGAACCTGAAAGAAAATCTGTGAGTCCTAGGGGTGGATGCAACAATCAACTGGCCTTTGAAAGCACCTACTTAGTATTGGGTAGGGCTCGAGGAGGTGTAATGGATTGTGTGCAGGTCCTGGAGTCAGGAAGATAAACCCAGACTCTTACCAGCGGTGTGACCTTGGCCAAGTCACTTAACCTTGTTTGCCGTAGTTTCTTCACCAGTAAAATGAGCTGCAGAAGAAAATGGCAAACTACTCCAGTATCTTTGCCAAGAAAACTTCAAATGGGATCATAAAGAGTTAGACATGACTGAAAGATCTGAACAACAAAAAGTATTGGGCATTGGGGTAGGGGAAGGGAAAAGTATGCAAAAACCCAAAATGCAACAATTGTTGCCCTCTAAGAATTTACATTCTTTTGAGGGATAGACAGGGTTTGAAGATAAGTAAATACGAGATATCTACAAAACAAACCCAAAGTGATTTAGAAGGATGACTAGTGGGGGCAGCTAGGTGGATTCAGGAGGATCTGAATTCAAATCTGCCCTCAGACACTTGAAACTTAGTAGCTGTGTGTCCCTGGGCAAGTCACTTAACCCCAATTACCTCACCAAAAAAAAAAAAAAAAGATGAGACAAAGGACTGTAGAATTTGAGGAGAACATAGAACCACAAGACAGTGTTTTTGAATGGTTCAAAAGAGAAATGAGAATAAAGAAAGAAACATTTATGAATTGCACAGCAAAAATAATGAATATAAAGGCTGAAATCAGCAAGGGCAAGCATCATCAAAGAAACAAAAGATAGAACAATAGATTGGGAATGCAAATACACAAAGGTGAAGGGCAATCTGGAAGAAAATAAGCAAAAACAATAACGTTAAAAGAAAATATGCTCACCAAGTATGTAAAGGCTTTCCATCTTGTACATCACAGTCATAGCTAGCAAAGATCTTGGGTCACCTCTTGACCAAAATAAAACCTGAGAGTAATATGTATACATATAATAAAATTTCAGCTAAAACTGATTAAAACGTTGAAAATTATTTTATTTAGCACCAACAAAATATATACATTTTATAAACACAATTTGGACTTAATAAGCCCAATAAGACAAGTTCAAAGTGACAAAGGCAAGATAAACCTGAATAGCCTATAGCAAAAAAGTGGAACATATATTTTTAAAAATAGCACAGGTTGACAAAAGCTAATCACCATTAGCGAGATGCTTTTCCTCCTGCCTGAAAGAATATGATAACAAGGGGCAGCTGCTTCAGTCAAAACGGTACATGGGTGATTCTGAAGAACATAAGGAAATCAGGTAATTGACTAGTGAAGCTAAAAATGTTACCTTCAATTAAATAATCAACAGCTCCATGCATCACCATAATCTTCTCGCTTCCTCTACCTACCTACTATCAAATCAATATGTGGCTGGCAGTTGTCTAAGAAACCATTTCCTCTGTTCCTTTAAACTAGCACTCAGCGTCCATTTTTTAAACATTTATTCAATTAGTCCAGTATAATTTGCAAATAATGGCAAGTCTGTAGTAATGCAGATTCCGTAGGCAGCTAAGGAAAAATAAGACCTTCAGCCACTGTTAAATAAACACAATTTAGTCTCCTGTTGGGAAGGTCCTTCCTCCCATCAGTTTGATTCTGCTCTCTTAATGAAAAACTTCAACAAATGTTTTAAAGCATTGAATTTTCAGCTTCGATTTGCCATGATATGATAATATGATATGTATGATAATAAGAGCAATAATAATATTGCCAATCTTAAAGTTATTAAGTGTTTAGAGGCAGTGTGGTATGTGGGCAGATGCTGGACTGAAAAGTCAGGGAGATGGCTATTCAGATTGCACTCTAGGGGCAGCTAGGTGGCGAAGTGGATAGAGCACCAGCCCTGGATTCAGGAGGACCTGAGTTCAAATCTGACCTCAGACACTTGACACTTACTAGTGACCCTGGGCAAGTCACTTAACCCCAATTGCCTCACTTAAAAAAAAAAGAAAAAAAAAAAGATTGCACTCTAGCACTTAACTAGCTGCGTGACCATGGACAAGTCTTTTAGCCTCTTTTAGCCTTAGTTTCTTCATCTGTAGAATGGGGATAACAGCTCAGAGGTTGTCATGAGGTTTACATGAGATAAGATGTCCATACTTGAAGCTTTTCCATCTTGATAGAACCTCCCTTTCAGCTGAAATAATCTTCACAAACTCAGGGTCAAATCTTGGCCCCAGAAAAGAGATGAGGAGATATACCTTTTGAGAACTATGGGTTTGGAATGTTGCAGGCCCTCTCAGATGTGGTCAAATACAGTTGCTGTGTTGGTTTTACTGAAATGTTTTACTTTGTTCCAAGTAGGTTCATTCTGAGTATTAAGGGAGGAGAAAAAAAGGAAGGAGAATTTCTGGAAATAGCTTTGATATAAAAACAAAAAATAAATAAATCACATTAAAATAATTAAAAAAAAAAAAACACCTTTCGGGGGCGGCTAGGTGGTGCAGTGGATAAAGCACCAGCCCTGGATTCAGGAGTACCTGAGTTCAAATCCGGCCTTAGACACTTGACTTACTAGCCGTGTGACCCTGGGCAAGTCACTTAACCCCCATTGCCCAGCAAAACAAAACAAAACAAAAAAAAACCTCACCTTTTCTGCCACATACCCAACAAATAAGTGGTAACCCAACTTCTGCTCAAAGACCATTAGTGAGGAAAGCCAACTATGTCCTGAGGCAACACATTCCACTTTTAAAACACTAATCTTTATGTATCTTTTTCTGACAATCTGCCTTTCTGAAAATTCCACCCACTGCTTCTAATTCTGCCTTCTAGAGCCAACCCCAATAGATAATAATTCTTCTTGAACATGACATCCCTTTAAACATTGAAGATGAAAATTATATCCAGGTCTGTACTCCCAGTCTTCTCTTCTTTAGGTCAAATACCCTCAGTTCCTTCAACTGATGGTCTCAAGGCCCTTAATCATCCACGTGATCCTATCTAAAATGCTCTCCAGTTTATCAGAGTCCTTCCTAATATGTGGTACCCAAAACTGAACACACTATTCTAGATGTTTCCTGACCAGGGAAGAATCCAGTGGGATTATCACCTACACAGTCCTGAACATTGCACCTCTAATAATGAAAACTATTAATGCAAAAAAATTAAGGGGGGGGCAGGGTGTTGGATGTCAAAAGAGTGTGATGATCAGGAAAAAAAAATATCTATTGTGGTAAAAAAAATAATATTAGTGCCCACATCCAAGAGGGGAAAAAGGTCTTCTGTGAGAGACATCCTTGATGTCATATTAAAAATATAATTTTCAGCATGTTTTTTAATCTATGGAAATAAATATGGATCTGTATCACATTACAAAAATATGCATATCCTTTATTCTGACCCATTACATTCCTAAAGCAATACCTATTGCTTTCTTTTTTTTTTCTTTTTTTGGTGAGGCAATTGGGGTTAAGTGACTTGCCCAGAGTCACACAGCTAGTAACTGTTAAGTGTCTGAGGTCAGATTTGAACTCAGGTCTCCAGGGCCAGTGCTCTATCCACTGCACCACCTAGCTGCCCCAATACCTATTGCTTTCAATGCTACCTCCTAGATAAAAAGCATCTATCTGTAACAAAATATTCCAAGTAATACTGTTTATAAGAGCAAAATCTAGAAAACAAATTAGATATCCCTCACTTGGAGAATGGCAAGGATATATTATGTATATGACTATAATGAAATATTATTACATTTCCAAATATATATAAAGTGATGCAAACAAAAGCAAGACCAAATGAGCAATACATGCAATAACCACAACAATATAATAAAGACAATAACAATAATAAAGAGTTAATGTTATACACATGCTAAAGAAAGTCAGAAAGAATCAGGAAAATAAGGACACCTTAGGTACTGTTCTGTTCATAAACATTGAATTGGAGGTGGAGTTAATGAGTAAATAATGGAAATTCAGCACCTACAAAATTATTTACAGTATCTTCTTGTTGTTTTTTCAGCTTACATAGTGATTCTTTTCTTATGTTCTTATTCTTGTGCTGAGAAGTAGCATCATGCATTACATAAACAACTCCCTTTGGAATCACTGCTCACATTCCGGCTGAGCATCCAACTGTAAGTCACTGGGTCCCTCAATACCTCAGAAAAGTGCCTTAGGGGCAGCTAGGTGGCACAGTGGATAAAGCACCAGCCCTGGATTCCAGAGTACCTGAGTTCAAATGTGACCTCAGACACTTGACACTTACCAGCTGTGTGATCCTGGGCAAGTCACTTAACCCCCATTGCCCCGCAAAAAAAAAAGAAAAAGAAAAAAGTGCCTTAAATTTCAGACAAGTTGCTAATCTGTATCTGTGGAGAGAATTTCTACACTTCAGTTTCCCTACACTGATGACATCACAAGTCCAGAACTACTGCCTTGTTCATATATTTGAATAGCAGTACTTACTGATGAAAGTAAAGATAAAATGTATATTAAAGGATTACAAAATAAATAAAACATGAATGGATTTTTAAAAACTGAAATACCTGAATTGTATGATTCTATGATCGCAGGAGATAAAATGTGATCTTAAGTGATGTACAAAAATCTAAGGTTAGTCATTTCTATCCTTAAAATGAAACAAAGTAGGGGCAGCTAGGTGGCATAGTAGATAGAGCACTGGCCCTGGAGTCAGGAGGACCTGAGTTCAAATGTGGCCTCAGACACTTAACACTTACTAGCTGTGTGACCCTGGGCAAGTCACTTAACCCCAATTGCCTCACTAAAAAAAAAAATGAAACAAAGTATTGGATAAAGAATGTTGTGACCAAAAAAAGAAGAGAGAGAGAATGAGAAAGGAAAAAGGAAGAATAAGAGAAAGAAGGAAGGCAAGAAGGGGAGAGAAGAAAGGAAGAAATTCCTTATATTGACTGAAGGGAGGAGGAATGAAGAGAGGGGTAGAGGAAAAAGGAGAAAGGAAGAAAACAAAGAGGAAGGGAGGAGAAAGGAAGGAAAGAAGGGCATTATTTAACCCTAGATTTAAAACTTTTTAAATGTTAAATAATGGCTAGCATTTATTTAGTAGGCACTGTGCTAAGGTGTTCCCAAACAGGACTTGGGCCAAGTTCTATGGCTACTGAATAGAGTTCAGATAAGGGCTTTAAATTGAGATCAGGGTTCTTCAAACTTCAGATTTCCAAAAGAGATTTAGTCCTCCTCTTTCCTCTCCATCATCCTCTAACTCATTTCTGGGTTGTGAATCTGTGTAGAGATAGAGAGAGAAGTAAGAATATGTGTGGGAAAATCACTGACAAGATGGAGCCTTTGGTCAGAGAGACCTCAGTTCAAATAGGCAAATATTCTTCTTTCCCCCACCGCACTTCACCTCGACAAAGGAAAGAAAGGAAGTGGATCCAAAGGGAGGTGTCCAATTGGCCACAAATGGGGAGATGGTTGCTGCAACCCAGAGGCTGCTCAGCAAGGGGGAAATGCCTCCTTCACCTCCAAGATCTCATCCCTGCCCCACTTTGTTCTGATAACCACAGGTCCTTTTAGGAAGTCGTTTAAGGGATGCCTTTCCCATCATTTGCCAAATAAGCAGAGGGACACATACCTTCTCTAGCAATCTGGCCTTATGGGTGTGTCAGCCTTGTACATAGTAGTCGCTCCATCAATGTCTGGAACTGATTGAATTAAACTTTAAAAAGCATCCCCCAAAGAATCTAATGGTTGGGGCCACAGAAACGCTTTCACTCATATCCATCACCAGGTCTGGCTCCAAACAAAGTATTTTCTGCTCTGTATAGACCTAGTTTTTTATTTGATGTCCCTGTCCCACCCCCACCTGACCCCTCATCTTCACAAGTCTTTACAGACATAAAAACTAGCTCATTCAGGGGCAGCTAGATGGCAAAGTGGATAGAGCACTGGCCCTGGAGTCAGGAGTACCTGAGTTCAAATCCGGCCTCAGACACTTAACACTTACTAGCTGTGTGACCCTGGGCAAGTCACTTAACCCCAATTGCCTCACAAAAACAAAAAACAACAACAAAAAACCTAGCTCAATCAAGTTTGCACCTCCGTCAAAGGAACAAATAACAATAATGATGGCCTCATTAAATCCATTGAGTTATTAGCTCTTCACCTCCAGCCGGTACTCAAGGCAGAACAGGTATTGTGTATCAGCCTCATTTGACAGCTCCTTGTCACAACATCTGGTGAACTCTTCAGTCTTCAGACTCCTAGTCCTGGGCCCTTTCCATTTGTACCTGCTAGGTGCTTTGGGTTTGGTTTTCTTTGGGCCAGGATCTTTGATTTCTTTGGTGTGGGGTTACTCATTCCTTCAATGCATATCAACAGCTTGTTATTTATTATCTTAAAGAATTGTCTATTTCATTGAGGTGTTAAATGACTTAGTGACTTGTTTGTGGTTGCACAGCTAGGATGTGTCAGAATCAGCATTTAAAATCTTGATCTTCTCGATTCTAATGCCAACCCTCTATGATATCCCATGTTACCTCTCAGAGAAAGACAGAGAAAAATATCTTAAATTTCAGACAAGTTGCTAATCTGTATCACAGAGAGACACATAGAGAGACAGATACAGACAGGAGGGAGTGAGATGTCTATAGAGATAGATCTTATATACAGTATAGATGTTCTATCTTATGACATATATAGATGTCATAGATATAATTTGTAGAGGTCTCTATATAGATATCTTTTAAATTTGCAAAGTCCTTCATACATATTGTTAAGGGCTAAAATTCTAGCTAGACCGTCTAAAATATCTAATGAGTGGTCACCAATAAATTATAAGCTTTAGCAAGAGTTAGACTTTTAAGCATTTACTAAGGAGAATAAAAATTCGGTACACAGAGAGAGAGAAAGGCCTACATTCATCTATCTATTAAAGGGAGAGCGCATTTCTCGCTCCCCTCTCCGCCAGAGTTCACAGGAAAGATCCTCAGTCAGAGCGCCAGGCTCTCCCTTCTTCCTCCCACCAGCAAACATCACTTCCTGACGTCAAAGAAAAGACGCATGGTCTTGCCCTCAAAGACCGTCACCTCATGGGTGAAGCTCTTCTACAGTAAGTCTCCAGCAGGTGTCATCATTCCAATCGTTACAATATTATTTGATCCTCTCAACAATCCAGAGGTTGTCACTTCCCAAGGTCAGAGGCATTTTCTTTCTGAATCCAAGTGCAGTACTCTAAGAAAAGCAAGTCAACACTCTCCCAGAAGACTTCCTATTCAAAGCTCTTATTAATAAAGTTGGCTTGTAATGTTCATTCACTCCAGTTTAGAAGAGGACACCTATATATCCAATCATTTGTCAAATCTTGTGGTGTCTACCTCCAAAACTCATTCATAACTGTACATATCTCTCCACTAAAACTCTCCACTTAGTCATCATCCTGTCATTCACTCAGCACTTCTCCCCTGCACTATTGTAATAACTTTATAATCTGGTCACCTTCCTTACTCTGGTCTTTCCCCCTTCCAATGAATGCTCCACATTCTAACCAACTTGATATTCCTAAAGCATAGGTCTAGTCTTGTCACATATAAAAATTCCTCTGGTTTTTAAACTCCTTTTCTATATGGCTCTACACTATCTTTCCAGGTTTGTTGCACATTATTCTACTTCCCATATTCTAGGTTGCAGCCAGAGTTGTCATATTTGACCTCTTTCACTTCCTACCCATTTGAGGAGTTCATTCCCTCCTTGCTTTTGCCTCTTAAAATTTCTAGCTTCCTTCAAGGGCCACTTCCCACCAAGGTCCTCTTCCCAAACATCTGTATATTTTCACACAAGAGAGTATAAGCTTCCCCCTCCACCCCTTTTTTTGGTCTTTGCAAAAGACACTAAATGCTTGTGTACTGAATGAATGAATTAGTGAGTGAGGGGACGTGCTTAAAGCACTTCAGAAATGAACATATTATGAACAAAGGGGAGAAGGAAAGCAAAAACGGAAAACCTTTGAATAGAAGAAAGCTATGTTGGAGAGGAAGTTATGGCTACAAGACAACAAACTTGGAAGAAATCCTGATCAAACATCTGCATGTTTCAATTATAAGATTCTGAGCATCTGGATCACTGTCAGTCTGTTTTTCCCATCCAGTGTCATCTCCAGGCAGGCCCAGTTCTTTTGCATCTGTGAAGTCTCTCTGTTCAGTTTTGTAGGAAAGGTACACCCTTGGCATGCTGACACATGACAATACAGTTGGAACTTGGCTGAAGGGTTCTTATCCCCAGGAGAGACAAGCGGCTTGGTGGAGACTAGGAAAGAAAAGTATTGACCTTGGAGCCAAAAGATCAAAAGATCTCCATTCTATTTCTGGCTTTGCAAATTCAAGCAAGTTAGCTCTCCTCCCTGAGTCTCAGTTTCCTCATCTGTAAAATGAGGAAGGTTGGGTCTCTCCCATCTCGAGGGGCCCTTCAATCTCTAAAGATTGCCACTGGGGGCAGCCAGGTGGCGCAGTGGATAAAGCACTGGCCCTGGATTCAGGAGGACCTGAGTTCAAATCCAGCCTCAGACACTTGACACTAGCTGTGCGACTCTGGGCAAGTCACTTAACCCTGATTGTTCAACAAAAAAAACCAAAAACTAAACTAAACTAAACAAAAAAAGATTGTCACTGAATCTCAGTTGTGTTTCCTCATATCTAAACCCATTTCCTTGAATACAACCCCCTCCCCCAGCCCCAGATTAATTAAAATGAATATTCACAGCTGTGAAGACTGGAAAGCACTGGGGCATGGGTTTGAAAGTGAATAGATTGGGGCAGCTAGGTGGCGCAGTGGATAGAGCACCAGCCCTGGAGTCAGGAGGATCTGAGTTCAAATCCGGCTCAGACACTTAACACTCACTAGCTGTGTGATCCTGGGCAAGTCACTTAACTCCAATCGCCTCACTAAAAAAAAAGAAAGAAAGTGAATACATCCTTTTGGACTCGTTCTATCAATAACCTAGTCTATCAGAAATGATTTCCTCTTTTCCCACCAGTAATGGTACCTTATCACCTTCTCTGAGTTGGAGAGACCATAAACATGAACCAAAAGAGGTCTTAGGCAATTATTCTTCATCAAAAATCCTCCCCACAGAGCCAGCAGTCCCTGAAAGTGAGGCTGTTTATAGAGTCAAAGTACATGGGCCACTGAAATCAATATCCTATTAAGTGAGCGAGGGTTTTGAATATCAAAGACCAATGGACTGAATCGTTTGGGCTATAAGAACATGACCCAGAGGATTAATCACACACTGTCATGCAGAAATTGGGGCAATTCTCCCAATCATTAACGTGCTGCTTACAGAAATGTGCTCCGCTGTTTGTCTTTCTGCTAAATGATAACCGTTTTCAAGTTGGATCTCCTGATAAAAGAGTTAAAAACAAGACCAGAGCTGTGCTGTAAAGGTCATACATGCTGATTCAACATTAAATAGCCAGGAGGCAAACAAATAAAAAATGCTTGGATTGTGGGCAGGATTCAGACATTATTAATAACCCAGCTGAAATGTGGGCATGGAAATGGATGATTGTTGGTATCCTCCCCACCCAAACCAGTTCTGGCTCCACCAGATGGGATGGGGAACTAAGTGGGGTGCTGGAATATTCCCCATGCCTGACCTGGAGTTCCATAAAATCTGTGTTCCAGATCCAGCTCTTTAGTAGCCTTGGGCTAGTGGCTGCCCCCCAATTAGCCACAATTTCCTCACTTCTAAAAATTAAGTCTGAAAGATCATAAATGAATACGGTCACCTAGTACCAGAGAGGTAATAAGTGCCAGAGAAGGTATTCAAACCTGTGACTTGTGATGACCACAGGATTGCTCTTGTGCCATATTACACCCACTACCCTGTTCCCCAGCATTAGACTAGGAAATCTTTGAGATCCCATCCAACCCAAAGTAGCAAACTTTTATTAAGTGTCTACCATATGCAAAGAACTGTGCAGGGCACTGGGAATATACAGACAAAATGAAAAATAGTCCCTGCCCTCAATGAGCTTGCATTCTACTGCCCTGTGGGTCTTGCCTGATTTTGGAGAAGCTGAAATAGGGAAATGTCCTTGTGTAATAGAATAGCTTTCATTAAGATACAGATTTCACTCCACTGAGTTTCTATTGACAATTGAGATCCCACAGCCTTTTTCTCTCTCTCTCTCTCTGCCACTCCCCGCCCCCCCCCCCAATTCTCATGCTGAAGCTATTTGGGAGCCAATAAACATTAACCAGGGGTTATCTCCAGAAGCAACACACACACACTGATTTCGGAATTGCTTTAATTCAGTAATCAGTCCACAAGCTTCTTGTTCCCTAAAATCACATACAGATTTTATTTTCAGCCTAAAACCAATTATGACCTTTGAAATCAGTGATGCAACCCCACTCAAAGGGCTAACCGGTGCTTCCAGGAGGCTGTGGCAGGGCAAACACCCTAGGGGTCCCAATAGGTTCTGATGGAGGGATAGGGAGACTCTGGGCTGGGTCATAGCTAGGAAAGAAATTTGAAAGATCCTGGTGGGGGGTTATACTGGACTGCTGGTTGGGAGACCCGGGATCCAGTCTTAGCTCTGAAATTAAAAATTGGATGGCACTGGACAAATCATTACATCTCTCATTTGTCAAATTGGGCTGAGCTCTAAAGTAATTTCTAGCCCTAAAACCTTTCTGTGCTAAACTTGAATACTGTTTTAGATTTCAAGGCCTGACTGACCCCCATGAACAAACCTAAGGAGATAAGACTGAACAATTCCCAACAGACCTATCACCATAATCCAAGAACCCCAATATGTGCGTATCCCCTATAGGAGCCTCAGTAGACCCAGGTGGATCTTAATACTCCCCCTCCTCGGTTCTCTTCAATCCAAGCTACCCTAACTTTCACTTGCAGTGTCAGAGCTTTGGTCAGGAGAAACAGACCCAGAGGATTCCAATGCTGAGATGTACCATGTAGTTATGAAGTGGCAAGAAGGGGGAATTTCTCTGTCCCATCTCTTGCAGTGCACCCTCCCTTGTCAGTGCCTGAACAACTACAGTCAAATGGAACCTTGGTTGCTTCTTGTCTAAGACTAAGTGGACTAGATTGAAGGGAATAAATTGGGCCTTTAAAAAATTTCTTCCTAACCTTGAGTCAATCAGTTCTCAGAAGGCTACTGTTCTCAGTCAGGGCAGATTCCAGAGCCTTCTTACTTGCTGACTATCAACACTGGCTTTCTCCTCCAAATCACTCCAGTCCTCATCAGCATGCTGAATTCAGTTCATCAATGTTCAGATATCTCACCCACATATTCATTTCTCCCTTTAATCTTTATGTACTTTTGGGGGGGGGCGGGGCAGTGAGGTTTAAATGACTTGCCCAAGGTCACACAGCTAGTAAGTGTCAAGTGTCTGAGGCTGGATTTGAACTCAGGTTGTCCTGAATCCAGGACCAGTGCTCTATCCACTGTACCACCTAGCTGCCCCTTTATGTACTTTTACTCATTCATCTTCTGGTCCCTGATTATTTGACTAAAAAGCAAAGCTGCTGATTTTAACTAGAAGCTTCCAATGCCAAGATACTCATTTCTGCTCCCTGGGCTGGTATCCAAAGGACACTGTCTCCCACCCACAGAGAAGAAAGGGAAGGAACAAGCATTTATTAATAATAGCCCCTACCATGTGGCAGGCACATTTACAAGTGCCAAGCACTTTACAAATATCTCATTTGATCCTCACAAGAACCCTGAGAGGGAGGAGCTATTATTATCTAATTTTACAGTTGAGGAAACTGAGGCTGAGGTTAAATGACTTGCCCAGGGTCACAACAGCTGAGGCTGGATTTGAACTTAGGTCTTCCTGACTCCAAGCTGCATCACCCTATCCATGAACTAGCTGCCTCTAGACACAGGCCAATATTCCTGTTACTGAATTTTTCAGGCTCTGTCCAGTACCCAGCCTAGGAAAGGGGCAGAGGGGAAACCATGTTGTGGTCAGAAAAGCTGTTGTGATCTTAAACTGCATTCACAGAAACACAACTTCCAGGAATGAGGGGTTGACAGTCCCCTGTGTACTCTGACCTGGTCAGACCACAGCTGAGGTATTGTTTAGATCTGGGCACCACAAGGTGTTGATAAGCAGGCCAACTAGGCAGGCCAATCAGGATGGTGAAGGGCCTTTAGTTCCTGCAATATGAAAAATAGCTGAAGAAATCAGGGGTGTTTAGCTGGGAGAAGACAGGGGGAGAGGCCATGATGGCTGTCTTCAAGTATCTAAATCAACTTCAAGGAAAAGGGGGACTGGCCTGTTCTGTTTGGGACAATGGAAGTTGCAAAGAGGCAAATTTATTCTTGACTAATATTAGGAAAAACTTCCTAACATTAAAAAGTGTCCAAAAGTGGAATGGGCTTCCCCTCAATTGAAGCAGCAGCTGGATGACCTCTTTGGGTGGATTTATATGGAAGCTAAGGTCCCTTCCAACTCTCCAATTCTGTGACTGTAAACTGAAGTCTTTGCCCCTCCTTTGTCCATCTTGTTGACCCACTCAGAGATCAGGTGGGCTGCCCTGTCTGTGCCTAGATATAACCCATTTTCCTCCAGCCAGATCCCATCTTAGATACTTATAGATCAACTGTCAGAGAGATACTACAATTTAGCATTTAAGAACCATCACTAGCCCAGCCCCCTCATTTTACAGAGGAAGAAACTGGAACCTAGGGAGGTTCAGTGACTTGACCAGGATTCTAGAGGCAGTTCGTGGCTAACCTTCCCTCCTTGGTCTTTCCTTCTGTCTTTTTTTTGTGTGTGTGAGGCAATTGGGGTTAAGTGACTTGCCTAGGGTCACACAGCTAGTAAGTGTCAAGTGTCTGAGGCCGGATTTAAACTCAGGACCTCCTGACTCCAGGGCCAGTGCTCTATCCACTGTGCCATCTAGCTGCCCCATCCTTCTGTCTTATAGAAGCCTATTTCCAGAAGCTTCTAACTGAAAATTGTGATGGGTGGGGAGTAGAAAGGGGGCACTATTGACCCAGGCAGGTCAAGGGCAACCAGAGACCAGCCAAAGGCTCCTACTGCAAATCAATCAATACAACCTGGGTAGCTGCTGGTGAAAGGGGTGGGGGTGGAGGACGACAAAGGGCAGGCCCACTCACTTTCAGCTCTGTTCTTCACTTTTCTCTTTCTAAACATACTGATCACTTACTTATCTGACGGTTCCCAGAATGGTTAGCTCTCTTTCCCCAAGGCCCACTTTCTCAACAATCCACTATTAGCCTCACCCAGGTCAGTTCTTTCCCAACACCAATTAACATTATCCTGGAAAGGTGCCAGGCTAAATCCATTCTCACACATTTGCATAAAGTGACAGGAAGGACTAGGATTGGGCAAATACAAATACAAATCTACCTCTGTAACCAACACTCCAGCACTGCTAAAAATTCAATCCTTAGCCTGAGCTCGGCTCAGCCTGGTCAAATAAAGTTAAAGAATTCTATAGATCTTGCAGGTTCTGATGGAATGCTGTAGAAGCTTCCAGCTGATCGCTCCATCAATGAATTTGTTTTATAGGCACATTTCTCTCTTTCAAAAAAAAAAAAAAAGACATTGATTTGCCAGGTTGTGCATTTTTTTTAACAGTCAAAAAGTATGTACACGATATAAACAATGAACAATATAAAACCACAAAGAATTATCTACAATCTACATACATATATATAATTCAACCTGTTACTGTGAGTATATTTGAGATTAGTTTTGGTAACTGATGTGTCAGTTTCTCAATGGCCCGTTGTCTTTTATCACAGTTTCTTGTCAAATAGTTACTGGAAGATAACCAACAGTGCAGAAGACAGCATTTTACCAACAATAGAGCAGGATTAACAGGTAAATCTCTGAAATGATTCCAAGTATAACCAGGTTTAAGACAGGTACTGTGAGACTTTGGGATAAAAGGGTTTTTTTTTAAGTTCACTTTTTAAAAGCGACACCCAGATAACATTGAATTGGGGACCTGTTCCACTCTGGAGACTTCCCCAAACAAGGAATCTCCCACGGTGTTAACTAAATCATAGATCTGCGTTAGGAAAAGCATCAATACAGAAAGTCTAATTAAATCTTTAAAGCTACATATTGGGTGTTTTTTTAATTAAATCAAGAATTTTGTAAACCAGCTGTGGCGATTTACTTGGGGAAGTCTGCATAATCATTGCAAAATCAATTTCAGCATAACAACCTAAAACCGAAACTTATTTCTTTAGTTAAAAAAAAATCAAGGTTAACACGTGCATTTGTTAACTAGCCAAAGCACCAAATTGTTTAGTTTTCTAACAGGAGAGAAAGTGAATTCCCTTTGGTTCATTTTTCCCCTTCAGCTCTTCCACCGAGATCTTCCAATTAAAAGAAAATAAAGGCTATTATTCCTAAGTCCAGTTTTGCTCAGGTTCCAAGTGTCCACTCATCATCATCCTGCCTGGTAATAGCCTTTATCCCCCTCAATGTCCACTTCCTGATCAGAATCCTCCGAAACCTCTGAGTCCAGGTCTTCCTGCGAAGCAGGGGAGAGAGAACACTGTGCACTATCCAGCGAAAGGTCTTTTGTCTGGTCGCTGGGCAAACAGCTATCTTGTCTCTGATCACAGTGACGGTCTGCATTTTCCAATTCTTCTTTTTTGTTTTGAGGGTTCTCCTATGTAAAAGGAACAAAAATCAGGGTAGGATATGGAGTAATGGAAAATGGTCTCTCTATAATTTTGGCTTTAGAACTCATGTCTAGTCTTTAATATTACCAGGTCTGGTTAAGAAGTGTTCAAGTTATCGGTAGCTTACTAAGGCAGATTGTCAAAAGCTTAGTGTCAATTTGGAGGTGAAAAGGTTGTGTTTAACACATTCATCTCTCCCTAGGAGCTCCTGCCCTCCTCACGTAAATTATTCCTATCTACTCATTTTTGTTCCCCTCCCAGTACATAATAAACTCCTTGAGGACAGGGACTATTTTCCACCCCCACCCCATCACCACACATAGTTGTTAATTGGTGCTTGTTGAATGAATGAATTTTAGGGGAAGAAATCATTCCGCCAACACCAAATCGAGATTAAAATCTCCCAAAGACTAAAGAAATCAGCAGGAATATGCCTCCATAATGAATTATGCTAATTGAGTATTTAACTCCAGCACAATACATTGGTTCCCAGACAGCAAGAAGAAATTATTTTTTAAAAGTACAGATCTCCGTAGGGTCCCCCCCACTTTTTGCATTCACTAGATGCATTAACATGATTATCCACTTAAGATTTTCTAGACTTTAAAAAATTGTATATCAGCACTGCAAATTAAAGAATACTTTCAAAATGATTAGAGAAAGTCCAATTTACGATCTCTTCTATAGAGTGAAATTTAAACAAGCCAGAGTTTTGAACAGAGAAAGAAAAAAAAGTCCAGCTGTAGGGCTAGTAGTAGTTCGGCATTATAGGAAGATTCTTGGTGGAGGAGAGAGATTGCCCACGCACAACAAGAGTCAATCAGTTATTAAAGTAAATACAGATTTGGTAATTTGCTCCTAACTGAGAAGAAAATGGTCCCTGTTTATTTAAAATCCAAAGAAGAAAAAACAAAAAAACCTCCCGGGGTGGGGGTGGGGAACAGTCCAAATTACTTAGGCACTAATAAAATAGGCAAAAATAAAAACCAACCCAGAGTAAAAATTGGGATCGAGATTTTTTTCCCCACTTGGAACTAAATAAGTGACTTAATTTTACAGTCATGTAGTTATGTAACATAACTTTTAATATTTTATTATTGAAAATTTCTATTTTCTACTAAGATGGAGGCCACATATACACAACAAAATAGAATGGAGAGCTCAGCAATTAATCAAGTAGCTATGATCAGTGCAGATTGCCACGAATCGAATCCCAGTTTTTTAACTCCAGGAAAGCTTTAACAAACTTTGTAACCGAATTAGAGGGATAATTGCCTTTTAGCTCAGTTCAACAATTCCATTCCATTCAACAAACATTAATTAAGCAACAACTATATGTCAAGCATGGCAAGGGCTGGAGACACAAAGAGACCAAGTCCCTTCCTCCAGGAGCGCACCCCCACTCTCACTCCCACCCCACTCCGACTTTGTGCAGATCCTCCCGAGGTTCAATAGCATATGTAAACCGGATAGGATATTTTCTCCTATTTCAGAACCTCTTCTTCATTTATAGCGTGGATTTAAGCCGGGGCGAAGGGACAGGAGTTAAAAATAGTTGATATTTTCATTGTGTGTGCAGCCGATCAAATAGACTCTAAGGTGTTTGTTTCCTTCTATTTACCTACCAGTCCTGCCTGGTTTTATTATAATTGTGTCAATAGAAGAAACAATATTCTCCCCAAAGATAACTGCTTAAGTCATTTACTGGCAATTACTTTATCTTTCCTGCGTTAATTAGATAAACAACATATGGGTTTATAAAACAATTAGCGTGGTCCTTTAATAGCCAGTGTGTGAAACCCCCACGTAATGGCCATCGGAACTGACTGCATTAGGCGCTTTTAACGTTAGTGCCGCCTGGCCGAGTCCTACTGGATTCCAAAAAGACTATTTGCCTTTTTAATCAAGGTGAAGAGGCTAAATAGCCTCGGGGATGACTTTTGCATACAACCTCGAATAGGTATCCCTTTAGAAGATAAGATCATTAAAAGAGTTATTACTATAGTAACAAGACCGCGGCTCTTACCTGCTTTAGCCTTCTCCACTTGGCTCGCCGATTCTGAAACCAGGTTTTTACCTAGAGAGAGCGAAAGAAAGAGACCGGTTGCCACATGTTCGGGATGCAGACCTTCAAGAAGGCCCTTTAAAGGGCTATTTGGAAGGGGGAGAGGAGGGACCTTTGGGTCCCAGGGTACAACTAGTGGCTGCAGGATGGGGGTTATTTAACAAATGTTTCTAAAGCACTTCTACAAATCACCCGTGCTCACAACAGCTAGTGCCAACATTATTATTATTATTATTATTATTTTGGTGAGGCAATTGGGGTTAAGTGACTTGCCCAGGGTCACACAGCTAGTAAGTGTCAAGTGTCTGAGGTCGGATTTGAACTCAGGTCCTCCTGAATCCAGGGCCCGTGCTCTATACACTGCACCACCTAGCTGCCCCTAGTGCCAACATTATTAATTACATTTTACTGATGAAAAAATGAAGCTTAAGAAGTTTATAGAGAGCTTCAGCTAAGTTCAATTAATGACAGGGTACAAGCTGTAACCAGGTGGTGTTTCCTTTTTCCCCTTCACATCTGCCAACTAATCTACTTCACGGTTTATATGTAGGAAGTCAAGTTAACAAACTTATATGTCATCTAAGGAAACAATTGTTTAACAAAGAAAATGAGCCTTGAGTGACTCCTCATTTAAGATAGCAAGAGTCAAAGCCACATGTGGTCCCTACGATCTTCCATAATGCCTCCCTTCATATAAGGTACCTTGAAAATACAAATCTTTCTCCAATGTTCATCTAAATAGGGCCTAAGAATCTTAGATCAGGTCCTCCCCGACTGCATCATCCCTTTGTGCTCCCTCATCTTCTCCACTCAGCCCCACTGTTTCCCCAGCATTTCCAAGGCACTATGTTTCCCAGCTCACCTGCCTTTCACTGAGTTGTAGCATCTTGGCAAGGCGCTTCCTCTCAGGTGGAGAAAGGTATTTCTGGGTTTCAAACTTCTTTTCCAATTCGATGGTTTGGTCATTGGAGAACCTTACTTGTCCTCCCTTTCTTTTGTGTAGTGGCCTCTGCATGAAGGGGCCCCACAGAAGGGGTTTGCCTGTTGGGGATGAGGGGAAGAGACAGGGTCAGTGTGACCTTGACTACCCAATGCACTAAAGCTCCAGGCCTTCCGATGTTTAAACTGGGATGGTAGACTCGTCACTGGCCCATTTCTGCAGTGGTCAAAGGGAAAAAGAATGACTACAACACATCTACACAGTACTTTCATTTGTACCGAATGATTTCCTCACACAAATCCCATGAAGTAGGTAATTCATTTGAGCAAATATTTCCACTATATCAAGGAGAAACTCGAGTTTCAAAAAACTAGAGCAGCTTTCCTATTGTCAGACAGTTAAGTGTGGATAGGGATTTCAACTACAAGGGTCTATTGGCTCCAAATCGAGGGTCTTTCAGTTGACAAGCAAGGCGTACACCCACATTTGTCTCTTTACTCAAGCAAATTTCCAGGCTTTTGAACGAAAAGTTATTCAGACCTTTAACCTCAACTTAGTGTCATTCTTGATTATACACACTATATTATTAATCATAGCTCATATTTATATAGCAATTTTGCATTGGTTATCTAATTTGCATCTTGGAACAAAAAAAAGTTGGGTTGGCACCCTGACAAAGTCACTTGCTAACTCGAGTTAGTAACTAACCCCATTTCTTTTTAAGTCTCAGTTAAAATCCCATCTCCTAGAGGAAGTCTTTCCCTACCCCTTTTAATTCTAGCGTCTTTTCTCTTTTAATTATTTCCTATTTATCCTGTCTATATCTTGTTTGTATATATTGGTCTGCTTGTCGTCTCCATTAAATTGTGAGCTACTTGAGGGGAGGTATTATCTATCTTTTGCTTCTTTTTGTATCCCCAGCGATTAGCACAGTGCCTGACACACAGTAGTAGCTGCTTAATAAATGCTTATGGACTGATCGGCAGCATAACCCTCGTATGGCAATTCGACAGAACTCAATTACAAAAGCATGGCCCTTTTCTCCAAGCCTCAGAGGGAATGTGAGTATTTGTAGTACCTGCTTCCAAAGCCACTTTGAGGAACGCGCCTGTAGAAGTATGAGACGTTATTATTCCTACTTCTTGCCCAGGCCCACACCACCATTCATCTGCCAAAGACCCCCGGACTGGGGAGTGTTCAAATCACCCCTGATACTATTTCTCTATAAGCCTACATGGGGCTAACGAACGCTTTCGTGGGGAAGGAAAGAAGCTTCTCCCGCTAAGGTCCCTCTGTGATTCAGGTTTGTCTCGCCTACGTTCCAGGGTCCACCAAGAATTTTCAATCTTCCTTAAGTGTGATTTCTTCTGGCTTCTCTGATTTCACACCAGGCTCTCTGAGAAGGCCAGTTAAAGCCACCCCTAGGGCTATGGCAACATTTCCGTCAATGTGTTTCCTGTTGGTCTATCTCGAAAAACCCCATGCTTCCTTCTGCTCTTTCACAGTCGTAACCCAAGGAAACTCACTGCATTCTCTGTGCAAACGTCCTCCCCGAGTGCCAGCCTCAGAGATCCTAAGGAGTCAGTTTCAGCGAGGCTGGAAACACAATGTAACCTAACCTGCTCTAACCCAGAAACTTTCGCCCGAGCTTCTGAGATGGGAAGGGTGGGAGTCGCTTGGGGCTGCTATTTATGGACCCACTCCTTTAATCTTTCATTTTCAAGGAAAGGCTTCAACACCACCACTCACTCCATTTGTGGAAACGTTAATCTGTTCCCCCCCTGCGGCCTCATTCTGCGTTTTAAGGAGGCATCCATGTTAATTTACATAGAACAGGACAAAACTGAGGCAAGTTTCCTGAGACTAGCTCCTGAGCTAGGACTCAGCTGCAATCACTGCCCAAATGGCCTGCAAAAGGCACGGGCCAATAACCAGGCCAAATCAAGTGCTTGGGCGTGCAGGCTACTGGGCGCCGGTCCCGCTCAGGTCCAGGGATTCCTGCGCTCCTTGGTCTGTCCGTCCCGTCGGTCTGCGTCTGAAACCTTTGAAAATCTAGCATTGTTTTTCGAGATTTTGCTTGCGTCAGCCTACAGACTGGTGCAAAACAGCCTCAAAAAAAAAAAATAGGAAGCAACTGGTTATTTTAGCTGCCATAAAGTCACATCCCACACAGAGGAAATGAACAATATCAGAAAAACGGATCCCGGCTATCAGAAGTCGAGTGTTTCCTGAATTTGTCTGTATTGAGGATGTCGATAAAATAATCAGCAGTGTGCACGACTCCCGGGGAAGGGGCTGCTCCACGCAGCCAGGAAAACACTTAACAGCTTCTGAAACCAGATTTACTCCTATCGAGAACTCAAGATTTCCTGTATGAACGGAAAGGGTCAGGCTCTTTTCGCTGCACAAACTTGTTGAACCAAGTCCAGCCTTGTGAGCACCAGGGCTGCCTGAGGCTATCAGTGCCACAAGGGGATCGGGGCTCCCCTGAACCCACTTAATTCCGTGCACCCCTTCCGTTCTTCCTGAGCCCTCACATCCCGGATCCACCGCCTCCCTATACCCTTATCCCCAAGGAGAACTGCCTCTATAGCGAATGCAAGACAATGTTAAGCACTAGGCAGTGAGAGCGCGCCGCTATGCCCAATTCCAGCGGCTACCCTGAGGGGTCCCCTGTGGGCACCCAGTCTAGTTCCTACCACACACTGCCACACGGCTATTTATCGTAGGGTCAGAGGGCGAGGTGAGGGAAAACCAATCTGAGTCACCAGTGTGGTCCGAGTCCCGACTGAGAACTAGCAAGACAGGAGGGAGAGTAGTCCGAGCAGGAGCAGCCCCATCTCCCTTCCCTGGGCGGCGCACCGAGAGAGGCCGAGGCCGGCGTTTTCTATGGCTTTTTCTATAACTTTCAATTGCTTGCTCCTGCCCGCCCACGCCCTCGCTAGGGACCAGCGCCAACGCCCCAGCGCTGCCGCCAGCGGGTGACATATTCCCCCCACGCTGCCCCCGGCCGCCTTACCCAAGGGGTCGTGCCGGAGCAGGGCGTGCGTGTAGTCGTTCACGGTCCGAGGGAAGGGGTAGAGAGGGCCTGCGAAGGTGCCCGCCCCGTAGGTGGCGGCCAGCGCGGCCGGGTGGTGGGAGAAGGCGGGGTGAATCGGCGTGGGCTCGTAGATGGGGGTCCGGTAGGAGGACACGAGGCTGGTGAAGGAGGAGTTGGGGGAAGGCAGGGTGGGAGTAGGGGTTGGGGTGGGCGCGGTGGGCGGCAGCGGGGCCCCGGGCCCCCTCCCCAGGATGTCCTCGATGTAGAAGGGCGTCGGGTGCACCGGCTGCAGCAGCGGGGTAGGCGCGTACAGGGGGACCCCCACGGCGGCCCCGGGTCCGGGGTGCGGGTACTGCATGGCTGCCGCTTGGTTGGCTAGCTGGCAGCCCCTCTGTGAGCAGCCCTCCCGCCTCCCGGCGCTACATTTATCCGGGCTTCGCGCTCCCAGCGATAGGCTCGTCCGGCTTCGGGGTGGGGCCGCCTAGTCCCTGTCCCCTTCCTGCCTCGGGGCCGGTGGCCAATGGGGCTGGGCCCCGAGAGCCGCCTCCCGCCCCTGCCCCTGGACCGCCCCCCTCCTGCTCCCTCCCGCAGCTCTCCGCCCCTCGGGATCCGAGGGGTGCTCCGGTGCTTCGGCCCCGGTTCCTGGCCGCTCGGGGCCCCCAGGCCAGGTGCGGGGCTGCGTCCTGCCTTCCCCGGGAACCCCAGAAGAGACTGACTAGCCCAGGCTCCCCAGTCCTCGTCCCGATCCCGGGCTGTGTCCCGAGGGGAAAGCCCAGGAAGGCGAGCGGTAAAAGGGAAGGGCTGGGTGGGGGAAGCGCTCAACAGTAGCTCCCAGTCCCGGGGCCCGGGCGGAGCCATCCACCTCGGGGCCCAAGGTGGACCATTTTTAGCCCGACGAGCTCAGGGCCCGGACCTGAGCAATCAACTGTCTAAGCTTTGGGTGTGGAGCAGTAGCGGGCGTGGAAGAAGATGCCTCCAAAGCCGCCCGGACGTCTTGGGTACACACCGCGGGACCTCCGGTTGGAGGGGAACCAGCCACCCTCCTCAGCCGAAGCTCCCGAAGGCGAGAGCTCCTGGTGTGGGGAGGACCTTGCTGGGCCCGGGGTCGGGGCTGGGTGCGGGCAAGGGTCCTGGGCGGGCGGGGCTCTGGTAGTGCCTTGTCACGACTTTTCCCAGTCAAGACTTAGCTGTAGAAGTGGGATAGGAGGGAGGGGGAAAGAGGGAGGGTTTAAGTGAGAGACACTAAAACCGAGTTGCAAACGCCTATAACGCCTTTCGGGTCCAGCAGCAAGCTACTACCTGATGTCTCCCATTAACTGGCTAGATTCCTGATCCTCAAGTCACTTCATTGAGTACTTTAGCGGGAAAGCTGGACTTGAACTAGGGAACTGAAAATGCTCAACTCTCCCAAAGGGGATTTAGGATGCTAAAATTTTCTTTAAAAGTTTTTTTAAAATTATAAACTATTATAAAGTCAACCGTCTGGAAGGGTCAGTGTGTCGTAATACATATCATATATATATATATATATATATATATATATATATATATATATATATATATATATATATATATATATATATATATATATATATATATATATATATATATATATAATATAGAGGCTAAGAAACTAGGAGACCTTCGTTCAGCTCCAGCCTCTGACTCTCAACTAGCCGTGGAACCCTGGGCAAATTACCAAACTCTTTCAAATCCCAATTTCCTCATCCATAAAATGGGGATAATAATAGCACCTGTTGCAATAGCAACCACTCATAGAGTTGTGATCTAATTAAATGGCAATACAAGCAAAGGATTTTACAAACTGAAGGCGTTCTAGAAATGTTAGCAGTTGTTGTTCTTAATGATGACGAAGGATAACGTCTCACCAAACCCTTAGACCAAAAAGATCATTAAGGTGTAGAGCTAGAAGAAGGCATAAAGACCATCTAGTTCAGCACTATTTAACCCTTTGGCGTCTGGTGAAACCTAAGGACTCCTCACAATTCATAATTGAAGGAAATTATAATTTTTCAGTTAGAATTAAATGAAAACAAAAGTGTGTAACCCGCACCCCCATTCAACCAAATTTATAGACTACTTGAAAGTTATCCATTGAGCCTGAACCCTGGGTCCAACGTCCTTTTTTTGCAAATCTGCAAATGAATGTGAGACTCAGAGGAAGAGACTTCACTAGAACAGTAAACATTATGAACTTCGAGTATTTTTTAAACATTATCCACTCCAACTCCCTACCTTTCCAAAATTGGAAACTTTGGGAGGGAAGTCCAGTGACTTATCCAAGATCACACAATTACCAAGCAGCGGACCTAAGTCTTTGGAATCCAAATCCAGGATTCTTTACATTTCGTTCAGCCTTCTTTGCAGGACCCCATTTTGCAATTTATGTTTTTTTTTTTAATCCCTCACAGCTCTCCGGAACTCAGTCCTCTCCCTTTCCAGATGTTTTTTTATTGAAACCTCTTCCACGGAAATGCTTGGAAGGGGGGCCAGTTTGGAAAAAGACTCAGGGTCCCCCTCGTCTTTAGAACAAGGAGTCGCTTTCCTGACCAACGCCCCTCTGCAGGGACTTGACAGGTCCTTGGCCGCATTCCCGGGAGGGCCCTGGTGGCTATTCATCGGCCTTGAAACAACGGTGCCCCGCTTATCCATCCCGGGATGTTTGGATTTAGAACTCCGCATCTGCGAAACTGACTCATTGAAAGTTTCCCTCACCTGTGGCCAGGGGGGAAAGTGGACACCTGCCCATCCTTCTGAAACCCTCACTTCTAGGACAGAGGCGAGAATTGGAGACAGTACACACATATGTGTACATATATATGTTCTGTCACCAAGCTGTTTTTTAAATTGTGAACCTAAAGCAGAAACACACCTTCAAAAGATGGGTGGAGGTGTTTTGCAAACCATTGAATTAAACAAAAAACTTCATCATCTTTTTCCTCAGATAGTTGTAAGAGATTTCAATTCCAGCTCATGAGAAAATCCCTTCCTCCCTTCCAACCTCCCTAATAAATAACTGTGTTGTTAGTTTCAACTTTAGGTAAACGATTTGTAGGAGGGTGTTGGGGTTGTTTTTCTTTTTAACGTAGTGGAAAGAGGGTGGGCTGAATTTAGATTCTAATCTCACCTGTACTACTTAGTAGTAGCTATGGTGAGAGGAGGAGTTATGGCAGTTATTTGTGTAGGACTTTAAGATTGGCAAATCGATTTACATACATATTCACATTTGCTCCTCAGCTGACTTGTGAGATAACTACAACAGATATGCCCATTTTATAGGTGAGGCACCGAATTTCAGGTAAGTCACTTCACCTTAGTTTCCTCATCGGTAAAATAAAGTTGTTGGATCAGATGATCTCTAAGATCGTTATCTCAAGTCTGTTATTCATCCTGCCATATACTTAATAGTCTCAACCTTATCTGGAAACCGGGGGCAATATTTTTATTCCTCCCCCTCCCCCAGGGGATCTGGAAAAGTGTTTTGTAAATTGTCAGTCATGACCAGACAGACCAGTGACCTGGTACAAAGGCTGGAGTTAAAAGAGATCTTAGGCTCAAACTCTGTTCTTGTTGGCTTATGTGACAGAAGACAAGTCTCCCACCCTGTTTCCTCATATGTGAAATGAGACAATATTAACCACCCCTAACAGGGTGGTTGTCCAAGGTCTTTTTTTCCTTCAAGGCTCACCACAGATGACACCTTTTCCCATACTCTAATGATCCCCCCAGATGAAAGCTTTGTCCTCTCCTATTTTGCTAGAAGCCTTTGTCTAAATTTCTGTTGTACCTCTCCCTCCTTCACCCCATTCTACCTCATATTATTTATGCCTATGAATCATTTAGGGTGAGGATCAGCCATCTCCTTTCATATTGGTATCTCTCTTGTGTATACATGGGAGGAACTTAACATTTGCTAAATTGAATTGTGGCCCTTCTCCTGAGATTTAAAGGAGGTAAAGTAGTTTGCAAAGTACCCAAATCATATGTGCATATACGTATACATACATGTATACCCACAACAATGTACATATGCACATATACACACACATATATATGCACATACATATTTATAGATCATCTCTAATTAGCTTATAGTAACTTGATGACCACCCCCTTTGCTCTCCTCCATAAGAACTGGGTAAGCACTGTAGTCACTCAATAAATTGTCCAATGAAAAGAGTTTATGATGTAAACCCACCTACTCCCCACCCCACCCCCCAAACATGCATCATACTTTATTCTTGAAGGTGATACAACCCATTGTTGGAAATTATCTGAAATGAAATAAATGTTCAGAAAATAGACTGAAACATTGGGGAAACAGAGACCAAGATAGAGGAGAGAACGTCTTTTCTTGCCTCTTCTTTAAGGATTTGATTCTAGTTGAAGTGAGAAGCTTTTCGGCTCAGCTTTGGCATTCCAGTACAACTGCATAATCTTGCCGGGGACATTGAAACACTTAATTCTCCTAAGTTAAATAACACCACTTCTTTCAAATTCAATTGTTAGACCTGGGTCCACTTTGCTAAAGCTTGAACACTATTACACCCACATTCATGAATGTCACATTTATTGAACAACATAATTTTTTAATATCACTAGTGTGGGTTTTATAGTTTATTTTATTGTTTTAAAAGTCATTCGGGGCTTGAAAAATAAACCCGGGTTTTTTTCAACAGGGTCCTTATGATTTTTTTCACACAGTCAGAACTAATAAAAACAGAACTGTTGTGGCTATTTAATACAAAAGGTCTCGGAGTTTCAATATTTCTTCTCTGCTGGATACTAAAACCAATAAAAACTACATGAGATTTTAATTATATTCTGAATTAAACAAGACGCTTTTCCAAAATTTTGGCAGCATTTATTTTCATCACTCCTGTTGTGCAAAAGGCTAAGCTGTATAGTAAGGTGGTTCTTACCTATGATTTCTTCCATTGGGAACTAAGATAAATTTGGGGATTTGCTTTATTTCTGATGATGAAAAATGTGTGCATATGGGATTTGGAATTAGCAGTTGCCTGAACGTAATAATAGTTGTAAAATGGGGCTAATCATAGCACCTACTTCGCAGGGTTGTTGTGAGGATCAAATGAGATAATATTTGTAAAGTGCCTAGCACATAGGAGATGTTTAATAAATGTTTATTCCATTTTATTCCCTATGCCAGTGAAATCACACTACTTTCTATCCATCAACATAGTTATGCTATAACAACTAGCTCCTAGTAAATTTCAATAGGAGAACTAAGGAGGGCTAAAATAGTAGAGCTTCCCCTTTGGTATGTGGTGCAGATCTAGCCTTGGGGTCTACAAACTGGACTGAAATAGCAGTCCTTACTCTCTGGCTGTCCCAGTCTCATTGCTTTCCCCTGGGTCCTTGGATTCATAGGATCATGGATTTAGAACTGGAATGGATGTAAGAGGCTATCTAGACTAACCAGATGGGAAAATTCTGAGAACTTAAGTGACTTGCCCAAGGTCATACAGGTTATAAGTGGAAGATTCAAGATAGGAATCAAGGTTCTCTGACTTAAAATCTAACCTTCTTTCCACATTAAAAAAATTAATTTATTACATTATGCTTTCCAGTGCACCACCCACCCCCAACTCCCAGAAAGCTATCTTTTATAACAGAGAAGAAAAAAAATTCAAAAAAACTAAGCACATCAAAAAGGTTTGACATTATCTGCAGTGTTTCAAAGCCCTGGTCCCCCAACCTCTGCAAAGAAGAGAGGGAGGTACTTTTTCACATCTCTTCTTCGAAGTCAAACTTAGTCATGATAATCTTGTAGTGTTCAATTGCACTGTTTTTCTTCTTCCCATTTACATGGTTGAAGTCATCATTTTTCTAGTTTTGTTTAATTCAATTTTCATTAGTTCATATACATTTTCCCATGCTTCTCTGAATTCATCTTTTTAAAAAATGTTTTATTCCCCCCATTATATGTAAAAACAATTGTTAACATTCTTTTTTTAAGTGTTGAGTTTTAAAATTCATCTTGTTCATCATTTCTCATGGTACAGTAATATTCCATTATATTAATTTACCAAAACGTGTTTAGGCATTCGCAATTAATGGGCATCTACTTTGTTTCCAGCTCTTTCCCATTACAAAAAGGGCTGCTATAAGGGGCAGCTAGGTGGCACAGTGGATGGAGCACCGGCCCTGGATTCAGGAGGACCTGGGTTCAAATCCGGCCTCAGACACTTAACACTTAACTAGCTGTGTGACCCTGGGCAAGTCACTTAACCCCAATTGCCTCAAAAATTTAAAAATTAAAAAAAAACAAAACAAAAACAAAAAGGGCTGCTATAGGGGGCTAGGTGGAGCAGCGGATAAAGCACCAGCACTGGATTCAGGAGGACCTGAGTTCAAATTCAGCCTCATACACTTGACACTTACTAGCTGTATGACCCTGGGCAAGTCACTTTACCCTCATTGCCCCCCCCAATACACACACACACACACACATACACACACACAGAGACAAGGGCTATTAGAACAACCTGGGTGCCCCTGAGCCCTTTTTTTGTTTGTTTTGGTTTGGGTTTTTTGTGGGTTTTGGTGGGGTTTTTTTTTGGTGAGGCAATTGGGCTTAAGTGACTTGCCCAGGGTCACACAGCTAGTAAGTGTCAAGTGTCTGAGGCCGGATTTGTACTCAGGTACTCCTGACTCCAGGGCCGGTGCTTTAACCACTGTGCCATCTAGCTGCCCTGAGCCCTTTCTTTTTACCATTGACCTCAATGGTGTCTATCCTGTAGAACAGTGGTTATCAAACTCAAATAGAAACAGGGAGCTACTAAGCCATACAGAAAGATCCCTGCTAGCTGAGGAAATACTTAGAAAACCATGTATTAATATTATCTGGGTTCTATTGTACCTTAATTTTGTTAATTATTTCCCAATTACATTTTGATCTGGTTTTAGTGGTATTTGACACTTTCGGTCTGAGCATCTATCAGTTTCTGATGAAACTTTATATTATATTTTGAAAGAGACCTGGGCTGGTCAGGTGCCTTTTTAATCATTAAACAGGCAGATAAAGATATATCTATGTATATGGGTATGGGTATAGGTATGAGTATAAGTATAGGTATATATATTTGTGTGTGGATGTATATGTAGATGTGTGTGTATAAATCACAAGGATGCCAAACATCTGGATTAAAAATGGGGAAAAATGAGTTCATTACCCAAATTCTTGAAAGGAGGGAAACAAACATTTATTAAGCACCTATTAAGTTCCAGATACTGGGTTAAACACTTTAAAATTTTTATCTCATTTGATCCTCATGACAACTGTGAGAGACAGGTGTTATTTATTATCCCCATTTTACTGTTGAAGAAACTGAAGCAGACAGAAATTAAGCGACTTGTTTAGGGTCACCCAGCTAAGAAGTGTATGAGGCTGGATTTGAATTCAGGTCTTTCTGACTTCCTCACTGGATAAGACCCTGATTTTGTGAAAGATTGGAGGCAAAAAGAAAAGGGGATGGCAGAGGATGAGATGGATAAATAATGAGAAAGAAACAACAAACATGAACTTGGACAGACTTTGAGAGACAGTGGAGGACAGAAGGCCCTGGCAAGCTTTGGTCCATAGGGTCAGGAAGAGTCAGACATGACTGAACAACAGAAAAAATTTCCTGACTTCAGGCTGGGGGCTCTACCTATTGCACCACTTAGCTTCCTCTAAACGACTAAATCTATGCATTTTCATCCTGATGTTTGGCATTTTATAGACAGTGCCAGGGCCTCTTTACCTTCTCAAGTCCAGTGGATCAAATAAGGGACTTGCCCTAGAGGAGGAGCAGGAAACACAGAAGTACCAGAATATAAAGGAGAGAATCCAAAGCTAGCTAGCATTCAGTCAGGGCTGTTTGTGTGATAGAGCTGTCCTTCCAAAAAAAAAAAAAAAGGAAAAAGGAAAAAAGATAGAGGTTCTAGGCTCTGGGAGAAACTTAGGTTGAATAATTTCCACATGAGAGCTAAGAAAGCTTTGTTCAATGACCCATCAGGGAAACTGCAAAGCTGCTGAGAGCTTGATCATTCTTCCAGGCAAGGTTTCTACCTTGGAACTTGCTTTGCTTAAAATAACTCTCTAAAAATGTGTTTAAAACTAACTTTAAAATTAAAAAAATATAGATAACCTAACCTGTGTGACATCTTTTCACTCACCTGTAAAGTGAGAATACTAAATATCCTGAATTCTTTTGTTGTTCTGTCATGTCCAACTCTACGTGACCCCATCTGGCATTTTCTTGACCAAGATACTGGAAGGGTTTCTTTCTTAGGAGAGGACTGATCTGTGAAGTCTGGACCTTTTTGGAGGAGAGAGAAGAGTTTTAATCCTGAAGTACGACTGACTTGAGAAGGAAAAGGCTGCCTTGAAATTAGGATCTACCCAAGAAAATATCCATACTCCTTTTTTGGATGGAAAACCACTACAGTCTTGACCATTGCTTGAGCTCTGTGGGCCACCAGTTTGAAAAATTGTTCATTGAAGGTTTGGGTTTGTTGTTGTACAGCCGAGAGTCTATTAAAATAGATTCTAGGGGCAGCTAGGTGGCACAGTGGATAAAGCACCAGCCCTGGATTCAGGAGGACCTGAGTTCAAATCCAGCCTCAGACCCTTGACACTTACTAGCTGTGTGATTCTGGGCAAGTCACTTAACCCCAATTGCCTCACCAAAAGAAAAAAAAAAGATTCTAAATTAATTCCAAAAGCATTTTTTAAGTACCTACTAGATTCTGGGCACTGTGCTAAGCAACCATTCAGGATACAAAGGAAAATAGTTCCCTGCCCTCAAGGAGCTCACAATCTAATGGCAGAGAGAACATGCAAATGACATGTACAACCCAGGTATAGAGAGAACAAATTGGAGATAATCTCAGTGGGAAAACCTTATCAGGAAGGGAGATTAGGAAAGGCTTCTTGCAGAAGGTGGGATTTAAGATAACACTTCTAGGAAGTCAGGGAAGCCCAGGAGGCAGAGAGGATGAGGGAGAGTATTTGGGGGTGGGGGAGGGAGGGGAACAACGGGTGGAAATGGCTTGAGTATCTTGTTCGAGAAAGAGCAAGGAAGTCAGTGTCACTATCACCGGAGTATAAAAAGATTGGAAAGGTAGGAGGGAGTGAAATTATAAAAAGCTTTGGGGGGCAGCTAGGTGGTGCAGTGGGTAAAACACCAGCCTGGATTCAGGAGGACCTGAGTTCAAATCCGGCCTCAGACACTTGACACTTACTAGCTGTATGACCCTGGGCAAGTCACTTAACCATCATTGCCCTGTTTCCCCCCCCAAAAAAAAAGGCTTTGAAAGCCAAACAATTTTCTATTAATCTTGGAAGGAATGGGGAGCCACTGGAGTTTATTTCATTGGGGGCCAAGGGGTGGGAAAGGGTTGACATGGTCTGACCTATGCTTTAGGAAGATTGATTTGAAGGCTGAGGGGAAGATGGACTGGACTGGGGAAGACTTGAGGCAGGGAAACCAACTAGCAGGCTACTGCAATAACTCAGGGGTGAGGTGTTAAGGACCTCCACCCGAGTATTGGACAGCAGCAGAGGAGTTATATACTAGAGAAGAGTAATAGATAACATTTATATGATATCTACTGTGTGCCAGGGCAGTTATATACAACATTAAAGACTCTTTAAGTTAAATTTTTCACGTTTTCCTCTTTTTGTGAGTGAGACATTGTATACTTTGAAAGTATTTTGGCTGTCCTGCAAGGGTTAAAGAACAAGATGAAGGGGTGTGGTGTTTGTGGGTGTTTTTTCCAGTTTTTCTTACCTTTGCTGACTGACGATTTGGCAACTTATCTTTTGTCCACCATGGTGAGGTTGGTTACAGCAGTGTATTTCATACAATTTAATGTTTAAGGGCAGTTATGTGGCCAGTGGATATAGTGCCAGGCCTGAAGTCAGGAAGACTCATCTTCCTGAATTTAATCTGGCCTTACTTACTAGCTTTGACCATGGGTAAGTCACTTAACCTGGTTTGCCTCAATTTCTTCATCTGTAAAATTAGCCAGAGAAAGAAATGGCAAAGCACTCCCAAATCTTTGCCAAGAAAGCCCCAAATGGGGGTCACAGAATCAGACATGACTAAAAATAACAACAGCAGCATGTGCCAGGCACTATGCTACACAATTTACAATTATCTCATTTGATTCTTTTTTTATTTTTGGCAAGGCAATGGGGGTTAAGTGACTTGCCCAGGGTCACACAGATAGTAAATGTCAAGTGTCTGAGGCCAGATTTGAACTCAGGTACTCCTGAATCCAGGGCTGGTGCTTTATCCACTGCGCCACCTAGCCAACCCCTCATTTGATTCTTATAACTCTGGGAGGTAAGGGCTACGATTATCCCCATTTTACAAATGAGGGAACTGAAACAAACAGAGGTTAAGTGACTTGTCTAGGGTCACACTGCTGTCTGAGGCTGGGATTTGAACTCAGGTCTTCCTGACTCCAGGCCCAGTGCTCCAATCTCTGTGCCACCTAGACTTGTAAAGGAAGAATCAATAGGATTTGTCATTGATTGGATATAGTGAGGAGCTGAGGATGACTTTTCAGTTATAAGCCTAGAAGATGGTGAGCCCATTAAAATAAACTCTGCAGGATGGCTAATGTTTTATAACACAGCTTATTCATTAGGGCATTCCCATGAATCTCATTCCTAGTCTGTAAAAGATGAAATCAAGCTCAGATTAAATGAAGCTCATATTCAGCTGTTGTTGGTCCTTTATACTCGAAGAGGACCATGATATTGGGGTGTTATCATGACTTGCAGTGAACTGGGTTTAAGTGAGGGAGGGCTGTGCAAGGTCACCAACCTCACTCTCTCCTCCAGAGCCATCTGAATCCAGTGACAAGATATATATCAGGACAATTAAAATGGCCCCAGATGTTTAAGGCAATTGGGGTTAAGTGACTTGCCCATCATCACACAGCTAGTAAGTGTCTGAGGTGAGGTTTGAATTCAGGTCCTATTGACTCCTGTACCACCTAGCTGCCCAGAAGTACTTTGTGTCCAGTCAGGAAAAGTAGAAGTGCTTTCTAATCCAGAGGTGAGTTTTCTCTTTCCCTCCCTCTCTTTCTTCTTTATCATTGCATCTTTTATTGTGTGCCTTGTTAAGGTTCATGAATATCTGAGGCAGGAAGGGATGAAGGGAGTTGGCAGTTAAAAGATAATCTTTTTTCCATGACTACAGAAAACATTTTTAGCTGAGAACAGCTCACCTCTGTCATCTTTTCACTCTCCCCTATCATATACCAAGGCATTTCCAACACTATCGCCAGCTATAGGAAGTTGAGCAAGGCTTTTAAACCCTTGGGATTTCATTTCCTCTTCTGTAAAAGGGATGAAACTAGATGAATTTTTGTTTTGTTTGTTTGTATGTTTGGGTTTTTGGGGGGTTTTTTTGCAGGGCAACGAGGGTTAAGTGACTTGCCCAGGGTCACACAGCTAGTGTCAAGTGTCTGAGGCTGGATTTGAACTCAGGTCCTCCTGAATCCAAGGCCAGTGCACCACCTAGCTGCCCCAACCAGATGAATTTTTTTACATGGCTCCTTTCCCAACTAGAACCTCTGATCCTGTAATATTGTACTTATATTTGGTTTCTTTGCCTCAGGTCTCTCCCTTCTCCAATCTCTCTTCCACTTCCCCACCAAAGTGATATTCCTAAAGCATGAGTGTGATCACGTGACTTCCCTGTGCCCAAACCCAGTAGTTTCCTATTGCCTCTAGAACCAGTTACAGACTCCTCAGTTTGGCCCTTACAGCTTTGCTCTGACCCAGCAGTTCTCAAAGTGTGGTTTAGAATCTCTTGGGGGTCTCCATATCTTCTCATGAAGGTCTATAAAGGTCAAAACTATTTCCATATTAATCCTAAGACATTATTGTTCTACTAAAATATTCCCCTTTTCCAACTAAAAATCTGAATAAGGCCAGATTTTCTTTCATATACTTCAATCAAAAAAACCCATCCCAACAGATCAGATGCAAAAGCAAATATGGTAATATACATGTCTATCTAAATGTAGATATTTAAGAGATATGTAAAAATATGCAAACAGTGTCACTTTTCACTAAAGTTTTTGGAAAATATTATTTTTCATTAAAATATGTTATTTATGTTAACATGTAATAGGGTTAGGCAGCTAGGTGGCAAAGGAAATAGAGAATATAGACTGGAGTGAGGAAAACTTCAGTTCAAATTCTGACCTCAGACATTTACTAGTTGTGTGACCCTGGGCAAGTCATTTAACACCCTTTGCCTCAGTTTTCCTCATCTGCAAAATGAACAGGAGAAGGAAATGGCAAACTACTCTAGTATCTTTGCCAAGAAAATGCCAAATGGGGTCACAAAGAGTCAGACACAACTAAACAGTGGTATCTTTATATAGAACTTTGCTGTTTGGAAAATGCTTTATTATTCAACAAAAATTATTAAATGCCTGCTATATGCAAGGCACTTTACTAGATATTGAGAATACATACTCAAAAGAATATAGAATCACTAAGGGCTTCCTGCCCTCAGTGAGCTTATATTCTGTTAAAGATTTCCATACTTTTTGAGATTTTTAGAGCCAGTGTTATTATCTCCATTAGACCGATGAAGATACTGAATCTGAGAAAGATTAAAGTGCTCATTTAAAGTCACAAAACTAAGAAATGGCACAACCAGAACTTGTACCCAAGTCTTCTGTCTCCTAATTTAAAAAAAATTAATAGATAATCATTTGTGTGTACCTACCATGCTAGGCATGAGGGCAGGTATAAAGTTTTGTCTAGGAGAAGATCCTTGTTCTCACAGTCTAGTAAGGGAATAAGACACAAATACAGTTAATATACTGCGTGATAAGTATGTTACAGAGATGCTCCAACAGTGGGCTCTGGGGAGAAGTTAATACCAGCAAATTGGAAGGTAGAGGGCCTCATGGAAGAAGAAACATTTGAAATTAGTCTTTAAAAGATGGTTAGGAGTTCAAAAGGTGAAGTGGAGGGAGAACTTTCTAGGCAGAGAACAGTACAAGTAAAGGCATGTAGGCAGAAAAAACAGGTCATATTCAGGAGGCAAGAGAGTAGTCCAGTTTGGCTGTGGTATAGAGTGATAGCAGAGATTAAAGGTGGGTGATCAACCACTCAGTAAACATTTATTAAATACCTACTGCATGTGGCAGCTAGGTGTCACAGTGGATAAAGCACTGGCCCTGGATTCAGGAGTACCTGAGTTCAAATCCAGCCTCAGACACTTGACACTTACTAGCTGTGTGACCCTGGGCAAGTCACTTAACCCCCATTGCCTGGCCAAAAAAAAAAAGTAAAAAAAAAAAATACCTACTGCATGCCAGGCACCCTGCTAAGAGCTGAGTATTAGAAAAAGAGGCAAAAGACAGCTCCTACCCTCAAGGAGCTTACAATCTAATGAGGGGAAAAACAGGCAAATCAATATATACAAAGCAAGCTATATCCAGGATAAATAGGAAATAATTAACAGAGACAAGGCAATAGAATTAAGAGGGGTTAGGGAAGGTTTCCTGTAGAAAGTGGGATTTTACCTGAAACTTAAAGGAAGTCAGTATTAGGAGAGGAGGAGGGAGAGAGTTCCAGACATGAGGGACAGCCAGAGAAAATGACTAGAGCAGAGATGGAGTGTCTTGTTCATGAAACAACCAGGAGGCCAGTGTCATTGGATCAGAGTATATGTCGGGGAGTAATGTGTAAGATGCCTGAAAAGGTAGGAGGGGACTAGCTTATATAGGGCTTTGGATGCCAAACAGAACATTGTGTATTTGACCTGGAAGCAATAGGGTGATGCCAGACTGTGGAGGGTCTTACAATAAGGCAAGAGCATCCAAACTTTAAGGATTGTTGTTCAGAGAAGTGGCACAACCAAATCTTTACATGAATGAATGGATGAATGAAAAAACATTTATGAAGTGTCAGCTCCATGTAAATCACCGCGCCAAGTGCTAGGGAAACGAATAGCAAGACGGTCTCTGATCTCAGGGATCTCCTATGTTCATAAGGAGACATAATAAGGAGGTCCTAGCTGGAAGTCAGATAGAGAGATCCATTGGTTTGTAAGGTGCGGTGGCCAAGTAAATGCTAATAGGCATATTAGTGTTAACTTTCCTTGATAAAACTAGATCTGTTTTGGGTATTGAGCCATTTGATTAGGCAAAGGGCTTTGGTGATGAGAAGTAGCTGTATTTTGGAAACCTATATGATTTCTGTGGGTGAGGGAGAGAGTTGATAACCCAAAGGATTTGAACATAGAATTGGATGAATGGTAGTGCCAAATCTCTTGATCTTCCTAATATACCACACTACCAAACTAATTAAGTCTTTAAATAATTTATATTATGGTAAAGGTATTACTGAAGAAAATGTATTTTAGCAATATATCCTTTTTGTAAATTACTGTTATCTAGTCCTTTCATTATAGAATCCAAACAGGGTAATTGCCTTGTAGTACATTTTTTTAATTAAATTTTTTTTTGCTTCCATATCTTGATTTTTTGTTTTGTTTTGTTTTTTTAGTGAGGCAATTGGGGTTAAATGACTTGGCCAGGGTCACACAGCTAGTAAGTGTCAAGTGTCTGAGGCTGGATTTGAACTCAGGTACTCCTGACTCCAGGGCTGGTGCTCTATCCACTGCACCACCTAGCTGTCCCCTTTATTTTGATTTTTTTATATCTTGTTTTAAAATTTTTAATTTTAAAAATTCTAAACTTGATAAACACCTAAAAAGATGGCATTCCCATACACAAAGCAGATCAGAAAAAGAGGACTGCATGCAGTCCTGAGTCTATAACACATATAGCTTGCTTCTCCCTCTAAGTACAATGAATTCTGTGTTTTGTTGGGGGGGGGTGTTTGTTTTGGTTTGGGTTTTGGTTTTTTTTTTTTGGAGAGGCAATCGGGGTTAAGTGACTTGCCCAGGGTCACACAGCTAGTAAGTATTAAGTGTCTGAGGCCGGATTTGAACTCAGGTTCTCCTGAATCCGGGGCCAGTTTCTCTATCCACTGCACCACCTAGCTGCCTGTTTTTTTTTGTTTTTTTTTTTGAGGAGCAATGAGAGCTAAGTGACTTGCCCAGGGTCACACGGCTAGTACGTGTCAAGTGTCTGGGACCGGATTTTAACTTGGGCAGGATTTGAATTCAGGTCCTTCTGAATCCAGGGCCGGTGCTTTATCCACCTAGCTGTCCCCTCAGTGTGTTATTTTCAAAATTATCCTGCTTGTCTGTTCTATTGACTTTCTTCCTATTCTCTGCTGTAATTTAAAAAGATACTTCAACGACCTTCATCTTACTTTTCTTTTTTTCATTGTGGTAATCTTCTCAATAGTCCAGTGCTCCATGGCCATCTCCTACTCTCCTTTAAAAAAAAAAAAAAAGAACAGAATCCTTTTCTTAAAGCAAATGCTTGGCTATGTTAAAAAAAAAATGTGTCTCATTCTGCACCTTGAAATGATAATCTTAGGGGCAGCTAGGTGGCACAGTGGATAGAGCACGGGCCCTGGAGTCAGGAGTACCTGAGTTCAAATCCGACCTCAGACACTTAACACTTACTAGCTGTGTGACTGTGGGCAAGTCATTTAACCCCAATTGCCTCACTAAAAGAAAAAGAAAAAGAAATGATAACCGTAGTGTGAGGAGGTGGGCAACATGTTTTTATCAATGTATTTCTGGAATCATGGTTGGTTATTGCATTGATCAGAGTTCTTTGTTCTTAGTTGTTTTTCTTAGTTTTTTTTGTTTTTTTTGTTTTTGTTTTTGTTTGTTTGTTGTTTTTTTGCGGGGCAATGAGGGTTAAGTGACTGGCCCAAGGTCAGACAGCTAGTAAGTGTCAAGTGTCTGAGGTCGGATGTGAGGACGATCTGGCTGCGATATGTGTCACCCCATTGATCCCCAGGGTTGATTCGGCTGATTTGACTGGCTAGGCGGGTGTCCCCTTCCTCCGTCACTGCTCCACGTGCGTCCCTCCCAAAGCTGCACACTTTAGAGGCGGTACCATTCTTCAGTCAAGGGTATACGAGTGGCTGTGCTCCCCTGCTAGAACAAGCTCCAGAGGTCCATTAGTTGTTTTTCTTTACATTGTTGTTATTGTATAAATTATTGTCTAGTTTCTGATCACTTCACATTGCATCAGTTCATGGAAGTCTTCCCAGGATGTCTAAACTATTCCTTTTGTAATTTCTTTCTTTTTTTTTTTTTTTCTGGTGAGGCAATTGGGGTTAAGTGACTTGCCCAGGGTCACACAGCTAGTAAGTGTTAAGTGTCTGAGGCCAGATTTGAGCTCAGGTCCTCCTGAATCCAGGACCGGTGCTTTATCCACTGGACCACCTAGCTGCCCCTGTAATTTCTTAGAGCCCAATAATTGTCCATTATATTCACCTACCCAGTTCATTCAGCCTTTTTTTTTTTTTAAGTTTTTTTTTCTTTTTTTTTTTTAGTGTGGCAATTGGGGTTAAGTGACTTGCCCAGGGTCACACAGCTAGTAAGTGTGTGTTAAGTGTCTGAGGCCGGATTTGAACTCAGGTACTCCTGACTCCAGGGCCGGTGCTCTATCCACTGCAACACCTAGCTGCCCCTCATTCAGCCTTTTACCAATAATTGATAGGCATTCCGCTTATTTCCAGTTCTCTGCCATAACAAAAATGGATTCTATTAATATTTTTGTATGTATGGGTCCTTTTCCTTTAAAAAAAAGTCTTTGGGGGCAGCTAGGTGGCACAGTGGATTAAGCACCCACCCTGGATTTTGGAGGACCTGAGTTCAAATCAGGCCTCAGACACTTGACACTTACTAGCTGTATGACCCTGGGCGAGTCACTTAACCCTCATTGTCCTGCCAAAAAAAAAATGTCTTTGGAGTTATAAATCTAATAATGGTATCTCTGACTCACAGAGCAGAGTTCCAAATTGCTTTTCAGAATGGCTGGGGCAATTCACAGTTCCCACTGAAACATTTGAACAAGAAAGTAGCATGAACAGATTTGTGCTTTAAAAACAAAACTATTGGGGCAGCTAGGTGGCACAGTGGATAGAGCACTGGCCCTGGAGTCAGGAGTAACTGAGTTCAAATCTGGCCTCAGACACAACACTTACTAGCTGTGTGACCCTGGGCAAGTCACTTAACCCTCATTGCTCTGCAAAAACAAACAAACAAAAAACCACCAACAACAACAACAAAAAAACTATTTTGGCAGCTATGTGGAGGAGGGATTGGAAACAAAAAAAAGACTGGAAGGAGGGAGGCCAATTTGAAGGTTATTATTACAGTATTTCAGGATAGAGGTGATGTTCTAGGGGTGGTGGCCACGTGAATGTTTTGAAAGGGACAGATGTGAGGGAGTTTGTGAAGGTAGAATTAACAAGATTTGGCAAATGATTAGAAAGGGCACTGAGGGAGAGTGAAGTATCAAGGATAACACCTACGTTGTGTATTCAGGTGACTGGAAAGATAATGATCCCTCAATAAAAATGGGGAATTTAGGGTAGAAGTAGCTTTAGGAAGAAAGATCTAGAGTACCATTTTGGACATAGTGAATTTGAGATATGTAGTCAGGTCCAGCAAGCAGTTGGTGTCATGGGTGTTCAGGAAAGAGATGAAAGATGATTATGTATATTTTGGAGTCACTTTCATAGAGATGAGAATTGAACCCATGGGATCGGGAAAATGCGGATAGAAGAGAACTCAGGACAGAGCCCGAGGGGATGGCTGCACTTAAAAGATAGGGTATAGATTATAATCTCACAAAACTAGGGAAGAGCAGAGGGCATGAGGATCACTAGAAGAGAGCAGTGTCATGAAAAGCTAGGGAGGTGAGAATGTTTAAGGGAGTAAAATTAGTCAACAGTATCAAAGCTACAGAGAAATCAAGAAGAATGAGGCCTGAGAAGAGGATATTGGATTTCTTTTTTAACTTTTCTTTTCAATTAACAAGCATTTTCTCTTCCTTCCAACTGAACCCACTCCTGGGGTGGGGGTGGGGGGAGGGAAGAACCCTCATAAAAAACATGCATAATCAAGCAAGCAAAACAAATTCCCACATTGAAGGCCATTGGATTTAGCGATCAAAAGCCAAAATCGTGTCCATAGCCTTGGAAAGAACTGTTCCAATGGAGTTCAGAAGCTAGACTGCAATAGACTAGGAAGTAAATAGATGAAGAAATGGAGGCAATGAGTATGGCCAATGCTTTCTAGGAGTTTGGTTCTGAAAGTGAGAAGAGAAATAGAACAATACTTTGATGGGAGGGTCAAGTAATTTTTTTTTTTTAAAGAATGGTGTGGGGGCAGCTAGATGGCCCTGGAGTCAGGAGGACCTGAGTTCAAATCTGGTCTCAGACACTTAACACTTACTAGCTGTGTGACCTTGGGCAAGTCACTTAACCCCAATTACCTCACAAAAAAAGGGAAAAAAAGAATGATGTGTGTGTGTGTGTGTGTGTGTGTGTGTGTGTGTGTGTGTGTTGGATTGCAGACTGAAGGAGAGGAAGCAGAGGATCAAGTGAGAAAGATTAGAAATAGGGGACTATCAAGTAGGTGTTCCTGATTCTGAGGCCATCTACTATGCCATGTTATCAAAGTCCTTTAGGCAGGAGAATGCTGGAAAATGTTTAACAACCAGTTCCCTGAGGGAAAATGTACAGAACACACTTTTAAGTGTAATCTACATTATTACCATTGATTACTTTGAGTACAGAAAATGAAAACAGGAGCAGCTAGGTGCACAGTGGATAGAGCACCAGTTCTGGAGTTAGGAGGACCTGAGTTCAAATCCAGCCTCAGACACTTAACACTTACTAGCTGTGTGACCCTGGGCAAGTCACTTAACCCCAATTGCCTCACTTTAAAAAAAAAGAAAAAGAAAATGAAAAAAGCAATAGATCAAGCCTCGTTTTCGTGGTGTAAATGCTCACCCTGAAAATTTAACAATTGGCTCTCCCAGAGCCCTTGTTTTAGGATACCTAATATACTATATTACATACAATAGATATCTCAGCTAAACCTTCTCAATTTACAGGTAGATTAGGGCTTCAACCAAAGGAAATGAGATCGTGCAAGACATTTCAGAGACTTTAGTGCTACTGTTCTTAACCCCCTTACTCTCATCACCTTCTACAATCAATTGCCAAATCATGTTCTACCTTCCCAACTTTCTATACATATATTTGTTGTTGTTCAGTGTTTCAGTTGCGTCTCTTTGTGACCTCATTTGGAGTTTTCTTGGCAAAAACAGTGGAGTGGTTTACCATTTTCTTTTCCACCTCATTTTACAGATAAGGAAACTGAGTTAAACAGGTTAAGTGACTTGCCCAGGGTCACACAGTAAGTGTCTGATGCTGAGATTTGAACTCAGGTCTTCCTGACTCTAGGTCTAGTGCTCTATCCACTGAGCAATAATCTATCAATCTATTAATCAATTAATTTCTCTCTGTCAATCTAATCTATCTCCTTAGTACCTCCCTCACAGGGTTGTTGAGAGGATCAAATGAGGTAATATTTGTAGAGTGCTTAGCACAGTGCCTGGAATATAGTAGGTACTTAATAAATGCTTTTCACTGCTTGAATCTTTTCAAATCGACTCTTCTTGACCCATGGACTTTACCATCCATAGGGTTTTCTCGGCAAAGATACCAGAGTGGTTTGCCATTTCCTTCCCCAGTGGATTAAGGCAAACAGAGGTTAGGTGACTTACTCAGGGTCATCCAGCTAGTGTAAGAGGCCCAATTTGAATTCAAGTCTTCCTGACTCCAGGCCCAGGGCTCTATCTACTGAAGTTAGCTGCCATATGAATGGAAGGAAGCCCAATTTGGAGGGTGTTAAAATAGCCCCAAGGAGATGATTAGGACCTAAGGGTGGTGGCTATGTGAGTGGAAAGTAGGGGACTGATGTGAGAAAGGTTCTTTTTGTTTTTGTTTCTTGAGAAAGGTTGTTGAAGTGAAATTGACCAGACTTGGAAACTAATTGTCGATGAAGTCTGTGGTAGGGTAACTAGCAGATATCCCATCGGGTCAAAGGACATGGATTTTTTGTCACTTCCAGTTTTGTTCCAAATTGCTTTCTAGAATGGTTAAATTAACTCACAGGTCCATCAATGGTGTATTAAATGCAAATATCTTCCACCCATATTTCCAATACTGTCCATTTTTATTTCTTGTCTTTGCCAATTTGGGTTGTTTTAATGTGTATTTCTCTTATGTTATTTGGGGTGGCATTTCATATGGCTAGTAGTTTCAACAATATTTTTCCAGTGATGTACTGTGGCTACAAGTTATGGAACTGCAAACAAAGTTAAGGGTTGTCCACTGAGTAATGGAGAGGTGCACGACGGACATGAATTGCAGTACATTACTAACAAAGAAGGTTGTGTAAGTGGCATAAAGGCTATTTTCAGAGATGTATGACTGGAAATGGTGAGCCAGTTACAGGGTGAGAGCAAGGGCGAGCTAATGGCCAAACTGCTCCACTGTTAATAATGGAACAGCAAGCAATCTGGAGGAAGGTGTCTACCTAGTGGGTAGACAGGGCCAAGAAGCTCACAGGACGGGGCACAGGCTGTGGATTGCATTGTTGGTTAGCCAGTCTGTGAGAACATAGCTCCATGAAAGTATCAGTCTGTCAGTTTATATGCACAGAAATCAAAAAACCTAAAAGATAACAAGCACCCTTACCTGGCTGTTGAGCAACCCTCTGACCTTCTATTTGTGAGTGGCAGTGTAGATTGAGTGCAAACATACAACTGTATGAAAAATTCCTATAATTAGTACCTCTAGTAGAAGTCAAGGTTTTAGGGGGAGAAATTTTATATATAGCGGGTTTTTTTTGGGACAAAATCTGTAACTTATTTGTTGACTGTTAACAGATAATGTAAGTTGTACTTTCTGGTATTGATATTACTTTTCTAAGAGAATCTGTGAGAATTGAAATTATAAGTACTGATAGATCAGTAAAATTAAATAGAAAAAGTTACTTAAGTTATACCTAGGTGTTTGTATTTAAATGGATAATATATAATAATTTAAGCTTATTAGGAAAAAAAGGCGATTAGAGATTTATAAATAGCCTACCATTCAACAAAAATGTTTTATTTTTACATAAAAGCACTAGCTGGATTGTGTGCTTTATGCTAAAGGAAAAAAGCAAAGTGACAATTCTGATCACAGTGGACTTATTTTATTTAATCCAAATTTATGATAACAACATATACAGGCATAATATAAACAGATATACATAAAATGATTCACTGGTTAGTACCTTGCAAATTTAAATTCAATTTTTATCACTTTTTTTTTGCTGAAACAATGCACATCTGAAGATAAAATACAGCATAATGGGAAAAGAACTCCACATGTTCCCTTCCCCCTTCCCTAGGCCCCCAAGCCCTCTGAGTTTAAAGTTCCCAAAGGGGATAGGTTCAAGAAAAGTAATTTGGTCCACAATTTTACTCTTTCCTATTGACAAGTAAGCTAAGAAGTAGGTTGCTTTTACTGCTTATAACATTTACTTTGAACTACTGAACTAGCTTGCATAGTAATCCATACTTTCAGTTAAATCAGCTACTAAGACTGGGAAGTCTCCAGTGGGATATATCATGTACTAATATGCAACTGTTAAATGTAAGCTAAGATACTGAAAATTCTCATATATAAACTAAGGCAAGATTTAGTTTCTTTCAAGATAAATTTTTGAATAGTTACAGCAAGTTAGAATCTGGTTGACTTTTCCTTGATATGTGTGATGTCTATGTCTTTTTTTTCTAATTTAATTTTTTTTGTGGAGCAACAAGGGTTAAGTGACTTGCCCAGGGTCACACAGCTGGTAAGTGTCAAGTGTCTGAGTCTGAATTTGAACTCAGGTCCTCCTGAATCCAGGGCAAGTGCCTTATCCACTGTGCCACCTAGCTGGCCCCTGTGGAGATGTCTTTTTGAGGTGGGCTTAATGGTTGAAGGAAAAGATATTTTTGGCTAGCGTAGAATGGAATATCTGGTTTAGAATTTGGGCTTAGGATATTAAAAGAATAACAAAATGAGAATTGGAGTAGGAAATTGCTCTTGGAAATATTTCTAGGTTTGTCTACAAAGTTACTGAGCATCTGAGGGGAGACCTTGAACCTAATAGAAGAAACCAATTAAGAAGTTAAAGAAAATTTGTACCAATCATTTGTTCACTGTCACACAGAATTAAATTAGTGATTTCTAAATTTAGAACTTTTAACAGAAATTTACTTCGTTTGACAATGAAAAACTTTGGTCAATCATAAGTCTGCAAATGTGTCACTCAAAAAATTCTTCTTCTTCTTCTTCTTATAATATAATGAGCATCTTAGCTAAATATTCCCTTCAGGAATATTTGTTCTTTCACATCTATTTTAGTAAGGAAGCTTTATGAAAACCAAAAAAATCACCAATATGCTTTGCATCAAATAGAGAAAATAAAAGACCACATGTCAAGTCAATGCCTTAATTGAAAGAAAATATGCATTGAATTTTTTTTGGAGTGTTTTAATAGCTTTGTGATAATACAAAGTACTCAATCTTTTCCCATTTGCCTTAGTTTATCAATTGCTTGCTTAACCCTGAAAACATAGATTCAGTGCCAGAAAGGAAATATCATAAGGATTATAAGTTAATGTTGAAACCAATCTTATTAATTAATCATAGATTTACTAAGGGCAGTTCTATTAAGAGTTTATCCGTAGCTTATATTGACAATTGATTTCATTTCAGAGCCACAAACTTTATTATTAGCAATCTAAATAAATAAGATAAAGATGATTTCCTATGAGCATATGAGGTTAATTAAATTGACTTTACTATTGCACATACCTTGTAGAGCATGTGAAGAGTACATATTTACAAATAATAGACTGTTTTTGTTTCGCCACTATGAACCTTTGAACTATGAACCTACTTTGAACTACCTACTCCCAGTCTTGCTCAGCTGCTGAGCCACTTCCATTTTTTGCTATTAAACATTAGAAAATTGAATTATATTAGAGCCAAAATAAAGGAGACCAAGATAAAAGGGCGAAGATTTCAGTAAGAAATATTTTAATGCATAAGGAGGAATTATTTTTTACATTTGAGAAAAAACAAAGGATAAATTAGTCATTAGTCATAACGATAGGATTTAGAGGGGGGAAATGATTGTCATTGTGGCTCATTGTGCCCCATCCTATGCTGAAGAAAGAGTCCTTAGAATAAAGCCATGCATAACATTTATATTGTAGTCTGATCGTCCCACTTAATCTTCAAGGCTCATTTACCCAGCAGCCACTGCTTACCAATGCAGTAGGTATGCCAAGGTTTTCCAAAGTCTGGTTTGCAGGTTCCATATGTCCTGCTCTAAAGAAAAGTTCTTAAAATGAGGTAAAATAAAAGATATCCATCCAACCGTCATGTGAGAAAACGGAAGTTGTTTGTTCTTTATTTTTGATTGCTGATGCCAAAAGCTTTCCTTGTCATTGCAGGCAATGCCCTGAAGTTCCTTCCACATTGTACAAACACAGCCTCCTGCTAATCTGCAAATCTGCTGGTTTAAAAAAGGGGAGTGCTGTTTGCTATTCTATTTCTATATTACTGCCTATGTGTTTTTGCTAGGGGGGGAAATCATTTCTGATTTTTGTCCATCTAAACAAGATTAAAGTGGGATGCCACTCTCAGTGAGCTTTCTAACTATACAGCTATCCTATTCCATCTAATATACTTCTTCAGAGACCACATGGCACAAGGCACAGTGTGAGCTATGGTCTTGTTTGTCAATTAACCTTTTGTCTTATAGCCACCCCCTGGGGACCCACTGGTCAGCTATTATCCATGTCTTCACACCTGCATAATTACAGTGCCACAAGATGACCATAAATGCTAGGAATCTAACTGTATTCTTAGCCACAGTGATCCTTTACAGACCTAGATTCGTCTATGTGGAACACCAGCAAAAAGGGACAAGGCATCTGTGGTAAATGTGAATGCCAAAGCCTCACTGGAAGGCTACATAAATCACTCTTTTCAGGTACTTTGGCAAAGAAGGCTGTTTCCATCTATCAGTGCATCATTTGCCATCATACAAACACCTTCCAATCTGAGGTTCTTTGGATTTATGTTGAACTGGATCCGTGCTTGGTTAGGAACGTGGTGCTTTGTGAAGATTTGGTCTTCAAATAGATTAGTGTCTCATGGTCCTTTGTTCAATATCATACTGAATGAAATTCAAACTCCTAAGCTTATTTATTACTCAAAGTCCTTCATACTCTGGCCACACTCCATTTTTCAATGCATTCCCAACCCAAATGCTTGCTGAATTTCTACCCTTCCTGTTAACCGCTTTCTAATGCTTTTATCAAGTGTATGGTTATTTTGTGGCTCATCACCACAACCACGTGTAGACTATGAACTTATAAGGGGAGAGGCATGTCTGAAATGAAGGGTGCATTCCAGTCAGTATCTAGCACAATTCTCTGCATATAGAAGACACTGATACATTTTTGAGCTGAATATAGAAAAATTATAGCTTCAGACAGCACCTTTGATTTCAATTAGCTGCTTCGCAAAAGGTTCTAATAGATAATGGGAAGAGAAATGCAATTGAAAGGACCAAGGATGTGGACAGCTCAGCACAAATGCACCAACAATGCAAAGATACCATAAAAAACAAAACATGTTTTTGTGACACCATTTTAGTGTCGGGATGGGGAGAAGCATATGTTCTGATGAGACTCTCCAATTCCAGGTCAATTTTCTTTCTTTTATAGGACAAATATCCTACCGTAGTTTTCCTGTGGATAATTGCCAGCTCTCAGATGCTTTTTATTAAATCTTAACTTGACCAAACATTTCACTACAGAAGAGGACTTAAAACTTTGAAATCTGTGACATAAAATACTCAGTTGACAAACTGGTTAGCAAAATATGGGACATCAAAGATAATTGTGATTTATGAACTAGATTCATCCCCTATGGAAGTTTCTCCCCCTGAATCTTCAAATTTATATGTACATGATTATTGTCTATACAGATGCACACAAAAACCACATACACAAGTGTTAAGGTTTTATAGGTCATACACTATGTGATCCTATACTGTTCTAAACTGTAGGAGAAACAAGGTCACAGCTTTGGAAAACAGGAAAAGAGAAATGTGTCTTCTTTTCCCTGACCCAACATCTCCTGCTTACTCCTGTCCATTCTCCCTCCCACCCTCCTATCTTGTGCACTCGCTTGCTCTCTCTCTCTCAGAGGGAGATAAAGCAAGTCCTCTGACAGTGGGGCAATAATTGGGTTCCTGTTCTCAGAAGATACAAGGACTAGGACCTTACTGTGATAGGACACTTCTTTTACCAGTGTAGGACAGCGGCTTTTCTAAAACAAACAGCCTTAGAGAGTTTCACTGAGTGACTTTTCCAACTAAAAGAGCCAGTGTATGTCAGAGACCAGAACTGAAGCCAGGTCTTCCTGGCTCAGAGACAAACTCTCTATCCATTACACTACCATGCCTCTTTTTCCCCCCAGGAAATACATAAAACAAATCAATAATTGTAAATTAAATGCTTCATAATACAGTCACCTCCCACAGACCTCTGTCAATGGGTGTTTTTCTTATTTTCTCTGAATCATTTTATCCTTTTTTTCCCCCTAGGATCACCTCAGACACACTCAACATAAAGCGTTATACATGTCCAAATATCTCATACCTGGAAAAAGAGTATTAACTACTAATCTAAATAGACAATAGGAAGCATATATGTTTATTATCCTACCAAATGAGTCTGCAATATGAAGAAGGGGGTGGGGGAGAGGCATAGGGTAATATAGACATAATTTACACATATTGCTGTTTGTCCTTTGTTTTCAGAGAGGACCATGACATCAGGATGATATCATGGATATCATGACTTGCAGTGAATTGGATTTAAGTGAGGCAGGGCTTTGCAATGTCACCAGCCTCATTCTCTCCTCCAGAGCCATCTGGGTTCAGTGGTAAGATATACATCAGGACGACTGGAGATGGCCCTGGATGTTTAAGGCAATTGGGGTTAAATGACTTGCCCAGGGTCACACAGCTAGGAAATGTCTGAGGTCATATTTAAAACTCAGATCCTCCCAACTTCAGGGCCAGTGCTATATTCACTGCGCCACCTAGCTGAACCCAGTTCACACATTAGAAAATATGAGTACCCCCACAGGGGGCATCCTAATTCTAGAAGCAATTTGCTGAAGATGTTTTCCAATATAAGTTCAAGCCTAGAAGAACAATGCAGTCTCATATTTGTTTAGGATATACAAAAATATAATATAGGGTCTAAGAAAATAACCACTTTAACCTTTTCATTTGTTGGGCTGTCTCAAACAAAAGGTGAAATACAATTTTATTTAACGCAAACCCCAACTTGCTTATTTGAAATCCATATTAGTAAGCACCAAATGAAATACTTGACAATATTATGATAAATGACCAAACCTATTGACTAAATAAACCAAAAACAAAGAAACAAAAAAAAACAAACCTTAAGGTAGTCTACACTTGTCTAATTCCTATATAACAACCAAGGTCAGGAGTTACAAAAGAGTTAAAAAAAAAAAAAAGGCTAATTATTTATCTGGGCTTTTAAAGGTAGTTTAGACTTAACAGTGGAATGTTCCAGAATTTCTTCCACTTTTGACTTCTCCACAATGTTTACAGCTCTGTTTTCTTTATCCTTTCTGGAGAATTTTTTACGCTGTGGATGTAAGGGAAAGAAAAAAAAATAAACACAAATGTAACAAATGTAATAACATACAAAATGTCACTTTAGAGACTTTCTCAATGTATCCATCAATTATGCTGAACCCCACCTCCTCCAAATACTATTTGTCATACAGGATGGCTCTGGGGGAAGGGGAGGAATACATAGGAATGTAAGAAACAGAAAACATCAATAAAATTATCTTAAAAATAGTAAGGACTTACATTTATATAAAAAAGAAAAGACTCATTTTCTCATTAATGAATTTTATTTTGTCAGGGTCTTCATTCTTCCACAGGAAGAGGCTGCCAAACAGTCTTTATTGTGGCAAACATGCCTGCTGAAACAAGTTGTAGGCGACCACCCTGCAGGTGAGCTGAGGCTTCCAAGTAAGGCCGTGACCAAGGGAGGCCCAGCCCTCTCCTGGGCCTACAGATGCTCAATGAGTGAAGTGGGAGACACAAGGACCCCATGGTGGCCTAAATAAATCGCTGTATTGAGTTTCTAAGCCCAAAGGAACAGGATAGGAAAAAGGAGGAACCTGATCTTGACAATGATGGAGGGGGGGGGTCCAGGGAAGCCCTCTTTGTTTACTTTGTTCTCCTGTGAGTTTGAGCCAGTTATTCAACTACCAAAACTGCCCAAAGTTTTTGTTTTTGTCACTCTCTTATTTCCTCCCAACCCATTCCCACACATGAAGCCCAGGCTTGTCAATTTTTTTTTCAGGGTACTTTCATTCTCTTTATTATTTGTATGCAGACATTTCTTCTCTCCCCCAATCTATGCTCTCATTCACCCCCCATGTATGTCAAGTATGAAACATTTAACACACAGTAATTCCATTAGCCTTTCCAACAACCTGAAGTAGATAATTTGTCCATTTTACAGATGAGAAGACTGGGCCACAGAGACATTAAGTGACTTTGGCCATAAAACTAATAAGCAAATGTTTGTTGAAAACTACAAAGGTGGGCCCCTAACTCAGGTATCCCTGACTAGCTCTACCACTCTCCATTAAGCTCTCTTCCCAGTCTAAATTAGACTAGAAGTCTCCTACTCTTGTTTCCACTTCATGTTTCTAGACTTGCTTCTCCCTGCCTAGAAAATGAAGATCAAGGCTACCACACAAACAGAGAAAAAAAACCTCAGGCTTCAGCTTAATTTCATCAAATGCTTGAGTTTTCTAAAAGGTCTCTGCTTCTTGCTAATAATAAGATCAATAAATATAGTTCCACGTATATGGAGGAGAGTCAAATGCAGGCTCCAATGTCCTGTATACCCTCACCTTCACAATTCTACTATGAGCCACTGTCCCCAGAGCCAGAAGATGATACTGGGCTCCCTGAACATGTATGTCAACAGAGTCGGGAAAGGAAGCAACAGCAGTGACTGATGCTAAGGTTCCAGCCCCTCTAGGTCAGGGCAGGTGAGGAACTCAGCGACTATTAGCGAAGCTAGTTCTGTACACTGAGCTGTCCGATGGAGAGTCTGATTAGTGGAGGTGGGAGCAGGTCAGGATTGGGGAGGAGGAGAAGGTATGGTACAGGGTATACAGCTAAAGGAGTTGTTTTTTCTCCATCCCATGTCCCCAAAATATGGTTTTCAAAAAGTTAACAACATAATTTTGAATGGAAACCTACTAAGAAGTTTTGTCCTTGCAAACAAGAGAGGAATTTAAAATCTAGGTTACCTAATTCCACTAGGGAAACTCCCTCCATTAATGCAGAAGTGTGTCTCACAGTTAACCCACAGTGCCCTGAGCTCTGCCTTACTCCAAGACCAGCTCTTCAGTCAGTACTTGCCAGTAATGAAATAGAAGGACACTGGGGCTAGAGGCAGCAGACTTGGGTTCAAAGCCTGGCTCTACTATCTACCACCAGCGTGACCACTAATGGTCACTGGCAGTTCTTCATCCATAATCCTCCTTGCCTGACCCTAGGTCATATAACATCCCTAGTCCTCAGTTTCCCTCTCTGTAAAATGAGGGTACTGGACTCCACATCCAAGGTCCCTTCCAAAATTCTTTAACTTGATTATCACTTATGTTAGATCCATCAGCTGTAGCAACATTCTCTCAGAAGTGACAACATCAGTTACCTGGAAAAAAGGAACACCACCATTGATAGGCTTGCACACGCTGGTTTCTGCTGTTGGCTCCTCACTCAGGATGATTTCATTAGTGAGCTCCAGGGCAGGCTTCTCTTCATCCACGTCCTAAAAAAGAAAGAGGGACTCAATCCAGCAGGCACTTCTGAAGCAGCCATTGTGCACCTGCAGACATGCACGAGGGACCCTGATGTCTGAGAACACAGAGGGACATTTGAGAGCCACGTATACAAAATACATTGTATGTGTGTACGTATGTATTTTTGGTGGGGCAATGAGGGTTAAGTGACTTGCTCAGTCACACAGCTAATAAGTATCAAGTATCTAAGGCTGGATTTGAACTCAGGTCCTCCTGAGTCCAGGGCCAGTGCTCTATCCACTGTGCCACCTAGCCGCCCCCTACAAAGTACATTGTAGAGGAGGAGGCTAAGGAGTTGGAGGAAGGAAGGGAAGCTTCACATGCCCATACAAAGGAGTTTGTACACATAACAATTAGAAAGGACCGTGGTGAAGGAGTAACAAGAAACTGAGATTTTGACACTTCATTTTTACCTCACTGGGGTCTTCTTCTGCTTTAATTATGTCTGCTCTTAAGAGCTCAGGTTGTTTCTCTCTTAGCTGACTTAGGAGTTGCTCCCGAGGTTCAGTTCTCAGCAACGTGGATGGGTAGGAATAAGTTTTCCTCTGGGGAGTTGAACCTTTAGTGGACATTGCAACCAAATAAATGAATTAAAGCACCATTGTGTAACAACAAAGGACTGAGCTGTAAGTCTCGAGATCTTGCTTCTAGTCCCACATCTTCTATTCGTTGTTCCTTGTGCAAGGCCCTGATTTCCTCACATCTAAAGTAAGAGACTGGATGAGATGGTTTCTAAGGTGCTTCCTGGCGCTTATTACAGAGTGGCAGTGTGACCATCATCTCAACAGCTGATAGGAGGAGCTTCATATATACCACCTCATTTGAGTTTTCCAACTGTGAGAATTGGCACCCCTACTGGAGAGATACTGGAGGGAAGCTCCGCCATGAGGAGAAAGCATGTGATTTAGAGACCATGTGACTTTAGCGTCCAGAAGTTACATCTATAGAACCACCTGTGGGACTTGTCAATCAGAGCTGCCAGCCAATTAGCTTGGAGCTGTGTGTGGGTGGATGGCCCTGTTTCCTGTTGGAGAGGAGGTTTTCTGGGAGGAGGAAGGACCTCAGTTTGAGTGGAGCTGAGATGCCGGCTCCCTGAGATAGAGAGATGATGGCTCTCATTGTACAAACTCAAATTCTTAGGTAACAATCCCAGAGGTCCTGGATCTGGAGTCACCCTTCCCCTCTTTGGGTCTCAGTTTCAGGGGCCGCACTAGGAGCTCAGTGGCCCCTTCCAGATCCTCTGACCTGATGTCATCTAGGCTCTGACTGCTCTTGGCTGCCTCCATCAGGCCTGATTGTCAGTGTCCTCTGAATGGCCTTTCTCAGGCTTGTTTCTAAGCAGTTCTGCACCTATGATTCCTTCTCTCTAGTTTTGCTCTCTCCGAGAAGGACCTGTACATGCTCCAACCTCAGCTGGGCCACTTGGGGTCTGTGTAGCCTTGGTGAGGTCACTGAGACTCTCTGAAGCGGCGTCTACTTCTGTAAAATGAGGATGGGCCTAGAAGCTCTCCAAGCTCCCTTCTCTGACATTCGGTGGTCCTTTGAAGCTCTGACGCTCATCTGTCATGATGTCCCATGGCCCTGATGAGCACCTCCCTCCCTCCATCTAATACTACACTAAATATTGTACTATCTTTCTCTATTTTCCCTACACATTTGCAGGTCTGGTTTCCCTAAATGGGCTAAGCCGCTCAAGGCTAGTGATATCTTACAACAAGACAGGGATTTAATTTTTCTTTTTGGGGGTGGGGCAATGAGGGTTAAGTCACTTGCCCAGGGTCACACGGCTAATAAGTATCAAGTGTCTGAGGCTGGATTTGAACTCAGGTCCTCCTGAATCCAGGGCTGGTGCTTTAGCCACTGTGCCACCTAGATGCCCCAGACAGGAATTTAATTAATAAGAAATTTAAATTAACCTCATATACTCGTGTAACAATATAACTTGATTTCCCGCCTAAACTACCTGTTGGAATATCCAGTTTCAGGTCCTGCTGCAAGAAGCAATTAAGTTTATTCCAGCCACTTTTCGTGATATCATCAAGTTCTTGACTGTGTTCCACCAGCATTTCCTTGTCATTAGTTATCTCATCATGAAAGGAGGTCAGCTGGCTGTCTTGTTCTGCTTTTTGTCCATTGACCTTTTCCATGATTTCTGAATTGGATATAACACAACCTTGCTTTACAACCTAGAGGATAGAAGCAAACATTTGCCAAAGCAATTAGACTCATCAGTTCTTTAAGATGGCATTTCTTTTTTCTGACAAGCTGAAATGATGTGAACTTTTTGAATCTCCATTATGGGAATAATGGAGAAATGTCTTTATTTTGCAAAAGAAGAAATCAAGTCCTAAAAACTTAAGCAAGCGTTATGTTCTAGCAAGTAAGTCAGGTCATGAGTAGGTTATCAATTCTCTTTTGAGTGGCCAAGCACATGGTAGCAGACTAGACATGCTTGAAAGCATATTGGAAAAGTAAGAAGTGCATGCAAGTGAGGTATTAGACATCAGAGGGTGGGATTGTTCCTCTTAAGTGACTAATAAGGAATAAAAAAAACAATCCAATGGTAGGTGTAGAACCTAGATGGCTGTCTAGGTTCTTTAATCACCAGACTTCAGATAGGAGGGTAATTAAAGCATGAAATCAGGATCACTTACTGTGGTGGTTATGCATTAAGGGTGAGCTCAAAAGGAAATGGTTAAGCCACTTCAGAAAGAAATGTACTTTTAAAGTAAATTCCTAGACACAAATATTCCATTTTTGGACCAGTAATTTTCTCCTCAAGGTAGGTTTCAGTTAAAAAGTTACCTTTAGTAAGTTATCAAGTTCTTCTTTCCTTTTGTGTAAGCCAGATATCCACTGATCTGAAAAGTGGACAGTACTTATATTCATATCATTATACCACTGCTGGCTCTCTTGGGACACTGTTTTAATACTGCAGCTGAGCTTCTCACAATGTTTGATAGACTCTTCAACCAACTCTGAGCTTTGATGGTGAAGATGTCTGAGCTCTTGTGACAGATCATCAGAAACAGCAAGGAACTTTTTGTTGTGAGAAGCTGTGGTGCTTATGATGTCCTGGGAATGCCTGTGAGGAAAAAAAAAGGCATTGCTACAATTATGGATACCTGATAAAATGTGCCATGTGGCTTTTGCATGGTTCACAAATGAGCAGTTTATTTATGACGTTTTTACTGTGTAGCGATGAGATTCATGACTTGAGTAGGGAGATGAATCCGAGAGGCTATGACAATTTTTTTTTTTTATGGGGCAATGGGGGTTAAGTGACTTGCCCAGAGTCACACAGCTAATAAGTGTCAAGTGTCTGAGGCCGGATTTGAACTCAGGTCCTCCTGAATCCAGGGTCAGTGCTTTATCCACTGTGCCACCTAGCCGCCCCGACTATTTCTTTATGAATCAGGGAATCTTTGTCCCCTTTTTGATAGGCCCCTGTCTTTTGAGGATTCCTCTACCAGCAGGTGATCCTTTCTGTTCCCTGTTCTTTCTCCCATTGCTACAATTCTCTTTCCCCACTCCAAGGCTTGCCTGACCTGTAGGTCACCTGTGGAGACTCTTGGCTGTATAACTTCCCCGACTGCAGTTATATATACCATCAACATAGCTTCAGAGTAACCAGAATAGGCTGGATTTTCCTTTTGAGGTCCAGACTATTTCACCAGTATTATACTTCAATTGATCCCTTTACATGGCCCATGGCCAGGAACGCTCCTCTGGCCCACTTACCCAATCTTTCTTTTTTTTTTTTTGGTGAGGCAATTGGGGTTAAGTGACTTGCCCAGGGTCACATAGCTAGTAAGTGTTATGTGTCTGAGGCTGGATTTGAACTCAGGTCCTCCTGAATCCAGGGCCGGTGCTCTATCCACTGCGCCACCTAGCTGCCCCTTCCCCAATTTTTCTTATCCTGAACCACTCTCCTTGGCAAAACCCTGCTTCCTCCAGACCTTGAAAGGTCAGATCTCAGGCCTACCACTGTGTCAAATCAAGACCACTCTCACTAGTCCTTTCTTCTATGACCTTTGGAAGTCACTGCTCCCTTATAAACATAATGTTCCTATGCCTCTGACTCCTTCAGTCATTCCTTTAACCTACCTATCTCCTAAAGAGACAACAGCTCCCTCGAGACTCTTAGGAGTCTCTTTCCCTCAGGCTACATATGGCCTCAGGGGCAGCTAGGTGGCACAGTAGATAGAGCGCTGGTCCTGAAGTTGGGAGGACCTGAGTTCAAATTCACCTTCAGACACTTACTAGCTGTATGACCCTAGGCAAGTCACTTAACTCTGTTTGCCTTAAACACCTGGGGCCTTTTCCAGTTGTCCTGATATAAATCTTGCCACTGGACTCAGATGGCTCTGGAGAAGAGAGTGAGGTTGGTGACTTTGCACAGTCCTGCCTCGCTATAACAAATGAAAGAACATACACAATCGGGCCTCTTATGCTTTTAAACCTTGCATCAATCTGGTGGAGTAGGTACTACAGGTATTAACATGTCCATTTTACAAAATAACAAAATGTCAAACCCAGTGGGCTTTCCTCAGCTCTTATCTTCCTTGAAATCTGTAGAATTAGGCACTGCTAACCTTCCTTTGGGCAGCTGGGTGGCACAATAGATGGAGTGCCAGGTTGGGAGTCAGGAAGACTCCTCTTCTTGAGTTCAAATCTGGCCTTAGATACTAACTAGCTGTGTGACCTTGGGCAAGTCACTTAACCTTGTTTGCTTTAGTTTCCTCATCTGTAAAATGAGCTGGGGAAGGAGATGGCTAACCACTCCAGTATCTTTGCTAGGAAAATCCCAAATGGGTCACAAAGAGTCAGACATAACTAAAACAACTGAAAAAGTAACAACCATCCTCATCTTGAGTCTCTTCCACTGGATTCCACAAGACCACACCACCATCACATTTCTCCTCCAGCCTCTATCTGCTCCATCTTGATTTTCCCCTTCCATGGGTCTTTTCTTCCTCCCATCAATGTTAACCATATTTCTCGGTGTTCTTTTCTCCCCTGTCTAGACCGTCATCATTTCTCTGCAGGGTTCCACATCTTTATCTCATGCCCTGGCTTCTCCCAAGTCTCAGGTTTACATTCCCAGCTGTCCACTGCACATCTCCAACCTCAGGGTTGCAGGTCAAACTGAGGTCCTCTTTCACCCCAAAGCTGCTTTTCTGAGTTGCTTTTTCCTGCCAATGGAAGTACCTTCTCACCCATGCTTAGAACACCAGCCATCCTTGACTCTTCCTTTGTCCTCATTTCAAATACTTCCTCAGTTGCCAGTTCTGCTCATTTCCTACCTCCACAACATATATATATATATATATATTTTTTTTGGGGGGTGGGGCAACGAGGGTTAAGTGAGTCACACAGCTAGTAAGTGTCAAGTGTCTGAGACCAGATTTGAACCCAGGTCCTCCTGAATCCAGGGCTGGTGCTTTATCTACTGCCCCCCTCCACAATATTTTTTGCAAAATTTCCATGTTATCATTATTCTACTTCAGGCTGTCCTTATCTTTCACCTGGACTATATAGCATAAGACCTTACCCCCACTATCCTGCTACCCTCCAGTCTGTTTAATATACTAGTGCCAGACTAACTGTTTTAACGCACAGATCTGATCAAATTACTGCTAACATACTTTTTTGTGGGGGGGGGCGGGCAATGAGGGTTAAGTGACTTGCCCAGGGTCACACAGCTAGTAAGTGTCAAGTGTCTGAGGTTGGATTTGAACTCAGGTCCTTCTGAATCCAGGGCTAGTGTTTTATCCACTGCACCACCTAGCTTCCTCCTTCACTAACACATTTTTAATGGCTTATCACAGGCTACCAAATAAAATTTGAACTCCTTGGCCTGGCATTCAAGTCCTTCCACAATTTGGCCTGAACAAACCTAGCCTTCTCTCAAATGACTTCATCTCGCAAACCAAGGTTCTTAACATGCTACACATTCTCGAATACTCACTGTCCCTTAACATCCCACATCTTCTCACTGCTATACCTTTGCCAGTGTTGTTCCATATACTTGCAATAGTCCCTCTATTCCAATATCTGCCCACTGATAGAATCCCATCTTCCAAGACCCAGCTCAGATTCAGAACCCTTATAAAGCCTTTCCTAATTTCCCAAGCTGGAAGCTTCTCCTTTATCTTTAAAATGTTTTTTCTCCCTTTCAAAAATGCTTTATTGATTTACTTAAAAACCCATCACTATCACTTCCAAATGATAACCCTCAGATCTCCCTTCAAACAAATAAATACTGTCAAATCAAGTAAATCAACACACTGGCCAGCCCTCATCTGATCTTGTAGCACTTTTTACTTATTCTAATTTGGACTTTATTTGGTTCCCTCTCAGTTTAGATATGTAGAGATGTTAAAGAAAATAATCACTACTGTGCATATATAACCTATATCAGATTGCTTTCTGTCTTGGGGAAGAGGGAGGAAAGGAGAAAAATTTGGAACTAGAAATCTTAGGAAAGCAAATGTTGAAAACTATCTTTACATGTAACTGGAAAATAATAAAATATTTTTATGATTAAAAAAAGAAAGAAAGAAAAAAAAAGAAAATGATCACTAGCCTTTCAAAGAGTAGCAATAAATGTCTGATGTCCATCACTCAAATGAATAACAAGGTTGTGTGACCAGCGCCATGTTTCCCAGCACTCACCTGAGCACCTCATCTACTGAATCTATCCATCAGTCCCCAAAGCCTTCTTTGTATTTAGGATCCAATGCAAACTCTTCTGTTTGGCATTGAGACCTGGGCTCCAGCCAGGACGTGTGTAATTGTAAGGGATATTTTACTTGCTTTTCCTTATATTCCTAATACTTAGCATAGTGCCTGGCAAAAGTAAACTCTTAATAAATACTTTTTCATTCATTAATTCATCCAGATGACTACAAAATGAGAGCTAATAATTCATGTTATCCTTTTACATTAACCCTGTCTTCTAGATTTGTAAACACAATCATTTTTAGGGGCTTGCGCTAAATTTATGTTGAATCAAATACATTAGCTTATAGATGTTACTAAAAAAAAAAACCATAAGCAGGAATGAAAAACATCTTACTGTTGTGTATTTTCTTGAATATTTCTGAGTGGATTCTTGATACTTCCACATGTTTCCTCCAAGGCAGAGAATCTTTGTGTCCAAAGATTCATTAACTGGCAAAGTTCCTGTAGGTGAAACCCCCCCCACCCCCACACAAATGATATAATTAAAGAAAAAGTTAACTTGTGAGTTACTAGTAAGGTAGAATAATGGAGCAAAGCAATAATACTGATATTAAAAGGGGACAAGTAATCCAAAGACCAGGTGGGAAATCTGAGGCCTAAGGAGTTAAAGTGGCTCATTTAAGATCCCCAGCAATCAGTAAATAGTGGGTATAGAACTTGAACTTGGCCCTCCTGACTCCCAAAGTCAAGTGTCCATCCAACTAAATGAGGAACTATAAGTTTAGAATGAATACCTGAGGAATTCTACAAATGCCAATGATTAAAAAAAGTCTTCTCATATGGAAGGGTGAGACCAAACTGAATCAGGCCGGGTTAAGACTGTAGCTCCCTTGCCACAATTTTTCCTCAAGATTTGGGACAATTTCTTTAAAGTGTTTTAAAGCTTGCCCTGAGAAGAACAGAGGCAGAAGTCTTGGGGTTGGGAGCTCCTGCTATTCTCTGAGCCTCATTTTCTTTTTGTGAGGCAATTGGGGTTAAGTGACTTGCCCAGGGTCACACAGCTAGTATCAAGTGTCTGAGGCTGGATTTGAACTCAGGTCCTCCTGACTCCGGGGCCGGTGCTCTATCTACTGTGCCACCTAGCTGCCCCTCTGAGCCTCATTTTCCACCCAAGGCACAGGAGAAACACAGTTGTCACAAAGGTTCCTCTGTCAGATTTGGTTCATGGAACAACATCTCCACCTGCTGGGATTTTTAGGCATTTATTGCTAAAAGCCTAAGGTGGTATTACACCTATATCTACTTGGATAAATGGGTTTTGATCAGGGGGTTCTTCCTCTACATTAATGGTTCATCATTTCCCTGACTTGAAAGAAGCCATAAAGTGCTATGATAAAGTCATATGCTGGGGGTTGTTGAAGGACTCATGGAATAAGCTGAAGAGCTAGAAAATTGCATCTATCCAGAAAATTTTTTATCACCAACTTGGTCTAACTATAACAAAGAACCCAAAAGCAATATTTAGTTGACTATATGGTTTAAATATTTCACCAGTTATGCAGAGCAAGAAGGGACTAAGAAAAGTCACGTTTGCTTTATAAGAAACCATTCATTTAGATCACCCTAGGAAGACAGAACAATCACTAGTGGATAGTAATTAATAACCCGCAAAAAAAAAGGTAATAAAAATGTGGCCAGCAAGTTGTATGAAAGTTGACCTTTAATCAACTTTTTTTTTGGGGGGGGGGGCGGGGCAATGAAGGTTAAGTGACTTGCCCAGGGTCACACAGCTAGTTAAGTGTCAAGTGTCTGAGGCTGGATTTGAACTCAGGTACTCCTGAATCCAGGACCAGTGCTTTATCCACTGCGCCACCTAGCTGCCCCCCTTAATCAACTTTTAAAGACAGATTCAGTTGACTAGGGGAGGGATCAGGAGAGACTTGACGAAGGGTCCAGTCCAGAAAGATTTCAAAATATCACAAAGGACCAGGCCCCACTCAGGGAAAGAAGCAGGTCCATCTCCAGTAGAAGGTTTCCTATTTAACTCTTCTTGCTAACTGGTGCTAAGCTCAGTTGTCTTCTATCTGCTGAGGAAGCACAAGTACTGTCAGTTCCCTCTATATTTCTGGAACCCTAAGGCCTGCTCAGTCACCCCACATTCATTATAATCCTAAGACAAAGTAGAAAATAAATCTCTCCCTTCATCACAGAGCTGGGGAATCTAAGGATGTGGAATATTTTATATACTGACATACATAGCTGAAGTGTTGCTTAGTTTTGCTAAACTGCTTCCCCTCTTTAAAATCTTTGTTACAAGGGATCCCTTGATGGATAACGGAGAATGGGAAGGAGATTTTAAAAACCACTATGAAGTTAAACAAAAAATATTGATTAAAAATAAGATAATAATAAAAGATACAGTTTTCAAAATTCTGTCTTGGTTATACTTTCCATTTTCAAGAGCTGTTGTATTCTCCCTTTTTATTATAATATTGCTAATCTTTCACTTTTGACCTCATCTTTTAGCTTGATGTAAACAATACTTTCTTACTTTATCAATAACATGTAGGGGATAGTGTTCTGCATACAGTAAACATGCTCACTGATTCTTAATTTATTTTAATCTGGGCCCCCCCTCACACCCCCCACACCCCCACAATGAGGGTTAAGTGACTTGCCCAGGGTCACACAGCTAGTAAGTGTCAAGTGTCTGAGGTTGAATGTAAACTCAGGTCGTCTTGAATCCAGGGAAAGTGCTTTATCCACAGCATCACCTAGCTGCCCCTGCTGATTAACTTTAAGCAAGCTATTTCCAAATGCTACAGATTAAAGAATTTCTTTCCTTTTCCAACCTAAACCGGTTTATTCTTCCTTTGGTAATTTGGTGACCTTTGGGGGCTTATGATATTGATGTGGGACTTGCTAAGGATGACTACATCTGCATAGGATGCTATAGCTCGAAACTCTGGAACTCAAGATGTGCCAACTTCGGCTTCCAGTAGGGACAACAAGCATGTGTCATCATATCTAGCTGCTTTAAAGGGACTGAAGGACACTAGTAACTTCCAAACTTTAAAAAATGCTTTTAGAAATGCTTCCATTTCTTCCAGCAAAGGTGACCAAATTACCCGTGCCCCATGAAACCAGCTGTTCATCTGATACCTGTGATTGGGTTTGCTTCACTGTCTTCAGTTCACTCATTAAGGTTTCACAATGCTTCTGAGATTCAGCCAAGGAGGCATCAGTATTTTCCTGTAGTTCATGCAGACGTTTACACAGTGTGCTGAGAAAATCGTCTATTTCCTTTTTTTGATCTTCTATCTTTGAAGAAAAAGGATTTAGTTTCCTTCTTAATCTGAGGTTCACTTTCAAATATTAAAAATGAAACATGTTTTACCTTATTGGCTACTGACAGAAGATTCTTGAAGTTACAATTCATTTGACAGCTGAGTTCCAATAGAGACACCACCACAGGGGAAAGAGTCGTTTCCAGAGATTTATTAAGCTCAGTTTTATGCTCTTCCTAAGATTATAAAAAAGATAAAAAAAAGAACAGGCAATAATCTTAATGCTCTAAATTAAGACCATTAAAATAAACTATTTAAGACATTCTAGAAATCTTTAGCTATATATTCCTTATCTGCATAAAAGGTGACCATCACGCTCTCCTAAGGAGAAGCCCAGTCAGTGTGGGAGCTGACACTTAGCAAAATTCTTAAGTCAAGTCATACAGTTTTGTCTCTGGAACTTCTGTCCTGAATTTAACTCAAGGGGCAGTTTTCTGGGGCCAAAAATTAGTGGAATTAACTTGGGCTGGTGTCAAACTCCCTGGGGAATAAATTCATTTCAATAGTCATTTAAAGGGGGACTGGACACATGGTCCTGGGCTAGAGGCAAAGGACACAAAGATGAGGAACTTACATTTTATTGGAGGGATGGGTGGGGGGAGATGCATATGAATAAGTAAATACAAATTACATCACTACAAAATTTCAAGAGAGAAAGTTAATAACTGAAGGGGAGAGGGGAATGATAGTTGTTAGTGACAAAAGGCCTTGCTATGTACCTCCACTGCATCATGAAAGCTTCAAGTAGGCAGAGGTAAGGAAGAAGTACATGCTAGACATAGGAGATCACTTATACAAAAGCAGGGAAAATGGAATGTCATGTATGGGGGCAAAAATAAATAGGCAAATTTGACTGGAACAGCAAATATATGAAAGGAAGGGAATAACTCTCTATTAAGTGCCTACCAGGACACTGTGCTAAGTGCTTTACAAATGTTATCTTATTTGATCCACACAACCACCCTAGAAGGTAGGTGTTATCACTGTCCCTGTTTTACAATGAAGGAAACTGAGAAAGATAGAGGTTAAGTGACTTGCACAGGGTTTGAACTCAGGTCTTCCTGATTCCAGGACCAGCGCTCTATCCACTATACTATCTACCTGCCTTTAGGAAAAGAGTAGAATGAAGTAATGTTGGAAATATTAGAAAGGCTGTGAGAGCCATTATGGAGAATGAAGTCAAGTGGGCCTTAGGAAGCACTGCTAACAATAAGGTAGTAGTGGAGGATGCCGTTAAAGCGCTGCACTGAGCAGTGGCCACTAGATTGGAAAAGATAAGTTTACAACCCAATCCCAAGATGGGCAATGCCCAAAATTGTTCAAATTACCGAACAATTGTGCTCATTTCACATATCAGCATGGTTATGATTAAGATTCTGCAAGCTAGGCTTCAGCAATATGTGAACTGAGAATTACCCAAAGAGTAGGTTTGTTTTCAAAAAGGCAGAGGAACTAGAGACCAAATTGCCAACTTTCGCTGGATTATGGAAACTGTATTCGGGCCAAGAAACAACAGATAGAATAGAACATGGAATAACTGATTGGACATTTTGAGATTTAGTTCAATTTCTTCATTTTATAATAAGGTTAGGAAAATGTAACCCGGGAAAGTTTAGTGATTTACCCAAGGAAACACAGCAAATATGAAAGTCATTGATGGGCATTCATCTGTTTTTTCAGAATAATATGTGCAAAAATGGGAGGAAGGAGTTACATAAAGACTTGGAGAGGGACCTAACATTTTGGTAAGAAACAAGAAAGGCAATCCTAGAAATTATAGGTTTGCAAGGTAACTATACTTGGAAAAACAATGGGAAAAAAACACTACCACAGAATTTTTTAGCAAAAATCTGGAAGAAGGGGGCAGCTAGGTGGCGCAGTGGATAAAGCACTGGCCCTGGATTCAGGAGGACCTGAGTTCAAATCTGACCTCAGACACTTGACACTTAGTAGTTGTGTGACCCTGGGCAAGTCACTTAACCCTCATTGCCCCACCCCCCAAAAGAAATCTGGAATAGGATACTAAGTAATATCACCATTTAGCACCATTTAGGTTTTTAGGGGAGTCCTGTCACATTAACATAAACTCATTGTAAGGCAGTGATAGGCCTAGAAGTCATGGGGAGTAAGAGGATGCTATCTTTTCCCTTTAGCAGAGTTCCTTACACATAGTAGATATTTAATTTTTTAAAAAAGTTTGCCAAATTTAAATGGAACTGAATTCAGAAAGGTTTTTGATTTTGTTTCATACAACCTCATTAATAAACAGAGATCACAAAATTAAGTAGATGTTTAATTAATTGCCTGAAAGGCTATACTCAACAGGGTCAAATGGCTCACATACTTAATACTAACCCCTACAGGACATTACATTTTATCTAAAAAAATTTTTTAACCAATCAAACACATTAACCATCAGACATTGTGATCTAGATGATGGAAAAAAGACTTGTTTATGAATTCTGGAAATGACCTTGTACTAGGCAAGATAAGCAGATGGCTTACATACTGGAAAATAGATTTATAATCCATGACCAAAAAGTGTGGGTGTATAATAGTATAATAGTTTTCTGTATATATATATATAAAACTGGATAAGAATAATATGTACAAATTCAGTTGAAAAACAGTTATGTAGGGGCAGCTAGGTGGAGTAGTGGATAGAGCACCGGTCCTGAAGTCAGGAGTACCTGGGTTCAAATCTGGCCTCAGACACTTAACACTTACTAGCTGTGTGACCCTGGGCAAGTCACTTAACCCCAATTGCCTCACTAAAAAAAAAAAACAAAACCGAAAAACAGTTATGTAAACTTTAATGAAATAAATAGTATAGAGAGTAAAATTAAAATTTTGCCCAGTTGTCTTGAATATACCGCTCCCCAACCCCCAAATATTAGATATATCTTCTGTACTGGCAGACAAGAAAAGAAGATGGGACATATACATGTGGTATTGAAGCTAGAATACTTACTTAATAACAACAAGAACACAATGAGTTGCTTCCTATAATCTTAGAACTGCAGAAACATTATGATACGTGGCCATCTTTCTACAATACTGTAGCTTTTAAAGTAGCAACCTTATATTCCTGCCAGGTTAGAGAAGGTCAATAATTAATACTGGCTTCTGTCAGAGAAGGGAGACCAGCAATTCTGAAGTCACCTGGCTCCAGTGGAATTGTTTTACATTGTACTCATCTGAATGTACCAGAGATATGGTTACTTAACCAATATGTGGACCCTGCAAATAGATCCTGATCCCCTGAGGACATCTGGCCCTCATTTCTAGAGTATTAAATTATTATTATTATTATTATCTCTTTACCTTTACTTTTATAAACCAGAAGAGAGTGTGTGAATATATGTGTAGGAGGTAGAAGATGGGGGCACATGGAGTAAGAGGAGGCTGTTTCCATAGCAGGTTTATCCATTTGATATCAATTATTTGGGTGTTTTTTTTTAAGAAAAAACCAAAACCATGTATATCTGAAACACCATGTTCATAACATCTCATTATCATTATAGAATTATAATAATATTTAGTATTGCAGTTCTCATTTATAAAGTGTTTCAAAATTTGCAAAGTCCTTGATCTACATTATTCTATTTGGCTGCTATAACGATAGTCTACTGTAACCCACTATATAGCTTAAACTGGAACACTGACCATTAACAGTTTCATAAGAAGACACAAAATAACTTACCACCAATTTCTGAAGAACAGTTTTACTTTCAGTTGATATAGATTCTTCTTTTAATATCACATTTGAAATCTGAGAAACATTAGTAGATACTTTTTCTAAAATGGAGCTAAGAGATCCAAGTGCAGTTGTTGTAATATTGTCTAGTGCAGAGGCACTAGTGGAGAATAGATGGCCTATGAAAAGAAAATGTTATTTAAAATCAATCCTACTTTCAAAGTTGACAAGTTTAATCATCCAATTCCTCATTCCCTCAACCCCTCAATATCACTGTCCCCAAAATGCTTTTCCAACATCTAACAACCTCCCTACTGCCAACTCCAGTGCGCTTGTCTCAGTCTTCATCCTCTTTGACCTATATACTGTTCATGTATTTACTATTGACCAAGCTTCCTTCTAGACTCCAGACATTCTCTCCCATAGTTCCTTAGACATCTAGCTTTGCTTGTGTTTTTACTTTCTAGCTACTCTTTCTCTGCCTCCTTTCATGGCTACTATTCTGACTCCTGAAGGTTAAGTATTTCTCAAGGTTCTCTTTTTGGCCTCTTTTTCTTCTCTTTTCATTTGCTCACTTGGCAATATCATTAATTCCCATTTTTTCAACTATGAGTTCTATACACATGACTTTCAAATTTAAATTCCCAGTCCTGACATCTTTCTTTAACTCCAGACTTGTGACTTCAACTGCTAACTGGACACATCTACCTGAATGACCCAGAAGCACTTCAAACTTAACAGGTTCAAAACCAAGATTATAAATGTTTCCCCAAAACCTGTTCCTCCTTCTGACTTTACAAAGTCTCTTCATCAACATGTACTCAGTATCCTATATTTGGAAAAAACCATGATGTTAACTTAGATTCTTCCCTTCCCTTCATCTTCCACATCTAAACAATTAAAAAGTCTTGTTTAAACTAGTTATCACTCAAGTACAGACCCTCATTCAACCTATCTGGACTACAATAGCTATCTAATAGTTTTTTTAACTTATACTATCTATCTAACCCTCAAACCTATCCTGACTATTAGTATATTAATATTTATGTGGTCATCTGGCCTTATTATTCCTTTAGCTGAAAATCCTTCAGTGGTGTCCTGTAGCCTATCAAAAAAAAGGGGGGGAGGGGGCGGCTAGGTGGCGCAGTGGATAAAGCACCGGCCCTGGATTCAGGAGTACCTGAGCTCAAATCCAGCCTCGGACACATAACACTTACTAGCTGTGTGACCCTGGGCAAGTCACTTAACCCCAATTGCCTCACTAAAAAAACAAAAAACAAACAAACAAAAAAAATAGGGGGAAGGGCAACTAGGTGGTGCAGTGGATAGAGCACCAGCCCTGGAGTCAGGAGGACCTGAGTTCAAATCTGGCCTCAGACACTTGACACTAACTAGCTGTGTGACCCTGGGCAAGGCACATAGCCCCAACTGCCTCACTTAAAAAAAAAAAAAATAGGGGGAAAAAAGTTAAAATTCCTATGCCAGCCATTCAAGGCCCAAACCAACCTGAAACCTCTCTATTTAGGCTTTCCTTATATTAGTCATCTGAATCTATTCTGTGCCCTTAGACAAACTGGCTTGCTCTTTATACACAGTAATTAAGAGTTTGTTGATTCAAATCTGGCCTCTGATACTTGACACATACTATCTGTGTAACCCTGGGCAAGTCACTCAGCTCTCATTGCCCACCCCACCAAGTTTGTTGAACTTGTTGAATTGCTGTCCAATAACTGATTAGAATTTTCAGGATCAAATATGCATGCATACTAAGTAAATGGGCCATTGAATGGAGTTTAGAAACAAATCTGTTAGAGTGAAATTTACATTACAATGTTATTCATATAGTATTACATAATTAGCTACTTAATCATAATTTTGCAGTTGGATTGGACCTAGTAAATCTAGTCTATCCCGCTTAGAGAAGAAGGAACTAAAGCCCAGAAAAAATGTGACTTGATTAAAAATCAGAAGTAGAATCCAGGTTTCAAAACCTCTAATCCAATGCTTATTCAACAACTCCATGAGGTATTGCGGTGTTTGGAAAGTGTGTTGGGCTTGAGGTCAGGACTCTACTGGGTCTGAATGCCACACAGACTGTGGGACAAGGAAGAGTCATCTAGCCTCTCTGTGCCTCAGTTTCTTCATCTCCAAACAATTACTTCCATGTAATAATTATAAGTACCTACCCCAAAGAGTTATTGTAAGAATCAATGGGATAACCCAAATAAATGTGCTTCAAAAGCCTAAGAACACTAAATATTTTATCCATATGGTCCAGACCTGTGATTTCTTGAGTATAAGGAGCACACAGTATGGATACTCCATCCTTATCAACAACTCATCTCCATCTTATAGTGAGAGACCTGGCTACCTGGGGCACTGAGAAATTACATATTTTGTTCACAGTCACAGAACTAGTTTATGTCAGAGACAGGACTCAACCAAGTTGGCTCATTCTCTCAATCAACTGGTTACCAGAGAATCTATGCCTATGATCATAATGAAGAAAGTATCTCTATTTTTTTTTTAGGGAAACGAGGGTTAAATGACTTGGTCCAGGGTCACACAACTAGTAAGTGTCAAGTGTCTGGGGCCGAATTTGAATTCAGGTCTTCCTGAATCCAGGGCCAGTGCTTTATCTACTATACCACCTAGCTGCCCCCAAGTATCATCTCTATTAAAAGTTCCACCATACAAGACTGATTCAACATTGAATCAAGGGGCAGAAGAATTTGAACCTGGTCTAGGCTAAAAGAATAGATACATAATAAAATATATTTCATATCCCAAAGTCAAATTGATAACATTTTACTAAGTCTGAGATCAACATATAAATTAAAAGCTAAAATAAATTAGGACATTAAAAATATATTTAAGGGGGCAGCTAGGTGGCACAGTGGATAGAGCACTGGCCCTGGAGTCAGGAGTACCTGAGTTCAAATCTAGCCTCAGACACTTGACACTTACTAGCTGTGTGACCCTAGGCAAGTCACTTAACCCCAACTGCCTCACACACACACACACATACACACACACACAAATATATACACATACATATATATATTTATTTAAACACTGAACTTCGGCTTACCAAATAAAGTACTGTATGAGTCTAACATGGCTTTTTGTTTTCTGGTGCCATCCTTTATCAAAAATTCCATTTTACTAAATAAGCTATTCAGGTCTTTGCCAAATATCTCCTGGGCTTCAGCATTATGCTTATCAACTGCTTGTTTACGATCCAGTTTTGAATGTAGACCAAACACATCTTTTGTAGTCTCTTTAACAGCACCAAGTAACTATAAGAAAAACAACAGCATTGGTAAGACGGATATGACATAAGCGTTTTATAATTAAAATAGAATTCAGAGTATGAAGGAGGGACTTAAGTGAAAAATGATGGTGAAAGATAGTGGTGCTAATCAAGTGAGAAGTTGCACTCTTTGTACTTCTACAAAGAAATAATGTTTTTCTCACCCTATAGATTAGATTTCATAACTATGATTATCTACAGTTAAATATTAAAAAGATGGCCCAGTACCAATGTCCTTATACAATTTCTTCTCAAATTAATCATTAACTGAAGTGAGTCTACATACTCAAAGATTTTATAATTATTTTACAATTATTCTGAAATGATAATTAAAGTTGACTCAATTATTCTTGTATTGATCAAACATATATACTTCATTTCTTGTATAGATCAAACATACATACTTTATTTCTTTCCTTACTAGTGTGGGCTACTGGAAGTTTACAGAATTTCAATTCCTTCTCTGTAATGTGGGAATGTAGTTTGGTATTCAGGAGGTATGGAAATATTTTTTGATTGGTTGGTTTAAATCACCAGTCAAGATCCCGTGCTTTTTTTTTTTCCTCCCCTGGGCAATGGGGATTAAGCGACTTGCCCAGGGTCACACAGCTAGTATGTATCAAGTGTCTGAGGCCGGATTTCAACTCAGGTACTCCTAAATCCAGGGCCGGTGCTTTATCCACTGCGCCACCTAGCTGCCCCCCCACCTTTTTTTGATTCCGTGCTTTTTTAAGGATAATTTCTTTAAAAGACATTAAAGTTCTATTCCCTTTTCATTACTCTAGGCTTGTTTTTTAATTCAGCAATAAACTTCCAGTTTTTGAATGGAATCAGGCAGCTCAACTCCTACATACTGCAGTAAAAACCTAAAACTATCCCTAGAATGAATGAATGACAATCAAGAAATGCAGTGATAATCTAGACTACATTAAATAACTACCACATAACTGCATAAAATGTCAGCAGGAAACCCAGTCAGAAGAAAAGAGGGCCTGGTAGAAAAATTTGTGCCAGCCAGCATGGGCAAAAAAGACAGAAGTTCCCAACAAGATGAGAGGGGCCAGAGACACCTGTACCTGCACAGCTCTGTATCTGGAAGCAAGAAAAGCAGTAAAGTCCCATGACAAAGTCACAAGGTGATCAGAAACCAAGAGTGAACCTTTAAAATGTCCCAAGACCTCTTGGCCCTAATAGGCAGTGCTCAGAACCTCAAAGATTCAAGGGCCTAGAATCTATCAGTGTGTTTAGTACAGAAACTCCCAGGAAGTAGAGGTCAGGAAAGGAATCCAAATAACCCAGGTCAAGAACAAGCAAGGCTAACCACACTACCCTAACACAGCAGGGGGCAACCCCCCAATTCAGGAACTAAAGCTGGAGAGATATGGAAGATACCAACCACTTTTTTGAGGGGGGGGCAGGGCAATGAGGGTTAAGTGACTTGCCCAAAGTCACACAGCTAATAAGTATAAAGTGTCTTAGGCCAGATTCAGTTTCTCCTGAATCCAAGGCGGGTGCTTTACCCACTGCACCACCTAGCTGCCCCCGATACCAACCACTTTAAAGAATTATTGTACATCCAGATTACCCAAAAAGCCAAACTAGAAGGAGATAACAACTCCATAACAAATGAAAGCAGAATCTCAAAGGAAAATAAAAATTGATTTTCCACAAGAACTACATGAATGCCTAGAAGAAATTAAGAGATTAAAAAAATGAAATCTAAATTTCAAAAAGAATTGGAAAGACAATAACTTAAAACAGAAAGTGATAAATTTTATCCAAGTAACAGACTCCCTGATAATTAGAAGAGACCAAAAAGAAATCAATGACTTCATGAAGTATTAGAAAAAAATCAAAGGGTTTTTAAGGGAGAGTTAAATAAGATTAACAGAAAATCTAGACGAGACTGTTCTGATGGTTTTAAGAGGGTTGGGAAAGGGAGGGTAAAAGAAATACTTTAGCATAGAAAGGAGGAAAAAGACCTTACTAGTGTAACGATTGGAATGACGCCACCTGCTGGAGCTTTACTGTAGGAAAGCTCCAACATGAGGAGAGGGCCTCTGAGGGCAGGACTATGCGGCTTTTCTTTGGCGTCAGGAAGTGAAGTTGGCTGGTGGGAGGAAGAAGGGGGAGGCTGGCACTCTGACTCTCTCTTTCCTGAGGACTCTGGTGGAGAAGGGAGCTAGAAATGCACTCTCCCTTTAATAGATAGATGAATCTAGGCCTTTCTCTCTCTCTTTACCAAATTTTCATTCTCCTTAATTAATGCTTAAAAGTCTAACTCTTGCTAAAGCTTATAATTTATTGGCGACCACTCATTAGATATTTTAGACAGTATAGCTAGAATTTTAGCCCTTACACTAGTTCTCATAATTGGGGTACATGAGAAAAAAAGCATACAAATATGGAGTTAGTAGAAAGGGAAAACAGCTATCAAATGAACCACACTCATTTCTTTCTTTCTTTTTTTTTTTGGTGAGGCAATTGGGGTTAAGTGACTTGCCCAGGGTCACACGGCTAGTGTCAAGTGTCTGAGGCTGGATTTGAACTCAGGTCCTTCTGAATCCAGGACCAGTGCTCTATCCACTGTGCCACCTAGCTGCCCTCACACTCGTTTCAAATGAGATGAGTAAATGGACAAAGTAGGATTTAAACATAAACACACACACACACACCCAGACCCAGACCCATACCCACAGAGCAGGGATATGGAGGGAAACATTAAGAGAGGAAAGATAGTACCAGAAAAGGAAGAGTCATAAGTTAAACAGCATTAACACAGAGAATAAATCCTGAAGTGGAGATTAAGAGAGAGAAAAGGAATAAACAAGGGATAGCAGCCAGGGCAAGGGGAATTGAAAACAGTAGTGGAATGGAAACAAGCACCCAGTTATAACACTGGTGCTGATTTCACACGTTCTCTTTCACCATCTTCTTCTTTGTAAAATGGAAGTTGGAGAGCCAAAAGAGGAAAAAATACCTGGTATAAAATCCTTGCAGCATGTTTCATTGATAAAGGTGTGATATTCAAGAGATATAAGGAACTAATTCAAATGTATAAAAACAAAAGCAAATGGTTAAAAGATATGAACAGGTAGTTCTCAAAGAATGAAATCTAAGTCATCAGCATATGAAGTTTTTATATATATATAAAAAAGCTCCCAAATCATTATTTATTAGATAAACACAATTCAAAGTAATTATGAAGTTTCACTTCACAATCAGATTGTCAAAGATGACAACAAAAACAAAAAGCATAACAACTGCTGTAGGGGAGTGAGAGAACAGGCAGCCTAATGCAGTTGGTAGAGCTGCTGAGTTGTTCCAGCCACTCTGAAAAGCCATTTGGAAGTATAGCTAAAGTCACAAGAATGGGCCTGTCAGTGGACCCAGTGATACCAGATATAATCTGAAGAGATCAAAGAAAGAAGAACAGGACCATCATTTTAAAACTATTTAGATAAACACTTTTTGTCACAGCAAACAAAGGAAACTAAAGGGAGCTAATCAATTGGAAAAGGGCTGACAAATAATGGAATATAAATGGAATGTTATTTTGCTCTAAGAACTGATGAAAGAGAATTAGAGATTTCTGAAAAGACTTGTATGACTTCATGCAAAGTAAGTGAGCAAAACAAGAGGAGAAATTTATTCAGTAACAGAGTAAACAAACAGTAATATGGCACCAAAGCAGTAACCAAGTAAACCACTTTGATCAGTCCAATGACCAGCCAAGACTCCAAAGAACCTATAACAAACAGTAATTATTAGACTAAGTCAGGGAAAGAGACATTCACTCTAGGACATGGGCATTGTGCGGATTTGTTTTGCTTGATTTATGCTTCTTACAAGGTCCTGTTTTGACTTGGATGTGGGAGGATTTAGAGTGGAAGAGGGGGTAGTAACAGTGCCGCAAAAAAAGAAAAGATTTTAAAGAGGGCCATTAAAATTTTAAAACATGGGGCTGCTAGGTGGTGCAGTGGATAGAGCACTGGCCCTGGAGTCAGGAAGACCTGAGTTCAAACCCAATCTCAGACACTTGACACGTACTAGCTGTGTGACCCTGGGCAAGTCACTTATCCCCAATTGCCTCACCCCCCCCAAAAAAAACAACACCACCACCACCAACAACAACAAAAATTTGAAAACACACAATTATTTTTTTTTTGCATCTAAAGATAATTATGTGGTTTGAGATGTTTTTAATGATTATATTGTTTTCCTAATGATGAACCATGTTTGCACCCCTAGTGCAAATCCAACTTGGTCACAACAAATGATTTCCTGGATAAACTATTATAGTATCTTTAATAGGCTTTCGCTTAAAATTTTGGAATTGACATTCATTAATAACATTGATTTATATTTCTTCTTCGATCTTTTCCTAATTTAAGTATTATGTCAATATTTGTTTCATAAAGAGTTTGGTAAGAGTGCTTTTCTTGATTTTTGAGAATAATTTGTGTAGTATATGGATTTATTATTCTTTTAAAGTTTGATAGAATTCTCTTGCAAAATCTATCAGGACAAGAAAGTTTCCCTCCCCCTTTGGTATTTCCTTTACAATTAGCTCTAAAGTTGGATTGTTTTGGTGTATTCATTGGTTTTACTGATTTTTTCCTTCTTTTATAAAAAAAAATTCTTTGTCTTATAACAAAGATGGTTGTCTTAAAGGGGGTAAGAAGAGATATAAGGGGAAATCAAGGTAAGGTAAAAATAAAAGAAATCAAAATATATTTTAAAAAGAAAGCAACTTGGTTAATTTGTCATATGCTTTTAAAAAAAGATATATGGAATAGAGATTCATATTATCACATACAATGCTCTTCTTTCATTCTGCTTTTATATAGACTTACTCTTTTTTGGTGTTAAATTCAGAACAATTTAAAAAATAAAAATCAGCAATAACTAGTAAATTTCATTAGAATACAGACATATCTGGAAGACAGATTTCTTAAATGCATTTCTTTGATGGACAGAGCAAATGATATCTCAATTTTTTGTGCATAAGCAGAACTTACTTTTTTTTCACAAGGATTTATCTGAATAGGCAATAAAGCCGATTAACCAAAACTTTCTAACTTTGTAAAAGAAAATGACCAACCTCACTGGCAACACCATGAAGTTTCTCCTCAGTGATTTCCAAAACTGAAGTGATATATTCTTCTTCAACAAGTTGTAATTTAGTTTCTTGTAAATTTTTTTGAGTGTCTTCAAGTTCCTTCACCTTATATTGGAGGTCTGATTTACATTGTTCCAGTTCATTTTTGTTATCCACAAACAAATCTGTGACCTAAAAGTGCCAACCAGACCAATTAAGTAACATATTTTTTCACAAGAAAAATATTTGGACAGCTAATTAGCAAAGGTCTATTTTTATGAACCACACATTAAATCAAGACAAAAACTGGGAATTACCTAGATTCCCTAGCATTTAAAAATAAGTTATTTACCAGTATGCATTGCAATTAAGTATCAGAAATGTTAAACTATAAACCTATTTGACAGGCTAACTTGTTTTAAGGTACCCATGATTTAGCTGGTGTGGTGAACTCCCAGGTGAAGAAATTTCCTTTACCAACGCAGATTTATACCTTGGTTGTCTAGAACACTGAAAGGCTAACTAACTTGACCAAGACTACATGGCCAGTAACTTTAAATTCAACCCAGGTTCCCTAACTGAGGCCAGCTCTCATTCTAAATTTTTAATAGCTATACTTCAATAATGTTTGAGCAGCTAATATCAATTATATGGTAAGTTAGATATGTTGGTTCCCTGCCTCAAGTCTTTCCCCATTTCTATCCATCCTCCAGAAAAATGGCAAAGTAAATTTAATTACATGCAGAACCAACCATATCACTCCCCTAATTCAATCAACGACAGTACCCCTATTGCCTCTAGGATACAATAGATTTGTTTTTTGTTTTTAATTTGTTTGTTTGGTTTTTCTTGGTCGGGCAATGAGGGTTAAGTGACTTGCCCAGGGTCACACAGTTAGTAAGTGTCAAATGTCTGAGGCCAGATTTGAACTCAGGTCCTCCTGAATCCAGGGCCGGTGCTTTATCCACTGCACCACCTAGCTGCCCATAGATTTGTTTTTTAAAGACTTTTACAACTTGGCCCTAACTCAAATCTTTCCAGCTTCATTGGACATAACCCCTCACTCTACCCCCCCCACTCAGCAACCCAGTTACACTATCCTGCTCTCTGCCCCACATTATGACCGCAATGGTCTGTGGTTTGTTTTGGCTGTCCTCCACAGCTGAAATTCACTGCCTCTTTCCCCTTGACATCGCTCAGGCACCATCTTCTGCAAGGAATTTTTCCTGATGTCCCTAACTGCTAGCTAGTATCCTCCCTCCCAAACTACCTTATGTATCTAACTACTTCACATATGTTTGATTTATTAACTTTGTGATTATACTGTATATATTTCTCTTTGTTGATTCTCCCATTAGCACGTCAGTTCCTTGCAGGTAGATTGTTTCTTTTGTACTTGTACCCCTAATGCCCAACACAGGAACTTAATAAATATTTGTTGATTGATGAAAGATACCATATTAGTGACTTCATAACTTTTTTTCTCACAAAGGCAGTTACATGGTTCTAGCCTTCAAAATCATGAATTTTAAGAACTACAATTGGGGCAGCTAGGTGGCGCAGTGGATAGAGCATCGGCCCTGAGTTCAGGAGGACCTGAGTTTAAATCCGGCCTCAGACACTTGACACTTAACTAGCTGTGTGACTTTGGGCAAGTCACTTAACCCCAATTGCCTCACCAAAAAAAAAAAAAAAAAAGAGTTACAATTCTATCAGTAACCTTGAAAGTAAGAAAGGTACCCCTGCTCCCAAAAAGGCAGACCACTAAGATAATTCCTAAACTACTGCTAGTATAATATACCTTCTTTTAAAGAAACTTCATTTGTAACATTAGTGAAAAATAATAAACAGTAGTTATATATTTTAAGTTATACCTAAAAATGACTGTAAAACAAAAGAATATTTGACTTTTATAGATTTAAGTATCTGAAACAGTTATTTCAACCAAATAATAATAAACGTAAAAGCTCATAATCATTATGGAGTAACAGAAAGAGCGCGTGTCTAATTCTTCTCACTGGGCTTACTTAAAAACTGTACCAGATCAATTCCCACTGCTCTGATGCATTCACGGGTACCAATTCCTCCTGCTGCCTCACTAATATGATCATAAATGAAAGTTTAGTCCCTGGCTCTCTGTTCTCTCTGTAAATTCATCTAGAGGATTGCATTTTCTTGGCCTCAATTATCATTTCTATTGAGAATGTTTACATTTCCAGGCCTCTTTTCCTCCAGCTCTAACTCCACATCTTTACTTTATATTATTTTTGGTGAGGCAATCAGGGTTTAAGTGACTTGCCCAGGGTTATATTGCTAGCATGTGTAAAGTATCTGAGACTGGATTTGAACTCAGGTCCTCCTGACTCCAGGGCTGATGCTCTATCCACTGTACCACCTAGCTGACCCCCATCTCCACATCTTTAAAGACAATTCCACTTGGCTGTCCTGATGTTACCCTAAAATAAAAACATATAAAGTCAAATTCCTCCTCAAACCAGAGTTCTTCTAGGCTTCCCTTTTTCTACGACAGTAGTACCATAGTTTTTTACAGTATTAAAATCTTGGAATTATTAATTTAACTCTTTCCCCTCTTCCCACATCCATTTCAATTTTCCATTATATCTTCAAAATCCATTCTATGTTCTACTTCTACATCATATAGGTTAACATACTATATTTCCATGAGACTTGATTCCAGGTTTCTAGCTCAGCACACCAACAAATACATCAGACTAGATTTTTCCTAAAGAAAAATCACTTAAATCTCTGAGTATCTTTAAACACTCAACAAAATATTCCAAGGGGGAAAAAATCTTGATCTTCATTTAAAAATTTAAAAAAATGTATTATCCTAGGGGTAGCTAGGTGGCGCAGTGGATAAAGCACTGGCCCTGCATTCAGGAGCACCTGAGTTCAAATCCGGCCTCAGACACTTGACACTTACTAGCTGGGCAAGTCACTTAACCCTCATTACCCAGCCCAAGCCTCCAATAAAAAATTTATCCTAGTGAAGAAAAGATTAACATGGTCTTCAAAGACCATTTTACAAATGCCTACCAAGTACAGAATATAAAGAAGCATCCCTGGGAACATGAGAATATTAAAGCAATTCCTTTGTGTCAGAGCAGAAAACAGAGTACACAAGAATGGCCCAAATCTCTGCACTGAAAAACAGGACATAATAAAAAGTAATAACAACACACAATATGACATTTTAAGGATTTTTTATAAGTTTAAATGCCTCTATACTTGATTTAATCTAACTTTTACTTTCCTTTTTTCAATTTATTTTCTCAAAAAACACTTGATTTTACAAGCAGTTGCCACTTAGATTTAGAACTTTTTACTTCAAAATATTGGTAACTTCTTCCTGGAAAAAGGTACATTATTTTACATGTATTTATACTTACCCTACTAAGTTCCTCTTCCAAAATACTAATTTTTTCAACATATTCTGCAATCTGCTCCTCTTGGAAAATTATTTTACCATTCATAGCTCTAAATAAAGTTCAAAATAAATATAATTTTAAAGTAGTGTTTATGGAAGTTTGGAAAGCTATAAGTAAAATTTACTCTATCAGCCTAATGCTATTAGCATTATTAAGCGCTATAGAATTAAGATTCTATATGATATACATGCTTAGAAGAGAATGTACCCAGAATCTTTTTTAACCCAGTTCCTTTTACATCACAGCACTGATACATACAATGATAATATTAGAATCCAAATGGTCATAAAAATGTTACCAGCACTATTAATAGTTGTATTGTTATACCTCTTAATGAAATATGTGTTCTTTACATTAGCTATGAAGTTAATTTCTGTAAACAATCATTTCCCCATTAAGCTCCATTATCAAATTGAACATGACTACTTATTAAAAAAGTTTAATTCGGGGGCAGCTAGGTGGCGCAATGGATAGAGTACCAGCCCTGGATTCAGGAGGACCTGAGTTCCAATCCGGTCTCAAACACTTAACACTTACTAGCTGTGTGACCCTGGGCAAATCACTTAACACCAACTGCCTCACCAAAAAAAAAAATTTTTAATTCTCAGATATAACAAAAGTCATACTTACTATAGCAAATTAATATCCAACGTAAGTAAAAATACCATAACAAAGCTTAAAACAATGTGCCAAACAGTGAATTTCCTAGGGATAAGAGACATACTGAAAAAGATATTAGCCATGTTGTCTGGCACTTCAAACTTAGTTTAGTTTTGACATTTTTTTATTCCAAATTTATATGCTCTAGTCTAAGAGCTACTTTTAAGGTGGCATCTCTAAGTAATTAGACAAAGTGAGAGCTACATGGGAATCTTTTTTTAAAATTCTATTTAAAATTTTTTTCCAATTACATGTAAAGATACTTTTTAAAGTTCCAAATTTTTCTCCCACCTTCCCTTCCCCCTCCCCCCCCCCCAGGCCGGCAAGCAACCTGATATAGGCTATACATTACAATCATGTTAAATATATACAAGGAAATCTTTTTTTTTTTTTAATTTTTTTTTTTTTTTAGTGAGGCAATTGGGGGTTAAGTGACTTGCCCAGGGTCACACAGCTAGTAAGTGTTAAGTGTCTGAGGCCGGATTTGAACTCAGGTACTCCTAACTCTAGGACCGGTGCTCTATCCACTGCACCACCTAGCCGCCCCCTATACAAGGAAATCTTAAAGATCATTGATACAATCCTTCATTTTACAAAGAAACTAATTCTGTTGGTGAGTTCTTTATATCACTTGTGAATTATTTATGGTAAGAACCAGATATCAGAATCCTTTCCATAACTGGTAATTTTAGTCAATGTAGAAATCTATACTAGTGGGTTTAAACAATAGCTTCAATTTAAATGTCTTAAAAACAAAACATTTTCCCTAGCCAAAAATAAAATTGTCTATTAAGAACACACTCTCATTTAAATTACACTTTGGGGGGGGGGGGGCGGGCAGCAATTGGGGTTAAACGACTTGCCCAGGGTCACACAGCGAGTAAGTGCTAAGTGTCTGAGGCCGGATTTGAACTCAGGTACTCCTGACTCCAGGGCCAGTGCTCTATCCACTGCGCCACCTAGCTGCCCCTTAAATTACACTTTTATAGAACATTTTTAAATAAATATAAAATTGGCTTAGTTTACTTGAGAGTAGTTCTTCAATTCTGACTTTGGGATATGAAATAGCATTTTATAGGCCTCCATCATAAAGCTCTCAAACAAATCTTGGATTTTCCTTGTTTAAGGAATTCCTTTCAATGATTGAATACCAAAACATATTGTTGTTGGCCAATTTTGTGCAATACTAGTCCAGAACCTCGAATAAGTATGCCACAGAGGGTAGATGCAACATGTTGTAGGCCTTTCTTTCTCCTGTCACTGAAATGTTCTCAATGGGATACTCTGGCTATCAACCTAGTTCATAAACAAGCATGATATAGAGAAGAGCACAGGATGTAAACTTGATTATTTTGATTACAAAAACTGTTGGGAAAACTAGAAAAAATTGACAGAAAATGGACATAGATCAGCATGTATACCAAGTTAAGGTCAAAATGGACATATGATGTAGACATAAATGATGATATCATAAGAAAATTAGTATGGAGCATAGAATGAAATTACTTGTCACATCTGTGGAAAGGGGAAGAATTACCAAACTAGATAGAGATGATCACAGGACATAAAATGGTTAATTTTCACTATAAAAATTGCTAAGAAAACTAGCTTCAACCTCCTATCTCCTGCCCTCACCATAAGTCCAGCCTACCCTCTCTTCTTATCATATAATTTCCTGATGATATCTGTTATTCCTGCTTTGTTTTGTGGTGGTTTTTGAGGCAATCAGGGTTAAGTGACTTGCCTAGAGTCACAAACATCTGTTATTTTTCATAGTTTCTCACTAGTTATATGTTGCAATCTACTCACACCCACCAGGTGCCTTTCCATTGCCCTCAGTGATATTAATTTTTATTCTTCAGTATTTCACATCTCACTATCATATAGCAATACTGGGAGAAAGTTAGCCTTAAAAAGATGAGCTTTTCTGGGGGGCAGCTAGGTGGCCCAGTGAATAAAGCACTGGCCTTGGATTCAGGAAGGCCTGAGTTCAAATCCAGCCTCAGACACTTAACTAGCTGTGTGACCCTGGGCAAGTCACTTAACCCTCATTGCCCCCCCCCCCCCAGAGATGAGCTTTTCCTATGTGCTAAAGATATAAAAGTGGAAAAATTCACGTACAAATATATTTATCAATGGCCCTTTATATAGTGGCAAGGGATTAGACACCAAGGTTGGGGTGGGGGGTTGTCCAGCAATTGTGAAATGGCTAAATTATGGCATATAAATGTAATGAAATATTATTGTGCTATAAGAAATGATGCAAGAGGTAGTTTTAAAGAAATCTGGGAAGACTTGTATAAAGTGAAGCAAGAGTGAACTGAGCACAGCCAGATTTATATAATATATTCTGATTTATATAATTATGATATAGCTAACAATAATGTGTATAAATTGCAGAAAGTTTGAAGCATGATCTTGCTGTAGTGCATTATTTTAATGTGCTACTAATATCTGACAACCTAACCATGTACTTCTCATCTTAGGCCATTACCAGTTTTCACAACAGGCTGATATCTGGCTAGAGGCACAGGAATGTCCAATATGAAGCCCTGAAAAACCTTTCATTCCTGTTATCCAATTAAAAAAAAAAATCCTCAGGGCAGCTAGGTGGCGCAGTGGATAGAGCACTGGCCCTGGAGTCAGGAGTACCAGAGTTCAAATCCAGCCTCAAACACTTAACACTTACTAGCTGTGTGACCCTGGGCAAGTCACTTAACCCCCAATTGCCTCACTAAAAAAAAAAATCCTCTTTGGTAGTAGCACTGCTTATTTACTGTTTTAAACTGTTCATGAATCATTTTGGTTTTTAGCTTCACAGATGGTCACAATTTGGAAGAACTTCTGGGGAAGAGTTCAGTCCATACCTGACTAACATTACCCTCTCAGTCATCTCCTGGAAGTAGTCAGCTGGCTCCTGAATGAATCCCTTTAGTAATGGGGAACTCATCACCTAAGAGTATCTCATTTTATTTTTAGGAAGCTCTGTTAGTGAGTCTTTTCCATTTATCAAATATACATTAGTTTTTCTGGAAATAGCCACCCTTTGCTTACTACCTATGTAACCTGGGCTCAAGCAAAACAAGTCTAATAATCCTTTTACTACATCCAAAAAAAAATTCTTCATTTAAGCTGGCTTGTAGTTACAAATACAAGAAAATGTTATATCTAAGTTCATTATAGTTCTGGTTTTATCGGTTTTGAAGCTGAAGACTCACTTATAGTTTTCATCAGAAATGTAGACTCCATTTTTCTCTCGGGCTGCAGCTAAATCTCGTTTCAATCGCTCTATCTCTTCTGTATACTCCTGTAAACAAAAATGGGGAGTTTTAGGCATCACTTTATCATCTATTTTAATTTCATATTCACCTTCTTAAAATGCACAGAATGAGTTAGTACAAAAATCAGGTTAAAAAAATTATTATCTACAACAGTCTTGTTCATTGCTATCACACTATTCAATAAATAAAGCATACAATCTCAAAAAAGTAGAATTCGAGGGGAAAAAATACAGTCCAACAACAGCTTTCAAAATTCCCTTCCATACCTACCAACCTTAGAAAATTAAATGCAGAATTGCTTCTCATTTTAAAAAAATGTTTATCAGGCTCTTATTTGTATGCAGCATAATACAAAGTGAAACTCCATTATTATATCATCTGAAATCTTTTTAGTTGTAAATCTACAAACTGTTTTATCTTCTGATTTTGTATGTGTTAATAACATATATTAAATGGTATTAATTCATTTTATATTCTAAGTGAAAGCAAATGTGTAGTTATTATCAAAATCTTAAAAACCCATACACACGAAATATCTTGTGCAATAAGAGATCCAGACCCAGGTCTCTAGATGGCAGGCCTTGGCTTAGAGAACTTTGTTATGGTAGCTTTGGTATTCAAAAAACCTCCAACAAACTCAAATTCTAGACTATAAATGATCGATTTTAGAACTGCCATAAAGACCCTAATTAAATTTACAAATTCTGGCCTATGTGATCCAAATGAGAACTCAACAAATCCTAGCAGAGTTGAGAAATAAATCTCTATCGATTTATTCCAATAAGATAAGGAATATGTGTATTCTGCATATACACATCCACTTAGAATAGGAGTCCTATGAGCTATGGAGGAAGATGCTGATAGAGATACTGGATCCATTGAACACTGCCTCCTATCTGTATCAGAGAAAAGGAAGTCCTAGGCAGGAAGCTGCAATCTCCTAACCCCAACTGCCATCTTTGGGTGAAATGCTGATCAGCAGATACATAGGAAAAAAAGACTTTTATTTCAGTCAGAGTAAAAGCCTTCATAACTATAGAGCTTGACCAGATAAAAAAAAACATCCCTTCTACTTCAATTGGACTCAGTGTAACCTGGGGAGAGGTCCTTAATTTAGGCTTAACTTGAATGACTGAGCACTCGGTTCTAAAAGATCTCCAGAAAACACATGCTAGGCAATGTCCCAAGAACACACTAAAAATCCCTTCCCCAACAAATTCTTACTTGTAGTCTCCTCTGTATATAATGTAAACAGAAAGAAAAATGAAACCTAATGCTGTGCAATTATAATGATCAAAGTGAGCATGAGAGAAGAATTGAGAAATACCTTCTTCTGAGAACTGCCAACTAAAGCCATTATTTAGCTGAGAAATCACAATTACCTTAATAAGAGCTTTTTTGGTGAGTTTCTGGTTAACTTCAGGCTTATTCATTATATTCTTTGCTCTATGAGCATATTCCAAAGTACTCAATGTTTCCTGTTGTGCAAAGAACAAATGAATTACTATTATTTGTACAATATCATGCTTTACTACCAATCATTACATGAATAACGTACCATAGCTTATACTCACATATAATTTATGAGGAGACTTTTAATATAAACCAGAGGCACTATTCCAAAGCAGAAAGGGGTCAAAAGAAACAGAACACTGGACTGTAGCATTTGAATATTTGTTTACTCTCCCCTACTTTCTTTTTCTTTTTTCAATTTTAATAGTATTATATTTTTTTCTAGTTTCATACAAAGATAATTTTCAACATTTGTTTTTTATAAGATTTTGAGTTCCAAATTTTTCTCCCTCCCTCCCCTCTCCCCAAGACAGAAAGCAATCTGATATAGGTTATATATGTACAATCACATTAAAGATATTTCTGCATTAGTCATGTTGTGAAAAAAGAATCAGAATAAAAGGAAAAAAAATCAAAAAAGGGGGAAAAAAGTAGAAATAATATGGTTCGATATGCATTCAGAAACCACAGTTCTTTTTTCTGGATGTGGAGAGCATTTTCCATCGTGAATCCTTTAGAATTGTCTTTCTCCCTTACTTTCAGTTCTCAGAGTCCTAAATGTTCTAGTTCAACAGACACAGATATAACCTTTAATTTGAATAGTCTTAGAGAACAATGGACTATATTTGGTACTTTTATATGGTACCCATAAATCTTTTAATGAGGAGTATAAAAAGACTCAAATGAGACAGGGAAATCCACTGAAAAAAATAATATACCCAACATGAGTAAATTCCATGTTCGGCCTGGAGTCAGGAAGACTCATCTTCCTGAGTTCAAATCTGGTCTCAGACACTTACCGGGCAAGTCACTTAACCCTGTGTGCCTCAGTTTTCTCATTTGTAAAATGAATTAGAAGGAAATGGCAAACCACTCCCATATATTTGCCAAGAAAACCCCAAATGGGGGCAACTAGGTGGCGCAGTGGATAAAGCACCAGCCTTGGATTCAGGAGGACCTGAGTTCAAATCCAGTCTCAGACACTTGACACTTACTAGCTGTGTGACCCTGGGAAAGTCACTTAACCCTCATTGCCCTACAAAAATTTAAAAAAAGAAAAAGAAAACCCCAAATGGGTCACAAAGAGGACATCACTGAAAAATGACTGAACAGCAACAGAACCTACAGAATGGACTTATTCCTTGTTTTCCAAGAGACGAGATGACTTGGAAATATTCCAAAGGTCTTGTATTGTTCTCGAAAAGCAAAAACAACAAAAAAAAAATCTCAATGCTGACAACAAAGGGGTAAGCCACTTTTGCTTCTCTTTTTCCTATCACCAGATGTTTTCCTTTGGGCTCAGCAATAGCCAAAGTCATATACTAATGCACTTGCATAGTCTTACCCCACCCCCCACTCATTGTTAATTATGACCAAAACAATTTCACACACACAACATGTTAAGTGGAAAGAGCAGAAAAGTGATTGGTAGTCTGAGGCTAATAAAGTTCCCATTAACTTGAGGCACCAAGATATGTTGCAGAGAGCAGGGGCTGGAAATCTGAAGACCTGCCACTGCCACTGCCACTGTGTGTCCTTGAGTGAGTCGTTAACATCTCTCTGAACCTCAGTTTCCTCATGGCTAACATAAAGATATTGTATTAGGGTCAATCAACAATCAGATCAGTAATTAAGCACTACTAGGTACCAAGTGCTGGAGATAACAAAATTAAAAAATGAAACAATTCCTATTTTCAAAGAGGTTACATTCTATTAGCTCATTTATAAAATCTTTATTCTATTTGCATACATATATGTAAATACACAACATCCAAGTGCTATAGTGAGCTGCTACGTTAGGCCTAGGCAATACCCAATTTTCCTACAGATAGGTGAAAATGAACTGGCTCTAGTTATTTAGGGAGCAATATTTTCTCATAATTTGTAACAAAAATTATAGATACCATATTCTTAAAAGTCTTTCAAAGTCTTGTTTGGTTTGTTTTTTTTTACCTCTAGATTGACTGATGCAGGGGAAATTGTGGCAATTATAGATGTTTTTGTACGTCCCCCAAGAGAATCTTGCAGGATTCTAGTTAGTTTGGATTCTCGATAAGGAATATGTGGTGCTCTTTCAACAAGGGAAGTAATAACCCTTCCCAGGGTTAAAAGGGATTGATTAATATTTCCAGCTTCCCGAGCTCTTCTGTCAACTGCCCCAGAACGTCCGATATTTTCACTTCCGGCAAGATCAACCTGAGAAGTATAAAAAATAATAATGCATTCAATGTGATCGTCTATGAGGTCTGAACTCAAAGATTTCAGACTTCATATTAAAATTGTCAGCTGGGTGTTTAATACTTAACGGTTAACATATCATTAACAATATGAGGCAAATAACAAGATGATTACATAGAAATAAACAATGTTAAGGGGCTAGATCTACAAAGTTCGCATCCACATTCAAAAGGAGATGCTTACCAAATTCAGCTTTCCAATTTTAACAAGTTCTTCTCCATCAACTGTAGTTTCTTTCATATGTATTGTAACAGAAAATACAGAGTGGGATCGGCTAAAACATAAAACATTATAACACTATTAATTACAGTGTTCATTAGATAGGAAAGGAATTATGATTTGAATTATGAGACATAAACCTATTCTGTGTGAATGATGTTAATATTAATCTGGAGGTTGTGCCACAGAAATAGGAAAGCATCATTCAGTGACAAATTTCTAGCTCCTCTTAATTGCTAAAGCACATTTTAAATCTTGCTCTTCAGCCCCCAACTCGTTCCTTAAGAACACTTACTAGTCAGAATTTCAATTGGCACTGATACCAGTTAAGTTGAACAGAATTGTACCAGAAAGATAAGATGTTTGAGAACTAGTCAAGACTTTAGTCTCTATCTCAGGCAAAAGAAATAAAAAGGGCATCTAGATTTAACTTTATTTTCCCTAGAACAATATGTCCAGTAAGTTCATCAAATTCCATTTAGAGAGAAGCAATGTTTTTTCTTGCTAGCAGGATAGCAAAACCAAGATTAACTAGTTCAATTCTGTCCCTCCCTCCCTTAGGCTATTTTATTCCAAACAATCCAAATAAATACAATGAGTATATACATCAGAAGACTGAAGCAGAAACAAAGGAGTTCAAGACTTGTTTTAAACCTCAGGAAATTTGCTGAATGAGACTGACTCATAAAAATGGCTGAAACCTTCCTATAATGACAACTGCAATCCAAAGGCAGACCACAAGATGGCAGCGCAGCTAGAAGAGTGGACACTACTAGCTTGTGAAGATGGCTTTGTGGGGAGCTCCGGGCAGTGCCAAAGTGAGAGGGGCAGGTCCCAGTGGCAAGGGAATGGGGATAAAACTGAAGACATTCATTTTTAGACATGGACAATGTGTTCCTATATTTGTTTGACTATTTGTATGATATAGGAGAGGGATTCTATTGGGGGTAAAGATAGAAGAAAGTGAGAGAGATGTAAAAAAAAAAAGAAAAAAGGTCAATAAAATATTAAAAATACACACAGTAGAAAACAAGAAGTTCAGAAGGGGACATGAACAGGGCACTTTTGCTACTACCTTGTTACAAGTATACATTTTCCAAAATAAACTATGTAACAGAAGTTCACTGTTTTTAAAAATTATTTTTTGGTTGGTTGGTTGGTTGGTTAGTTGGGCAATGACTTGCCCAGGGTCACACAGGCAGTAAGTGTCAAGTGTCTGAGGCTGGATTTGAACTCAGGTCCTCTTGAATCCAGGGCTGGTGCTTTATCTACTGTGCCACCTAGTAGCCTCTGGAAATTCACTTTTATATACAATTTTTCTTTTGATATTGAAGAGTTGGACTTCTGAAGCATTTGTATTTGCAGGTGAGGATCATTGTGTTTTGTTTTTTTTTAATAAGTAGGTTAATCACAGACCTAGAGCTTTGGCACTTACCCCAGAGAGGTATGATTAATACCAGAACAATAAGTAACTCAAATACTCTTCATTTCTGTGTCCTGGCTTCTTTCAAGATTCAGCTCAAATCCTACCTGCTGCTTTTCTTGGCCACCCCACCCACCCACCCCCAACCCCGCAGCTTCCTCCCATTTACCCCTTATACATCTTCTATACACACAGTGACTTGCATGTTGTCTCCCTCATTAGAATATACTGCTTGAGACAGGGACTCTGCCTTTCCTTGAATCTCCCAGGCTCAGCACGAAGCCTAGTACACAGTAAGTACTTAATAAATGCTTGTCCCCCAACTACACTCTGTTCCTAATTTTCCCTAGCAAGAGAATTCTTTGCAGATTGAAGCATACTATTTTCACTTTTTTGTTGTTTTTTCTTTCTTGTGGTTTTCCCCTTTTGTTCTGATTCTTCTTTCACAAAATGACTAATGTGGAAATATGTTTAACATGATTGTCCTGTATAACCTATATCAGATTGCTTGCTGTCTTGGGCGGGGAGAAAAATCTGGAATTCAAAATCTTACAAAACTGAATGCTAAAAACTATCTTTACATGTAATTGGGGAAATATACTATTAAGTGAAAAAACAAACAAAAAAACTCCAAGAGAATTCTTACCTAGAATACGCATTCATTAAAGTTGCTGCTGTTGTCCTTTTTGCTGCCCCCCTCTCCAAAATCTGATAGACTTCATTTTTGTTGTGTACTGTAACTTCTTCCAGACCCTTGATGATTACTCCTCTCTGACCAAATATAAAAAGCAAAGATCAAAAAGGTAAATATAAGAAATTAATGGATCACAGGAAGTTTTTAGAGAAGTCTCAGTCTAAAAACAAAAGGTCACCTTGTTACGAGGATCATCAAACATCTGTAGTCTCTCAGAAGCATCAGTAGAGGGATTGAGTAGATCAAAGAGTTCTTCATTATAGATTTCCAGCAATGACACTTTTACTGAGAATTCTGTACCATTTTCAGTGAGTTTCTCAAATATCTGATGGAGGGTACGTGGAATGATGCCAGCTAAAGGATCCTGAAATTATAATGTTGGGTGAATTAGCCTAATGGTCAATACTGAAGTAATAGTAATAGTTAACATTAAAGTAGTTTTCTGGTTTGCAAAGCACTTAAAATTTTCACACTTCTCATAACAACTCTATGAAATAAGGACATGTCCTTTAATGTCTGTTTCACAGGTGAGGAAACTGAGCTCCAGAAAGTTTAAAGGGCATAACTAGCATCAAAAGCCAGATTTAGACTCAAAACAACAAACATTATGTTTTCTGGGTAAACTAAAATGTCCTAGGGGGGTCACAGATCCAGTATATGTCAAAGGGAGGACTTGAACTCGGGTCTTCTGGGCTCTCAAGGCCAGCTATCTACTATAACAAGCTGACTCATTTTTTGAGAAGTAGGAGCTCTTTGATTTAGTAATTATCAAGATCGTTTTTCCTCTACAGTCTTTCAAGAGGTACTAAATTCAGATTTCCTGGGTTTCTAGCTCTTAGATAACTTGGGAACATTATAAATTATGAGACCACACTGAAGTTATCCCCAAGACAAACTCAGTTGGCTATCCTATTCCATTCACACTCATTAACCAATTACAACCCCACAGCTGAGTAAATCAATTAGATTTATATAGGTGTTAATCTGACCAATTGCCTATACAGCTCAGCTTTTTGTTTCCCAGTGGTCCTAAGGGATGTTTTGCCTCAAAAGATTAGGATAGATGCTATATATACACTCCTCAAGTCCTAGTTTCCTTTAGATAGTTCATCACATATGAGTTTACCTACAATTTTGATGGTGCATTTTTGGCCTGTACCTCCTTCTGGCAACAAGTTATCTGCATGTGAAATAGTATAGTGACTTTCATATAACTGGCAGTATTGAGGGGGAAAGATGGGTAGTCAATCAAGAACACTTTTTAAATAACAGAGGCTTTTAAGTACCCAAACTCATCTTTTTTTATTTAGATCATTTTTTTTTTTTGCAGGGCAATGAGGGTTAAGTGACTTGCCCAGGGTCACACAGCTAGTGTCAAGTGTCTGAGGCTGGATTTGAACTCAGGTCCTTCTGAATTCAGGGCCAGTGCTTTATCCATTGCGCCACCTAGCTGCCTCCTATTTAGATCATTTTTAAAGCAAATCTTTAAAAAAAATACATACTTGCAACTTTACCGAAGAAAACATAGTGAAAAGTAATGAAATCTATTAATGACCTATGTCCACTGAGCAGAAACGCAGTGATAGTTCAAGAGCTACTGATGAAATGAAACACAAGCACACTTTGTGCTAAATGTCTAAGAAAAGCAGGGGCAGCCCCGGAAGTTCTAAGGTATTGATTTTGCTGATTCTTTCACTTGTCGTTGTCACATGTCAATTTCTAGATCCTTTCCCACCTCTAGCAGCTAAAAAAATTAAAGGTCACCAGCAAAGAGCTAATTAAATTTATTAAATTGGTCAGCTTAATGTCAGACTACGCTAAATTAATTATAGCTCTAGGAACTGCTCCTAATCATCATTTTCTGCTCTGTTCACTTTGAGGGGTACAGTTATGCTACAGAAGGTTGACAGCACCAGAAGTCCAGCAGTAGTTGTTAAGTTTCCTTTTGCCCTACATTTGCCTCTTTTCGACTTAAATGACTCCCTTTGCCAACTGCCCCCCCCACCCCTTCAGCCCTAAAAGTCAGCAAGCATTTTCCTAGTGCTTTGAAGTATGCAAAATGTTTTGATCCTCACAATAGCCCAGCAGGTAGGTACTATGAGAATTCCCATTTTACAGATTAGGAAACAAGCAAAGAAGAATTGCAGAATCCTAGATTTAGAGCCAGAAGGAACCATAAAATAACATCTAGTTCAACCGCTTTATTTTATAGATGAGGACAATGAGGCCAAGGGTCCCATAGCTTGTGTTTGAAATAGAATTTAAACCCAGACCTTGCCAACCCCAACGTCATCTCTGTTTCTACTAGGCCATCTGCCTTTCCTCTTATTCTTCATCAAAATTAAATTATATCTGTTCTGGGTGAAGTTGTACCAGATTAGGAAACAAGAAGATTTTCTAGCCCATCATCATATCTACCCATCATGTGCCTGACTAGTTTGAGAGACAAAGAGCATAGGAGCAAATTTCCACAACCAGGGATGAAATCAGTGATAGGGAACTTAAGGAATTAAGAGATGACACATAAGTAGTTGAAAGAAAGAAGTAGCCAGGGGGGAAAAGCAACTAAAAGCAAAAACTCAGAAACAAAGGGCATACCCCACTATTGCAGCTGTGCATGCCCTCATGTCAAAGACCCTGGGAAAGTCTCTAACAAGCTGGAAATTAGAAGCAGATACCTCTAACTTCCCTAGTCTTTTCTTGGAATGTTCAAGAATCCAGTTCACCGTCACAGGACTTAAGACTAAAGCGCCCATAGAAAGACCCCATTTTTGGGTTAAAGCCCTTAACAGCTTAGTCCCAGCTCAGCTATATGTCAGAGGTGAACATTTCAAAGCCACTGATGCGGACAATCAGTACCTCTTCCCAGGTATATTCTTCATTGGGTGACCTTTCTCCTTCCATTGTAAAAGTCTTTCCTGTGCCAGTTTGGCCATACCTGCCAATATGAACATTAAGTACAGTTAAATTATTTAAATATGTATTTTAATTATTTTGTGAGAGACCCAAATAAATGCTCTACTCACGCAAAAACAGTACAATTGTATCCCATAATAACTTCATCTAAAATTGGACACACCACGCTTCGGTAGACATCAATTTGTTTTGTGGATGCTCCAAAAACCTAGGAATAAAAAAATCCAGAAGAGACAAAAACCTACTTAATTATACTTCATATGATTAGTAGCAACTTCACATGATAAAAATACACTGACAATTTAATTATTCCAATGCCAAATCACACTTATAGTTAGGAATCTGGGGAATTACATAAATTCTTCTAGATAATAAGAGATCAATCAATTCTCTAAGAGTTTAATAGATCTAATCAACTGACTATATATTACCAAGAGTAAGACTTGTACACGAGTGAAAATTTTGATCACTCTAATACAAAGTATTAAGAAAAATAAAAAGAAATACCATATCAAAAGTATAGGTTTTTCTTGTAGTCTTGTCCGTCATTCCTCCAGTACGTACACTGATTTCTTTTCTAAAAGAATCACAATCCACCACAGAATGGGCATTTGCTTTTCGCTCTGACAAATTAAATGGCCTAAAGAGGGACAATAAAATTAATTCAGAGATTGACAAATCATAGGTGTTGGATAGATATATTATTTTTTTATATGTACAATCATATTAAACATATTTCTGCATTAGTCATGCTGTGAAAGAATCAGAGCAAAAAGGAAAAACCTCAAAAAAGAAAAACAACAACAAAAACAATAGAAATAGTATGGTTCAATCTGCATCTAGATTCCTGTTCTTTTTTTTTTCTTGGATTTGGAGAGCATTTTCTATCATGAGTCCTTTGGAACTATCTTGGACCATTGTATTGCTGAGAAAAATCAAGTCTATTACAGCTGATCAGCACATAATGTTGTTGATATTGTATACAATGTTCTCCTGGTTCTACTCATCTCACTTAGCATCAGTTCATGTAAGTCCTTCCAGGTTTCTCTGAAATCTGCCTGCTCATCGTTTCTTACCACACAATAGTAGCCCATCACATTCATATACCACAACTTGTTCAGCCATTCCCCAATTGATGGGTAACCCCTCAATTTCCAATTCCTTACCCCCACAAAAAAGAGCAGCTATAAATATTTTTGTACATGTGTGTCCTTTTCCCTTTTTAAATGATCTCTTTGGGAAAAAGACCTAATAGTGGTATTGCTGGGTAAAAGGGTATGTACAACTTTGTAGCCCTTTGGGCATAATTCCAAACTGCTCTCCAGAATGGTTGGATTAGTTCACAGCTCCACCAACAATGCATTAGTGTTCCAATTTTCCCACAGCTTCTCCAACATTTATTATTTTCCTTTTTTGTCATTAATATTAGCCAATTTGATTGGCGTCAGGTCGTACCTCAGAGTTGTTTTAATTTGCATTTCTCTAACCAATATCGATTTAGAGCATTTTTTCATATGGCGATAGCTTTGATTTCTTCATCAGGAACTGCCTGTTCATATCCTTTGACCATTTTTCAAATGAGGAATGACTTGGTTTCTTTTAATTTGATTTAGTTCCTGATATATTTTAGAAATGAGGCCTTTATCAGAAATACTGGCTATAAAAATTGTTTCCCAGCTTTCTGTCTCCCTTCTAATTTTGGATGCATTGCTTCTGTTTGTACAAAACCTTTTTAATTTAATGTAATCAAAATCATCCATTTTACATTTTATAATATTCTCTATCTCTTGTTTGGTCATAAATTGTTCTCCTTTCCAAAGATCTGAGAGGTTAACTATTCTTTCCTCTCCTAATTTACCTATGGTATCACCTTTTATGCCTAAATCATGTACCCATTTTGACCTTATTTTAGTATAAGGTCTAAGATGTTCAGATCCATTATTTTTTTTTTTGGTGGGGCAATGGGGGTTAAGTGACTTGCCCAGGATCACACAGTTATTAAGTGTCATGTATCTGAGGCCAAATTTGAACTCAGGTCCTCCTGAATCCAGGGCCCATGCTTTATCCACTGCACCACTGAGGGGGCCACCCAAGTTCAAATCTGGCCTCAGACACTTGACACTTAATAGCTGTATGACCCTGGGCAAGTCACTTAACCCCCATTGCCCCACCCCACCCCCAAAAAGTAATTACAACAGTAAAATAAATATCAATATGTATATACCAGTTTTAATTATCATCTTGTGGTTCAGGGTCAGATAGGGAGTAAGAAAAGCTCATTCATTGAGCTCCTTTCCTTGCCCCATCTCACAAATGCTTCAGGCTTGTAAAAAACCACCTTTTACCATCTGCAGAGATATCCTGATCTTTCAAAATACCCATTTGTGGCAGATGTGACTATTATTTCACCACACTCTTTTTTTTTTTTAAGTGAGGCAATTGGGGTTAAGTGACTTGCCCAGGGTCACACAGCAAGTAAGTGTTAAGTGTCTGAGGCTGGATTTGAACTCAGGTACTCCTGACTCCAGGGCTGGTGCTCTAGCCACTTCGCCACCTAGCTGCCCCATCACCACACTCTTAACAACCTTTAAAACCCCCAGTTTCACTGACCTCTCAAATTCCATATTTGTCTGGCTTTGGGTTTGAAAGACCCGAACATCGAGTTGCTTGTTGAGAATCCAACAAGATTTCAGAGTCAGGACGTTTCAGAACAGACAAGCTAAGCAGACATCTAATCTACGGAAAAATGCCCTGTCTAGGCAATTCTTGTCTGTATCTAGGTCAATATCACGATAGCTAAACAAATTAGGAGACAATTCTATCTACTAAACTATAAATGGGGTGCTTTAAAGAACTAAATAACATAATGAAATATGTTTGGTGGAACAAAAAAAATCTAGGATCTGAGGAGTTATCTGGAAAAAAATTAAATTAAGGGGGTATAGCAATACCAGATATCAAACAATAATATAAAATAGCAATCATACAAACCCAACAATAGAAAGTATATAGGTGGAATAACTGGATAAGCAACATTGATTCAGTATTTGATAACATTTACAAAACAAAATTACTTGAGGAAAAATTCTTCAAGACTTGGTGGAAAAACTAAAGTTCAGTTTGACAGAATTTAGGTTTATTGCATCACATACCAGAATAATCCCCAAATGGAAAAGAAATCTAACGTAAAAGGCTACATCATTAAAAAAAAAAACTAGAGGGAAATGGAAAGAGAAATCATGTTTGAGGACGTGTGTGTGTGTGTGTGTGGGGGGGATAAGGTAGAAGAGGCTATCAAAGATAATTCAGAGTGCATAAAATTAAAAGATATATTTATACAAAGCCAGTCAAGGTAACTAGAGAAACCATAGACTGAGAAAAACATCTTTGCATGGAATATCTCCAATAAAAGCAAAATCGTCATGGTAGGAAGGAAAGAGGCAAAAAGATAAGACTAACAGTCAAGGATAAAGGACAAAGGTTTGAGAGAATGTTAAGAGTCTAGTGGGTGTTTATAGGTATAAGGGATAGAATCTCCAAAAACACAGAGATTGAAGATTGGCTGGAGAAGGGATGCTGAGAGCGCTCTGTTTAAGAATAAGGGAAAGGATGATATCAAGAGGGGTTGGTCACCTTTTCATCAGATACTGGAGTAGAGAGACAATAGCATGAGATTTCACAGGTGTGGTATAGTAGAAAAGATGAGAAGAGGGAGCTCAGTGCACAATCTCTAATTTCTCAGGAAAGTAAGAGTCAAGAGCCTCAGCTCTAACAGTTGAGAAGGGGATGGTTCAAGAGGCTTGAATAAAAAATAGTAGGTTTGGAAAAGCCTCACTGATAGAGAATTGATTGGATAGAAGTAAAAGGATTGACTTATGGTGCTCTTACTCTGTGGTTCATGCATACTGAATTACTCAGTCCCCAGAATACACCTTGTACCTTCCCACATTTGTATCTTTGTTTAGGTTGTTTCCTAGGCCAGGAAATGTTTTCCCTTTCCTTCTTCACCTGATAAATTCCAACTCATCCTTTAAAAACGTGATTCAAATACTATGCCTTCCCTTAGCCTACCTGAATCCCCCTGACCAGTGTCAATGGATTCAAGAATACTTCAGGGGAACAAGGTGTAATAAGACTGGAAAGGTAGGATGGGAAATATATTATGGTTCAATTTCACCTTTTCAACATCTTTCCTCTAGTCCCCTTCTCTCTGATGATACTACTCCAGTAGCGGTGCTCATCATCTCACACATGGATTACTGCAATAGTCTGCTGGTAGGTATGACTGCCTCATTGCCCACTCCAATCTATCTTCCATTCAGTCACCAAAATGATTTTCCTAAAGCACAGGTCCAACCATGTCACTTGCCTACTCAATAAACTTCAATGGCTCCCAATTGCCTCCAGGATCAAATACAAAATGCTGTTTGGCATTTGAAGCCCTTCATAATCTAACCCCACTCCTACCTTTCTATTCTTCTTACACCTGACTCCAACAGGTATTCTTCAGTCTAATGAAACTGGCCTCCTGCTTGTTCCACCAACAAGACCCTCTATCTTCCTATTCTGGGCATTCGATCTGGCTATCCCTCATGCCTGGAACACTCATCCCCTCCCCTCCAACCAATGACCTCTCTGGCTTCCTTTAGGTCCCAACTAAAATCCCTTCTTTTACTGCAAGTCTCCCCCATCCCCTCTTTCCAGTACCTTCCCTCTGTTAATTATTTCCTATTTATCCTGCATAGAGCTTGTTTGTATTATATATGTATGTTTGTATATATTTGTTTGCATGCACATTGTTCTCCTCATTAGACCATAAGCTCCTTGAGTGCAGGTGCTTCTCTGTCTTTTCCTTCTTTTTGTATCTCCCCCCCACCCCCCAGGACTGACTGTTGATTGCATAAGGTACAGCTTAAAAATGAGGTCTATCTTTCTTGTGATCTAACAAGGCTGCTTATGAAACTAATCACCCTTTTTCAATGACAATGTGTGAAACTGATTATATACTTCAAAAGGAACAAGAGCTAACATTTATATAGCTCTGCGTGCTTTACTAAAATTATCTCATTTGATCCTCACTGACAATGCTGGAAGGTAGGGGCTATTATTATCCTCATTTCACAGTAAAGAAAACTGAGGCAAACAAAGGTTAAGTGATTTGTTTAGGATCACACAACTAGTAAGTGTCTGAAATTGGATATGAACTCAGGTTTTCTTGACTCAGGAATTCTAGTCACTCCAGGCCACAAACCTGCTCCACTTTAAGTCAAAGTATGCACCATAAACTACCCTCAATTCCCCTTCACACAAAACAGACTGGTTCTATTATATCATCCTGGCATAGTAGAAGGAGCACCGTTTTTGGAGTAAGGTTCAAATGTCAACAGATGTTTACTCCCTGGGGGGGGGCAGGGCGGTCCACAACCTGCCCGAGCTGCAGTTTCTTCAAATGTAAAAAATAATTGTTGTTTTTCAGTCAATTAAGAGATTACAACTAGGAAGGTGAGCCTCAAGTGCCTTTCCCATGTATACAAAGCTTTTGTGGTTTTTCAGCTGTGTCTGACACTTCCGGACCCCATTGGGGGTTTTCTTGATAAAGATACTGGAGTGGCATGTCATTTCCTTCTCCAATCCATTTTACAGATGAGGAACTGAGGCAAATAAGGTTAAGTGACTTTGCCCAGAGTTATACAGCTAGTAAGTTCCTGAAGCCAGATTTGAACTCAAAACGAGGAGTCTTCCTGACTCCAGACCCAGCACTTTATCAACTTCGTCAACTAGCTGCCCTTAAATAACAATTTAAAACACACACATACACAAAAACAAATACTAATAGAAATTCAAAGGCTAGACAACCAATCAATTAAAATGTATTAAATGCCTACTACATCCCAGGCTAAGCGCGGGACAAAAACTCCAGTTTTCAGCCTCGTGAACAGTGTTCTTTTTAAAAAAAAAAAACTAATAACACCCAATAAAACAATTTTCCGATAGCACAATAAAACCAGATTCACGAATAAATCCAACGCCGTAGATCTGGTGTGGGAAGGGTATTTTGCCCACCCAGCCAAAGCCCCACACATCACAAGTGACAGGCGGGAGGCGATCCGATACCACAACAAACTCGGATCAGTTTTGAGCGTCCACCGCTGCTCATCTGAAAGCCGGATCAGTTTCAGATGACAGACGCTGCAGAGGCACCCGAGCAAGTGTAGTCAGTAAAACACCTCGGGGGGGGGGTGGTTTCCGGGGTCCAATAACAAGCCGCGCGAGGTCAAATGCAAATGTCAACACTCGCCGGTACCCCAGACCTCTCCGGGCTCCAGCACAGAAGGGGGGGCCCTTTAGCCACCTTCCCCTCCAAGCCCCACCAAAGGACACGAACCCGCGGGGGAGAAATCTCGCGTGCCTCCTACCTGCATCTCACCACCACCTGGATGTTCTTTCCTTTTTCATCCTTCTTCTTGCCAACAGAACTCGGCTGGAAAGCCATGACGAGCCTCGCTGAGAAACCTAAAACCAGGCCCAGAAAAAGCAAGGGACAGGTCAGAGACGAGACCTCGAGCTGCGTCCGACTCCTGCACTCAGCCCGGGCCAGTCCAAGGAGGAGAGAGGCCAGAAGCGCCCCAACACCCCCTACAAAACCATCCCACGACCAGCGAGGCCAAGGAGAGTCCCACCCACCCAAGATCCCAGCGGGGCTCTCACCTCACTCAGCGTCCCCCGAATCAACTAAGCGGCTCGTTAACGCCGCTACAGACCAGCTTCCTCCTCCCAGAAGCCGAAGCAACGTTTACGCGCCACGATTTGAATCTTGGACGTGAGATTTCTCCAGACCAATCACAAGGGCCCCGGGCTCAATGCTCCATGGGAAACGGATTTAAATTAAAGGGACCGACACAGGTTACGAACGACAGCCGTGAAGACAAACGGAAGTAAGAGAGGAATTTTTTTTTTAAGGAAATGTAAGACAACTTCATCGTTGTGCTTTGCGATGCTTACCATGAAAGACTCCTGGAAGCGATGAGAAACCCCAGTGCGCCAGACCTCTCGCCCAGGAGCCGAGCATTTTTCTTTTTACTACAGGTCCCAGAGATCTGTGCGGCAACTAGCGGGAAGTTGAGCAATTCCCGGGTCTTTCTCCACCTGCCTACAGATACCGGCCTGCACTGCGCGCGACCGGATTTCCGCTTGCCTTTGTCCCGTCGTCCGGAACGTGGGGCTGCTGTTTTGATTTTATGGTGTGGACAGCGGCGGAGCCAATGAAGAGGTATTCTCTCTTAGAGCTGCGGGGAGGCGCTTGATTTCTGGAAGCCACACCTGGACCTCAGAGGGCGTTCATTTGCGCCGCGGAACTAGTGTCTCCTTCGCTTTCTCTGCAGAAGGTTCCAACAGACACCTGGACTTCGGGGGGAGAATCTGCTTCTCACCCGCGCCCTTTTACTCAGCCTCCTTAATGTAAAATTCCTGCGTTTCCAGCCATACCTTCCTCCACTTTGGGTGTAATTGCGGGAGAAGCATTGGGGTGATCTGTAATTTGTGATCTAGATGCAGCCTCAGTTTCTCCTCTGAGCTCCAATCCTGCCATCTATCTAGTGGCTATTCCAGCTGAATGTGAATGCTCAACAGGCGTTTCCAAAACAAACAGTTCATTATCTTTTCCCCAAAACCCTTCTCCCCTCCTGCCCCAACTTCCTTGTTACTGATAGGGACCATCCTCCCGTCTCCCTTCAGTCATCTTGACGATTCCGCCCCAGCCTTCTTCCCCAATGACTTAGCAGTCAGAATACTCTGCCCCTCAATGCCACTTCTAGACCCTCTCTCTTCAATCATCATTCAGCTTCACTTTATCCGAGTTTTTCACCTGTTTGAAATCCTGGTAGCTGTTACCTATCTACTACACTTGGCTCTTATTTCTTGGTGAGTCCACTACCTGTCTCACAGTCTAACTTTCCATTCCAACTAATACCTTTATTTCAGGGTATTCAACAAATATGTTGTAATGTTACGTCACACATGCTAAATTCTAGGATTCTCAACTCCCCAAGACCTACTCCTCCATTCCATCTCAAGTACACAGAAATAGTCGCACCTTTGGTCTTGTTGCCACCCACTTGTTTCACTTCCATGATTATCTTTCTCTGATAGTAACCTTTATCCTCCTAAAACTATCCCAACTCATAGCAAATCCTTTAGCCCAGGATATACTCACCTCCCTCCCCCATATTTACCTCTTGGTTAATCCATTCAACTATACGTTATTCTCTACTCTGGAATTCCCCATCCTAGAGATATTCCTGCCAAACCTCAACTTTGCAATACTATATCTTCCTCCTTTGAGCATACTCATGCTCTGGAATTGAAGTTGAAGGAAGCAATGCAACTAGAATGCTGATGTAGTACAAATTTATAGTACCTGATCTCAACTAGACCCTTGCTGCAGCAAGGCAATCCTTTTGACTCCTCTCTAATTCTCTATCCATTCACTGTAGCAGATATTCCAAACCTCCTTTCCTCAGGATAACTGCAGAATCCTCTTTCTTCCAACTCCTCCACTGAGGACCTTACCCTATACAGTTACAAAGGAAAGAAAAAATCAAGACCATACACTGTGACTCTATCTTCCATCCTTCTTACTCATAAAGCCTTGACATCTCCCATCTTTCTTTACTCCAGGTGCTATTGGAGAAGTGATCCTTGCTAAGGTTAATCTTTGGCTGATACATGTCCCTATCTTCTATTTGTTTGCGTTGGGGGTTTTTTTCGGGGCAATGAGGGTTAAGTGACTTGCCCAGGGTCACACAGCTAGTAAGTGTCAAGTATCTGAGTCTGGATTTGAACTCAGGTCCTCCTGATTCCAGGGCTGGTGCTTTATCCACTGCACCACCTAGCTGTTCCCATGTCCCCATCTTCTAAAGCAGATTCCCCCCACTATTATCTCTCTTTAATGTTCAGTATTTGCCTATCTATTAGTTCCTTGGGTCAGCTAGGTAGTGCAGTGAGTAGAGTACCCAGCCTGGAATCAGGAAGACCTAAGTTCAAATTTGGCCTCAGACACTTACTTAGCTATGTGAACCTGGGCAACTCACTTAACTGCCTCAGTTTCCTCAAAATCTGTAAAATGAGCTGAAGAAGGAATTGACAAACCACTCCAGTATCTTTGCCAAAAAAAACCCAAAACCCATATGGGGTCACAAAGAGTCAGGCACAACTGAAGAAAAACAATAAAAATTAGTTTCTTCCCTGCTGACCACAGACATGCCCATATTTTCCTAAACCATAAAAAAGAAAAATCTCACTATATCCTATCATCCCTGCTAACTAGGGTCCTGTCTTTTTTTTTTTCTTAGCCAAAGTATTTGGAAAAATCTACATTTATTACCTTCTTTTCTCATCTGTTCTAAACTCTGCAATTTGGTAGCCAACTTCATCACTCAACTAAAACTGCTTTCTTCAAAGTGATCTCTTAATGACCAAATTCGGTGACTCTCAGTGCTCATCCATCTCGACTTCCCTACAGCATTTGAGATGATTGACCACCTTCTCTTCCTGAATGCTCTCTCATTTCTGTCTTTTTGTGATGTTCCATCTTCGGACTGCAGACATTTTTTTTTGTTTGTTTGTTTGTTTGTTTGTTTTGTTTTAGTGAGGCAATTGGGGTTAAGTGACTTGCCCAGGGTCACACAGCTAGTAAGTTTTAAGTGTCTGAGGCCGGATTTGAACTCAGGTACTCCTGACTTCAGGGCCGGTGCTCTATCCACTGCGCCACCTAGCTGCCCCTGGACTGCAGACATTTTGACTGGTTGTCTTCTGTGTCTGCACTGCTCTCCCTCTTTATCTCTGCATCTTGGCTTCCTTTGTTTCTTTCAAGTGCCAACTAAAATCCAGTCTCCTGAAGGAGGCCTTTCCCAATTCCCCTTAATTCTAGTGCCTACCCTCTGTTGATTATCTCCAGTTTATCTCTATAATACATAATTGTTAGCATGTTGTCACCTCCATGAGACTGAACTCTTTGAGAATAGGAAATTTCTTTTGCATCTATAAATGTGCTTAATAAATGCTTATTGAGTGACTGACTTCTTTTGGTTCCCCTCCTATTAGTCTAACCATTCTTTCTCCATTTCCTTGGCTAGATCTTTGTCCATGTTAGATCATCAAGATCCTGTACTGGATCTTTTCATTTCTCTCTATATTCTCTCACTTTGTGACTCTGCAATTCGTGTAGGTTCAATTAAAATCTCTATGCAAATGACTCACATCTCTATATACAGCCCCTGTCTTCCCTGAGCTCCAGTCATATTTCACCATTGCCTATTGGACCTTTTTAACTAGATGTCTGAGAAACATGTCAAACTCAACATGCCCAAACTGAAATTATTTTTCCTCCCCAAACCATCTCTTTTTAAAATGTCCCTGTTTCTGTTGAGGGCTCCACTATCTGAAAGTTACCCATAATCATAATCTCAGTGTCATCCTAGACTCCACACTCTCATTACATATAACCAATAAATTGCAAGATGTCATTTCTCTCACCATAACACTGGGATATATCTCCTTCTCCCCATTCACATAAGTGTCACCCTAGTTCAGTTCCTTGTGACTTCTTGACTGGTCTATTGCCATAGCCTCCTATTTGGTCTTCTGCAACCAGATTCTTGGATTTCTAATCCATACTCTGCACAGTTGATATTCTTAAATCAGTATTCTTAAGGCTCAGTTCTAATCATGTTACTGCCCTGCTCCAAAAGCTTCAGTGGCTCCCTCTTATCTCTAGAATAAAATGCAAAGTCCTGTTTGGTTTTATAAATTCTTCTATAATCTAGCTCTAGTCTACCTTGCTTGCCTTGTTTCAGATTACTGTCATACTCATATTCACAAACCCTCTGTTCTAACCAAACTAGCCTATTTGCAGTTCCCTTTCTGTGACACTCCATGCTCTCTGCACACCTTTATACATCCTGGGCCCTATGTCTAGAATTCTCTTCTTCCTTACCTTTGCCTCTTGGAATACCTAGCTGCTTTCAAAATTCATCTCCTTCCTTTCCCAATTCCCCCAGTTGTTCGTGTTTCCAAAAATACTTTGTATCAATTCAGTATCAATTCATGTAAGTCTTTCCAGGTTTTTCTAAAATCTGCCTGCCTGCTCATCATTTCTTAGAGTATAACAGTATTCCATTATATTCTTTTTTTCCCCTCTTTTTTTTTTTCAGGGCAATGAGGGTTAAGTGACTTACCCAGGGTCACACAGCTAGTAAGTTTCAAGTGTTTGAGGCTGGATTTGAACTCAGGATTTTTTGAATTCAGGGCCAGTGCTTTATCCACTGCACCACCTAGCTGCCCACCCCCAATTACATTCTTATGCCACAATTTGTTTGGGCATTCCCTCAGTTTCCAGTTCTTTGCCACCACAAAAAGAGCAGCTATAAATATTTTTGTACATGTGGGCTTTTTTTCCTTTTTGATGATGTAGACCCCTGATCTCTCTTCTGACCTCCAGACTCAGATCTCCAACTTTCTTTTCAACATCTCAAACTAGATGTCTTATAGACATCTTAAACTCAACATGTCCAAAATGGAACTCATTCCCCTCCCAGAAGCTCCCCTTTTCCTAACTTTCCTATTTCTGTGGAGGGCATCCTCATCTGCCCAAATTCCCAGGCTTGCAACCTAGGTGTCATTCTGGACTTCTTACTCTCACTCCTCCCCCTTCCCTATATCCAATTATTTGTCGGGTCCTGTTGATTCCACTTTGTCAAATTTTTCATATAGGCCCCTTTTCTCTCTTCTGACACCAAAATCACTATGTTATAGGCCTTTATCACTTTGCCGCTGGACTATTACAATAGCCTGCTGGTTGGTCTCCCTGCCTCAAGTTCTATCCCATTCTGGTCTATCCTCTGCTGTTCATTCAGTTGTGTCTAACTCTTCGTGACCTCATAAGTCATACTGTTTATGGCATCTTGACAAAGATACTGGAGTGGTTTGCCATTTCCTTTTCCAATTTTATCCTCTATTCCAGGGCTTCTTAAACCTTTTCCACTCGCAACACACCCCCCTTTTAAAAAAATATTTTATTTTTAAAAAATGTTTTCCAATTACATGTAAAGATACTTTTTGAGTTCCAAATTTTTCTCCCACCCTCCCTTCCCTCCCTGCTCCTAAAGCCAGAAAACAATCTGATATAGGTTCTACATTACAATCATGTTAAACATATTTCCACATTAATGATGTTGTAAGAGAAGAATTGGAGCAAAAGGAAAAAAAACGCAAGAAAGAATATAGCAACAACAAAAGTGGAAATAGTATGCTTCAATCTGCATTCAGACTCCATAGTTCTTTTTCTGAATGTGGAGAGCATTTTCCACCATAAATCTTCTGGCATTGTCTTGGATCATTGTATTCACAACATGTTTTTGCCTAAGAAATTTTTACATGACTTCAGGTATATAAGCACATAAAACAGGTATACATAACCTTTTGCTGTTGCCAACTTTTTCATGATCCCCACATTCAGTTTAAACCTATAGTTTAAGAAGCTAGGCTCTATTCCCCTACCAAATAGATCTTCCTTAAGCACAGGTCTGATTGTGTCATCCACCTAGTCAATAAATTTCAGTGGCTCCCTATTACTTCCAGAATCAAATATAAAATTCTTCGTTTGGCATTTAAAACATTTCAGAATCTGGCCCTTTCCTAGCTTTCCAGTCTTTTTTATACCTGGTTCGCTTACATCTACTCTTTGATCCAGTGACATTAGCTTTCTTGCCATTCTTTGAACGAGACACTCAATCTCCAAATTCCTGGCATTTTCACTGGCTATTCCCCATGCCTGGAGTTCTCTCCCTCTTCATCTCTACCTCTTAGATTCCTTCAGGTCCAACTAAAATCTTTTCTTCAAGAAGCCTTTCCTGATTCCACTTAATTTTAGTGTGACAAATACAAATGACTGAGAACTAAATGAACTCCATCTAGTTTTGTTCCCAGGCCATTGAATTACCTGTAGAAGACCCAACATTGTGTTCCAGTTTCTGATTGAATTATAATGACCCCCCAATTCTTCTTTTCCTGAGACTCCCAAGATTCCTTCCAGATCTTCCCAGTCTCTCTGTTCTGTTACCCCATATAAACCATATCCTGAGTTCACATCTTCAGGTACTCAGCATCTGCTAAGTAATAGCATTGAGTTATAACTCTACCCCAATTAAAGACCTTAATTTTGTTATATTGATTATTTTATTAATTTTCAGGTTGACAACTACCTTACTTATGAGAGTAACTTCACTTTGTCCTGTATGTACCTTGTTTGCGCATTGTTTCCCCCATTAGAATGTGAAGTCCTTGAGGGCAGGGACTATTTTTGCCTTTGTGATACTGTGGATAGAGCACTTAACCTAGAAATGAGAATATTTTAGTTCAGATCTGGACTCGGACACTTACTAACTGTGTGACCCTGGACAAGGCACTTCACTTCTGCCTGCCTCAGTTTTCTCATCTGTAAAATGGGGATAACAATAGCACCTACCTCACCAGATTGTTGTGAGGATCAAATGAGGTAATAATGATAAAGCACTTAGCCTAGTGCCTGACACATAGTGAGTACTTAATATTTGTTCCCTTCTCCTTTCCCTCGTATCCCCAGCGCTTAGGACAGTAGCTAGCACAAAGGAATGCTTTTTAACTTGCCTCTCCTTGACTCATCTGTAATATAGAAATCATATTTGTATTACTGCCCTTAGGGGAATTGTGATGAAAGCACAGAGCTAGATGAATGAGTTCTTTATTCCACAAGCATTTGTTAATCACCTGCTGTGTGCTGGCAGAGAGAGAAATAGAAAATAATCATTGACATCATAGTCCCTGCCCTGAAACATGCAATAGTACAGAATAACTGGAGAGGCTTCTGGAGGTAGTAGAGGGTTGACCTTGCATTGAGAACAAACAGAAAGACATTCAGTTCCTGTCTGTGATACATATCTGAGGGACCTGAGGCCAGTCAATTTAACCTCTTATTGCCATAGGCAGTTCTCTAAGACTCTAAATCTCAGAACTGTTGCCAACTTGCATTAGCACCTTACTGGGAGCTCCCTATGCTGATGAAATCCCAGTTTCGAACAAACAGAAAATACATATATATATTCAAACAAAATATATATCTATATTAAGCAGCAGCTTAAAATGAGGCTCCTTCACCTCTATTAACTATAAACATCAACAAGTAATATTGCAGAGACAGACATATATGTGTGTGTATGTGTATGTGTGTGTGTATAAAATGCAGAATAGAATATGAGAATATAAGGTGCTATGTGAGATCTGGGCAATTGTAAAAAACAAAACCTTTGGTACTTTAAGGATCTATGTTTTTATCAGTGTGATCATTTCTTACCCATTCCAACATAGAACACTTTCTGAAGGCTCACAAATTCTGGGGAATCCAATTATATAGGGTAATCCTATTCTTTGTGCTCTTGATCCTATTCTCTATTGTCTCTTTAAAGCATCTTCTTTCTGACTCCCTAATTTTCAGTCTCTCCCTAACCACTGGCTCCTCCCTAATATTTCCAAACATGCCTTAAATTGGGAGTTCCTTAAGAACAGTTACTGTCGGGGCAGCCAGGTTGCACAGTGGATGGAGCACCAGCCCTGGAGTCAGGAGTTCAAATCCAGCCTCAGACACTTAACACTTACTAGCTCTGTGACCCTGGGCAAGTCACTTAACCCCAATTGCCTCACTTTAAAAAAAAAAAAAAAAGAAAAGTAACTGTCTTTTGTCTCGTTTTGTGCTTAGCACAGTTCCTAAACTGAGTGGGTGCCATAAATTGGCAAACGGTTGAAGAATTTACTTTATATGAAAGTGACAGAATAGTATTTTTCTGTAAGAAATGATGAAGGGGATAAAGCACCGGTTCTGGATTCAGGAGGACCTGAGTTCAAATCCAGCCTGAAACACTTGAAACTAGCTGTGTGACCCTTGGTAAGTCACTTAACCCTCATTGCCCCACCCAAAAAAATAGAAAATTGGACCACTAATGCATTGTTGGTGGAGCTGTGAACTGATCCAACCCTCCTGGAGAGCAATTTGGAATTATGCCCAAAGGGTGATAAAGCTGTGCATACCCTTTGACCCAGCAATTCCACTTTTAGATCTTTTTCCCAAAGAAATCATGGAAGGGGGAAAGGGACCCACATGTACAAAAATATTTATAGCTGCTCTTTATGTAGTAGCAAGGAATTGGAAGTTGAGGGGGTGCCTATCAATTGGGGAATGGCTGGACAAGTTGTGGTATATGAATACAATGGAATACTATTGTGCTGTAAGAAACGATGAGCAGGAAGAGTTCAGAAAAACCTGGAGGGTCTTTCGTGGGCTGATGATGAGTGAGATGAGCAGAACCAGAACAACATTGTACACAGTATCATCAACATTGAGTGTTGATCTACTGTGATGGACTATATTCTTCTCACCAATGCAATGGTACAGAAGAGTTCCAAGGAACTCATGATAGAAGAGGATCTCCAAATCCAAGGGGAAAAAAAAAAAAAGAACTGTGGAGTATAGATGCTGATTGAACCATACTATTTCTTTTGGTTTTGATGCTGTTGTGTTTTTTTTTCTATTTTGAGGTTTTGCATCACTGCTCTGATTTTTTCTCTTGTAACAGGATTAATGCAGAAATAGGATTAATGTTATTATGTATATATATATATGTGTGTGTATATGTATATATAGATATATAGATATAACCTATATCAGATTACCTGCTGTCTAGGGGAGGGGGGAGGGAGGGGAGGGAGGGAGAAAAATCTGAAATTGTAAAGCTTGTAGAAACAAAAGTTGAGAACTATCTTTACATGTAACGGAAAAAATAAAATACCTTATATGTAAAAAAAAATAATGATGAAGGAGATGGTTTCAAGAAGTCTGGAAAAACTTGTATTAATCAATACAAAATAATTGGAGCAGAATCAGGAGTATAATTTATACTATAACAATGATACTGTAAAGACAAAAAAATTCTGAAATACTTAGGAACCCTGATCAATTCAATAACCCACTACATTTCCAGAATGCTCATGATAAAATGTGCTACCCACCTCCTGATAGAGAGATGATGGACTCAGTTGATTGCATTGTTGGTGGAGCTATGAACTGATCCAACCATTCTGGAGAGCAATTTGGAACTATGCCCAAAGAACTATGGGGCTGTGCATACCCTTTGACCCACTAATACCACTACTAGGTCTGTATACCAAAGAGATCATAGAAAAGGGAAAAGGAACCACATGTACAAAAATATTTATAGCTGCTCTTTTTGTGGTGGCAAGGAATTGGAAATTGAGGGGTTGCCCATCAGTTGGGCAATGACTGAACAAGTTGTAGTATATGAATGTAATGGAATACTATTGTGCTATAAGAAATGATGAGCAGGCAGATTTCAGAGAAACCTAGAAGGACTTATATGAACTGATGCTGAGTGAGATGAGCAGAACCAGGAGAACACTGTGCACATTATCAACATTGTGTGTTGATCAGCTGTGATAGACTTGACTCTTCTCAGCAATACAATGGTCCAAGATAGTTCCAAAGGACTCATGATGGAAAATGCTCTCCAAATGCAGAAAAAAAGAACTGTGGAATCTAGATGCAAACTGAACCATACTATTTCTACATTTTTTGTTTTTCTTTTTTGAGGTTTCTTTCCTTTTGCTCTGATTCTTCTTTCACAGCATGACTAATGCAGAAATATGTTTAATGTGATTGAACATATATAACCTACATCAGATTGCTTGCTTCTTGGGGAGGAGGGAGGGAGGGAGAAAAAATTGAAACTAGACATCTTAGGAAACAAATGTTGAAAACTATCTCTACATGTAACTAGAAAATGATAAAATACTTTCGTGATTAAAAAAAATGTGAACTTTGAAATATAGATCCCTAACCTTTCATTGTATACTTTGGAACTATTATTCTTTTTGGCTACCTTCTTACAGTACTGGATGCTCTTTTTAAAAAATGGCTCCCAACACCTTGAGTCAGGAGAACAAACAACCTTATTCCTCATGAGGAATATTCCTTATTCTGCCACTTGCAGATACTCTCTTGTAGTTATCAGTCAGTAACAAAGTCTCATTTGAAATTTACTACACCTGCCTATATCACCCTGGCCAGATCTTGGCTGCAATTATCTCTCAGTCTCTAGGTTATTCTCCTTTCCATCTCAATGAATTCAGTACTTGGTTTGCAGTCTTCCTCTTCAGTCAACCCCTGCCCTTATACATGGGAAAGTATATAGTTGATCTGTTAAAACCTTGGCCTTTCAGTTCAACTTCAACAACTGCTGTGACCTTTACCTCATCGATATAGAGGAATGTGCATAACTTTGATGTCACCACTACCCAGAATTGTTCTATAACCATGATGCAGAACTCTGAAATTCTTTTTTTTTTTTTTAGTTTTTTTTTCTGGTGAGGCATTTGGGGTTAAGTGACTTTCCCAGGATCACACAGCTAGTAAGTGTCAAGTGTCTGAATCCAGATTTGAACTCAGGTCCTCCTGACTCCAGGGCCAGTGCTCTATCCACGGCACCACCTAGCTGCCTCTCTGAAATTCTTAATACAATATCCTGTACTTTCTTCTCTCCTTATGCTTTAGTTCTAAGTGTATTCTTCACTCTGTGACTTATACTTCATCTCCTGCCTCCAAATCCATCACCCTGGTTCTGGCTTCACATTCCTTTTTTTTTTTTTTTGGCCATCACCACTGATCTTTGACCCTTTAGTCCTTTCATTGCTCATGCCTTGCTAAATAGCATTAGGTTACCATCACTATACCTACTTTATTTCTGCAGCATTGCCAACTCTTTATATCACTGCCCCCATGATAAACACAACTGAAGGTTATATAGTCAATCGTACTTGCTGGTTCCCTTATAAATTTATTTTATCTAATTTCAAATGGGCTCTCATTACTGTACAACCAGCCTTCTTTTCTTCCTTAATTGGCTCTCTATTGCATACTTCAAAGTGGCTGCTCAAAACTCTTTTCCCTTAACAGGCTTTTAATTTACTCTCTCCTCCTTCCCTCTTGAGATAAATGAAGGCTATCAAGCATGAGATTTCTCTTCCTTTTTTCTATACCTCAGACATCCTCTATAGAATTCTCACATCTCTTTTTTTTCAGTCTCTGATAAAGAGGAAGATGGTCTTTCTCCTTGCCAAGACTAACACCTGTAGTTATGCTGTTGATTCAGTCCCTCTCATCTTCTCTGAAAACTAGCCCCTTTGATCATCTCAGACCCTATATAGTTTCCCTATAGACAAACCCCACCTCTTCCAAATCAGTGAGCCTTCCCTTGCAACAAAGAAAAACAGTTAAGCAAAACCAAATAACATTGCAACCACTTCTAATAGTATATGCAACATTCTACACTCATAATCTCCCACCTTTACAAGGAAGAGATGTATTTTTTCATATTCGTTCTACAGCTAAAATAAGTCCTTGTAATTACATAGTAGCCTCCTTATTTTAGTGTTCTTTTTATTTACAATATTGTAGTTTGGTCATGTTGTGAGTGAGAAACATATAGCTCAAGTGATATTAGTTACTCTGAGATATGAAAGAATGAGGGGAGTCCCCAGGGAATTAGGGGGATCCTATGAAGAGGATTTATACAGAGCTATGGATAAGAATCATAGAGGCAGGGAGTAATTGCAATTGACATGATAGGAGGGAGTAAACTCATGTGAATTAAATCAGATCCATCAAAGTATTTGGGATGCATTTGTTACTTACACTTGAATATCTGTCTGTCTATCTGACCTCCCTATACCATGTTGGGGATGGACTACATTCCTCTTCAAGTTACTTTGGGCTGAGCATCACTGTCCTCTGGGTCAGAACTTCTGAGCAGAAAGAAATTTTGGTTAAAAACAATCTTGGTGAATGATGAGATGTGAGGAAGGAGATAGAAACCTCAGAACTTCCCTTCTTTTTAGTTACTACAGGGAGATTCAACCCAAGAGGTGGGAAAACCAATTAGGCTATTAAGAGGTATGAAGATTTTTCTATCCATATTCAAAGCAGGCACTTACATGAATGTGCACCAATAAGATTACTATCATCTCTTTTCATCTGGATGATTAGTCAATTGAAATAATTCAGAATATTAGTTTGCAGCTATTTTCTACTAAAACATTGCAATACATTTACATTAAATCACTTCCTTACTTAAAATATTCAGAAAGGTTACAGTAAAGTATCCTAATGGAGTCTTGTTCTAAAATGCTTATAATGTGGGGTACTAAGATGAAAATGTTTTTACATTTACAAGGGTGTATACTCTAGCCCTGGAGCCTCACTATAACTCTAGCCTCAGGATCCATGCCATGAAACTGCCTTATAAGTGAAACTGCATCATAACAAAGTTCTTTTGGCACTTCAGTAATGAAACTCCCTTGGACAGAGTCCAAGATGGCTCTACCTTACAATGAAACCAGATCTATAGTGAAGAATATAATGGCTATAATGGCTGGTTTCCAGTGGGGCTTCAGTGGTAAAAACCTGGCTTTTCTTTGACTTTTTATTCCTTTAGTTTCATTTCTGAAACGTCCTCTCTCCCTTTCTTGAACTGTTGAATTTTTAGCTTGTAAAGCTAATTGGAATGCTCCCTCCTTCATGAAACCTTTCCTAATGGATAAGTACTTTTTTCCTTAGACTTCACGTTTTGTTTGTTAAGCCTACAGTAAGGTTAAATTCTATTGTAGGGTTTGGGAAGTCAATTCTACAATGCATTTATGTTGTTTCATATTATGTTATATTGTATTTTATAGATGTGTTTTATCTCATTCAATCATTTTAGTCACCCCCGACTCTTTGTGATCCCATTTGGGGTTTTCTTGGCAAAGATATTGGAATGGTTTGTCATTTCCTTTTCCAGTTAATTTTACAGATGAGGAAACTAAGGCAAAAAGGGTTAAGTGACTTGCTCAAGGTCACAGAGCTCGTGTCTAAGGCCAGATTTGAACTCAGGAAAATGCTTTCTTGACTCCAGGCTCGGCACTCTATGCACTGCACCACCTAGCTGCCTCTTTTATCCTCTAGATGAAACGTGCCTGAAAGAAGCCCAACTCTCTCATCCCCTTTTACTCTAGAGGGCGCCAGTTACCCCGGCTAGACAACTAGCGGACTAATTAGGGGCAGTCCTCATGTAGTACGAAACCCGGTGATTGGTTTCCAGCGCGGATGTGGACGCTCCCGGCTCCAATACCTTCACCTCGGTTGGTCCACAACAGCCAATGGGGGCGTTTCTGCAAATACACATATCCTTGTTTTAGAGTGTCCAACAGCTGCTGCTCCCCAAATAACCCGCCTACTCCCCACCCACCATCCCCTCTCCACTGGGTTCCGCTGCTCCTCGGAAACCTCTGAGACAAAACCGAACCTGCCTCCCCGCCGAGCCGACCCAGCTCTCTCGCACGTGCCCCTCCCCGCAGCCGCGCCCCGCCTCCCGGGGCTCGAGCTCAACTCCACTCCTCCCCCCACGTCGTCGTCGAGGCCGCCTCCTCCGCGGCGCTCGCGCTCGGCCCAGGGGGGGGGGGTAGCGCGAGCTATCCGACTGAGCATGCTCCGTGGGCTGGGCCAGCTCCGGGCGCAAGGAGGAAGCGTTTCCAGAGCTCCTGGCGGTGGCGCTGGGGAATGCGGTACGGGTTAGCGTGGCGGCTGCTGCACCCCGCGCTCGGCACGACCTTCCTCCCCGTCCTCACCGCTCGCCTCTGCGGGGAGCATCTTTCGGGGTAAGTGGGCGGCCTGGCCGGGCCGCAGCGCCGGGGCCCACGGGGGAGGGCGGCTGGGGTCTGGGGCTGCAGCTGCCGGGGGCGATTCCGCAGCCCCCGCCCCGCGGCGCCCGCCGCCTGGCCCCCGGGCTCCGGAGGCGGCCGGCCGGCCGCAGTCCTCCTCGGGCGCCCGGCTGGGGGCGAACCCGAGGAGCCCGGGCCTGGCGGGAGGGCAGCGGGCAGGGCGAGCCTGGCGAGGGCCCGGCCGTGCTGGGCAGAGCAGAGGGCGCGGATCCGCGGCTTGTGTGACCTAGGGTCGCCGCGGGGACTATGTCACAAGGCCGGTGTGGGGAGGCCGAGGAGCGCCGCGCTGTGGCGGGCAGCAAAGTGCGGCGACCGGGGTGGCGGGGGTCGGGTCAAGTGATGCCCCTCCGGTGGGACCGGGTCCGACCGCTGGAAGAAAAGCCTCCACTGACGGAATCTGACTTTTCCCAGGGGAAGAGAACCTGAACAGAAGACAAGCAGGTAGGCAGGAGGAGGAGCCGGAGGAGGAGGAGGAGCAGGAGCAGCAGCAGCAGCAGCAGCGGCAGGAGCTGCAGCAGCTGCAGCTGGGCCAGGGCCAGGGCCGGCCGCGAACAGGACCCGGCGAGGACTGCCAGCCACCCAGACGCTGCGCCCTCCCCTTGGAGCCGCCGTGTGGCGGGGCTCTCATTGGACCTCTGCCTTCCCATGACTCCGAACTCCCCGTTTTCACCTTAGGCTCGTAGGCTTTTTGATCTGGAAGAGACCCTAAAGGGCGCCTCCGAGTCTCTCCCCACTTTGCAGAGGAGGAGGAGTGGGGTTTGAGTGTTCCGGTAGAAACTGCGTGCTCTGTTGGGAATATAAGGTGGTGGTGTGTTTTGCTGTTGTCCGTCATATTATACCAAAAAGTATTTTTTGTGTGGTGGTTCTTTATATCCACCTTAGAGACTTGTGTTTCTTTTCTTTCTCCAACAGCAGTTGGAAAATATAGGTAGGCTCGTGCATTTGTGTAAGATCCATTCTCTGGGATTTCATCATTCAAATATAGGACACCTGCTATGGGGAGGCATTGAATAGTGTACAGTGTAGAAAGGAGTTCCGGATCTGGAATCAGGGAGTGTGGGTTTATATCCCACCTCTGATGCTTGTTATGTGACCCTCGGGCAAAGCACTCAACCTCTCCAGGCTTCTGTATCCTAATTTGTAAAATGTGGGGCTTCAGACTGGATTTCTTTAAGGTCTCTTCCAGCTCTAAGATCCTTACTGTCATATGACCCTGAGGGCAAAGCATTGTACTTAAGCTCTGGAGAGATTACCAACAAACATAAGATTTATTCTGCCTGGTAGTAGAGGATGACAAAGTAATTAAGGCAATGTTGATGCCAGTGAGCAACAAGGCAGTTAAGCACAACAGGATTTCATAAATGGTCAGGAGACATCAGGAAAGAAGTGGGACTTGAGTTTGCCCCTTAAATAAAAGAGAAGTAGGATTCAGATGTATGTATTCAGATGGAGAAGGGTTTTACAGGTATGGAGTATCTTTAGGAGACTAGACCAGTGTTACTTGAGTGAAGTTTTTCAATCAACAAGTGTTTATTAAGTATCTATTATGTTTCAGACAACTCTCCTAGTCTCTGTGGATACAGAGACCTTGAACAGCCTCTGCTTTCATTACCTTCTATCTGGAGAGATAAGATGGTCATATATAAAAATACACAAAATAAAATACAAGGTAAATTTATAGGGGGAGGACATGTGTAGTTGAGAGGGTCAGAAAAAGCTTTATGTAGAACAAAGGTGTCAGATACTAAGCCTGCAGCCCATAGCACACCCAAACCATATTAAAATGTAATTAGGAAATATTTAATAAAATAAAAATACAATAAAACAAATGACATTACATTTTTATTCTTATGTGTGGTTTAGTGACCCTCATTTTTATTTGAGTGTGACACTACTGGTAGAGAAGATAGCACTTGAGCAGTTTTGAAGATTCTAAGAGGTGGAGGTGAGAAAGAAATATATTATTAGCACAGAGGACAGCCAGTACAAAGGTGAGGAAACTAGAGATATGGAGAGTTTATGTATTGCTTATGAGGATCAGTAAAACGTCTAGTTTGGCTGGATCATGGAGTAGTGTATAATGGGAGCATAATGAGTATTGTGAAGGGCTTTAAAAGCCCTTGTGCAGAAGTAGTCAGATGAAGAAAATGGAGAAGAGCTTGGATGCTTAGCAGAGCAGTTTGTTCTTTATCTTATAGGCAGCTGGGAAGTTTCTGGGATGAGGAAATGATGCTATAAGAATGGTATTTTTGGAAAATTCATCAGGTGTCATTGTGGAAGGGTCATTGAAGTAGATGGGAGGAGTCTGAGGGCATCTGTTTATCTGTCTTGATATTCCAACTCATATACTCCTTTGGTATTGGTACAGGTCATTTGGCAAGTAATGTCAGATTGCCAGGTGACATCTTTTATTCCTTTAGTCTTTGTGTATTACTATCACATTTTCCCAACTAAACCAGAGACTAATTGAAGAAGAGACTATATCTTATACTTTTATTTCTATCTGTGCAGTACACACAGCACCTTGCACATAATATGTACTCATAATAAATATTAATGAGAGGAAAAATCTTTAAAACTTGATTTTACAACTCTGAGATGAGTTTATTATGCTCATCATATCTGCAGGTGCTGCAACAGATCCTTATAAGTTCTGAAAGAAGGGCATACATTTAAATTTTTTTTCTCTATGGCTGCTTGAACACTGGTTAGTGTATTACCAGTCAGCAGACAGAAAATCTAGATACGTTTTTTTGCAAAGCTCATGTTGTTCTTTAGTCAACTCACTGTAACAAGTGTACACTTCTTTCCCTTTTGGTAAAGTATCATAGTGTTCTTTGTTGATGGTAAAACTACATTGTATTTAAATTTAAATGTTACTGTAAATGTTCAGATTACTCCAAAAAGTCAATCTAGCATTGTTTATCTGTTTTCTTATATGAAAATTGAAGCTATAAAACATTTGGTATTAAGATTCTTTAATTTAAAATTTCAAGGTTTTCCCTTTTTTGTGAGACAGTGTGTACTTTGGAAATATTTTGACAGTTCTCCCAGGGTTAAAAAACAAGGTGGGGTGTGTGTGTGTATGTGTGTGTGTGTGTGTGTGTGTGTGTGTGTGTGTTCCTGTGTGTTTGTTTCCCATTTTTGCTGACTGATGTTTTGGCAGCTTATCACCATATCAAGAGATTGGTTACTATCAGTGTATTTCATAGAACTTAATGTTCAAGGGAGCTAGGTGGTGAAGTAGATAGAGTACCAGGCCTAAAGTCAGGGAGACTTTTCTTCCTGAATTCAAATCCAGTCTCAGACATTTGCTCTGTGACTCTGGGCAAGTCACTTAACCCTGTTTACTTGAGTTTCCATATGTAAAATGAGGTGGAGAAGGAAAGGGCAAACCATTTAAGTATCTTTGCCTAGAAAACTCCAAATGGAGTCATGAAGAGTGGGACACTACTGAGTAACAACGAATGTTTTAAGTGTTTCACATTTTGGAGTTTACTGTATCTTTTCTCTTTCTGGTAGAGTTGGGCAAGGTGTGGGCTTGAGTTGGGAAGCTATGGGTTCAAATTCCATCTCAGATACTTAGCTGTGTCACTGGACGAGTCACTGAACTTCTCTAGGCCTCAGTTTCCTCATATGTAAAATGAGGGTGTTGAACTATTCCATAATTTCTAAGGTCTCTTCCGGCTCTAAATTTATAATTCTTTGCTCCTATAACATATACCTTCATGGGTTGAAAAAGTGGGATGCTGGCAATGGTTTGTTCTTGGAGCTCTGAGAACACAAGGGGTCTGCAAAACTCCCTAGAACTGCAGGAACCAGATTAAAATGTCATTGGAAAATGTTTAACAAAATAAATAAAAATATAACACAATATAGATAATGCTAATTTGTGATTTTCTAAGCCAGTTGGTGCTATCAGGGATGTTTCTATTTGAGTTTGAAAAAACTGCTCTACATAAGCATTAATGGAAGAGATGAAGTTCAGAATTTAGAGTTCTTGAGGGGCAGCTAGGTGGCGCAGTGGAGAAAGCACTGGCCCTGGATTCAGGAGGACCTGAGTTCAAATTCGGCCTCAGACACTTGACACTAGCTGTGTGACCCTGGGCAAGTCACTTAACCCTCATTGCCCTGCAAAAAAAGACAAAAAAGCCCCCAATAACAACAGAATTTAGAGTTCTTTATCCAAGGTTCAGTACCCAAATATAGCGCCTAAGATAGGTGTGAAAGAGGCCAATGAGCCTTATCTTCCAGATGGTTTTTGTTGATAGCTAATTGGGGATTTTATAACAAACTTTAGGGCTTTTTTGGGGGTAGGTTTTATTCAAATGATACAATCCTATTTTATTAATCACTGCTTTAGGTTGCATCTTTAGGGTGAGAAAAGAGTTGATACACTTATTTAAGATCAAATTATAAAGTAATAAAATTAATAAGATTAAATAAAAATTAAAATAAAATATATTTAAGATTTTATTTATATCAGATTAGAACAATCTGCATTGTGATTGCAAACACAGTCCAGATCTAGCAGTGAAAAATGTTAGTGGTCATTTGACAAATGCTTTCCAATGGCACATGAATTAAGGTTTGTAAAATTCCTTGGACTTCTAAGATGTACCCACCAGTCTCAGTCAAGTCATTAAACATTTATTGAATGCCTACTGTGTACCAGGCACTGAACTAAATGTGGAGAAATATAAAGGCAAAAGACAGTCCCTGCTCTCATGGAGCACACAGTTTAATGAAGGAGGAGACGACATGCAAACAACCATGTATAAATAAGACATATGCAGGATAAATTGGAGATAATCAACAGAGGGGAGGCACTAGAATTAAGGGGGATCTGGAAAGGCTTCTTTTAGAAGGTTAGGTTTTAGCTGAGACTTGAAGGAAACCAGGACACAGAGATGAAAAGGGAGAGTAGTCTAGGCTTTTGGGACAACCAGGGAAAATGCCACTGGGTTTCAAAATTAATGCTTAATTCTTCCAGGTATATAGATTGCTTTGAGGAGGAGAAAAACCCAGAGATAGCAGGATTTCAGGATGTACTAAGTTTATGAAGGTTACTTATTCACTATGTGCCCTAACCCAAATCCCCTTTTTCCAGTTCCTTTACCTGTTGCTCACGTTAAGATTTAGATAGTTCCTCCCAGCAGTCTTGTGAAGTTGGTAAATTAACAGGACTTTTGCATTTGACAAATGAGAAGAACAGGGATTAGAAAGGTCAAATACCCTGCTCAGACATATTGGTAGGTCGGATTCAAATTATCAACTGAATTTAGTAATTCTTTTTTTTGTTTTGTTTTGTTTGGTGGTGGGTCAGTGAGGGTTAAGTGACTTGCCCAGGGTCACACAGCTAGTAAGTGTTAAGTGTCTGAGGCTGGATTTGAACTCAGGTACTCCTGACTCCAGGGCCGGTGCTCTATCCACTGCACCACCTAGCTGCCGCGCCCCCCCCCCCCCCAGTAATTCTTAATAACATTTGTTTGTTTGCTTAGCACAGTGCCTGGCACATGATAGACAGATGTTAGATGACTAACTGGATTATTTGGAACTTAATCATGTTGTGTTATATGTCTCATTGCAGGCAGCAGTGACGTAGGCTTTTTTGTTTTTACTGTAGCACTTCCAATTGGGCTATCAGCTTCATAGGGCCAGCCCTTTTCTGGGAAGACCTGACCTTGCTATACCCTAACTTTATATCTCAACTAGTCAGTTAACTTTTCAGTCCCCTATGCAACTTTTTTTTGGGGGGGGGGTGAGGCAATTGGGGTTAAGTGACTTGCCCAAAGTGTCTGAGATCGGATTTGAACTCAGGTCCTCCTGACTCCAGGGCCCATGCTTTGTCCACTGCACCACCTAGCTGTCCCTCCTATGCACCTTTAAGACTCTACCACTAAGTTGTAGGGCTGGTCCCCACCCCCCTGCTTTGGTATAGGCAGTTCTTTCATCAGAAGTTCCTTAAATGAATGAAATCCTAGATCTGGTTTCTCCATTTCTCATTCCCATCCACTCCACTCCACAAATGAGCAGTTACAGAAGGGCCACCCAAGGGGCTACACTGGCATACCTGAATTGTTAAAAGGAGATAGTATAGGATGGTGGTAAGAACGCTAGATGTAGAATCACAGAACTGGAAAGCAAACCCTATTTGTGGCCACTTATACCTTGTGACCTTGGGCTAGTTAGTTTCTCCAGGCTTCAGTTTCCTAATGTGCAAAACAAAGAGGGTGAAATAAATGATCTCTGTAGTTCCTTTTAGCTCTAAATTTTATCTTGTGGCCTAGGGAAAAGGCCTCCAGAACTTAAGTTGATTCTGTATGGGATATTTGTTAGAGAATATGGACAATAATTGATGAGGATGAAAGGGCATGGGGGGGGGGTTGGTTTGCAAAGTGGAGAAAGTACCTGCATTGATGAAATCATAAATCATTTGAAGTGATTATATCTAAAGATCTAAATTATACTATCCTTCACCCCCTGTTCCCAAGTCAGCTTTATACAATATTGCTTCTTAAAATTGGTATTGTTTTTCCTTGAATGTATATGTATTTTTTTCCTTTAAAAGTGGCAGCTAAGGGCAGCTAGGTGGTTCAGTGGTTAGAGCACCGGCCCTGGAGTCAGGAGTACCTGAGTTCAAATCCGGCCTCAGACACTTGACACTTAGTAGCAGTGTGACCCTGGGCAAGTCACTTAACCCCAATTGCCTCACCCCCCAACCCCCCCAAAAAGTGGCAGCTAGATGGTACAGTGTATAGAGCACTGGGTCTGTAGTCAGGGAGACCTGAGTTCAAATCCACCCTCAGATATTTAACTAGTTATGTGACCCTAGGGGGCAAATCACTTAATCTATTTGCTTTAGTTTTTTCCACTGTAAAATCGGGATGATAAATAATAGCACCTACCTCACAGGTATGTGAGGGTGAAATGAAATAATATTTGTAAAGTGCTTAGCATGTAGTAGATGCTGTATGAAGGCCTCGTTATTGTTATTTTTAATCACAACCTCATTTTGGGGGAGTGGCTTAAATACCCTGGTCTGTAATAGAAAGTCCCTTAAAGAGGGGTGTTTTTTGTTTTTTGGGGTTTTTTTGGCAGAACAGTGAGGGTTAAATGACTTGCCCAGGGTCACACAGCTAGTGTCAATTGTCTTAGGTCACATTTGAACTCAGGATCCACTGTGCCGACTAGCTGCCCTAAGAGTATTTCTTTTGTTTTGTTTTGTTTTTTAGTGAGGCAATTGGGGTTAAGTGACTCGCCCAGGGTCACACAGCTAGTGTTAAGTGTCTGAGGCCGGATTTGAACTCAGGTCCTTCTGACTCCAGGGCTGGTGCTCTATCCACTGCGCCACCTAGCTGCCCCATAAGAGTATTTCTTAAAATGTATAGTATTGATACTTGGTAAATGCCACGTCACAGGTTTTGTTGTTGTACCAAAAGACTAAAAAAATGTAAGCAGGTGCTCAGTTATGTTGTCTAGTTTTGGGAAGAAGTGAAATGTAATAATTACGATTGTGTATGTAGAAGATTGGAAGTGTTAAAAAGCAAGTTGTTAGTGCTTCTTTTCCAAATTTTTTTTTTAATAACAGTAAAATTATGCCATAAGACTCCAGGCCCAACATCCACATTTTTTTTTTCAGTTCTCTTACCTCAGGAGATCCATCAGTCTCTTTCATTATGCCAGTATTGTTGTTGAGTGTCAGAATCAAAGGGAGTGGCCTTCCTACCATAACTTAAATTGTTAAAACCAATATACCTCTGATAAGAGGAATCCAGTAGGCACTGTTTTGACTCAGGAAAGGGAACTTGGTAATTTATGACCTTGAGCAAGTTCAGGATTTTCGAGCCCTAATAACTAGTTATTAGCTAGAAATTCCAGGTAAAATTAGTAGGTTAGTCACTCTCATACTTTCTGATTTTCTTGGGTTCCAGAATAGTATTGTGGAATCAAGATGTTGAGGGTTGGGCTCTATAAGATATTTAAGGTCCCAAATTCCATGAAATCTAAGTTGTCTAGGAAAAAAACCTGACAATTTGATTTTTTAAATTATTGATACTTTTTTTTTTTGACACAACAGGTAGTTCCAAACAACCTCCCTCATATAAAATACAACTTCATTCTCTACCCTACCCCTTGATAGTTCGCTAGTTATTTAAAGAATGCATCTTTTTTTTTTCTGTTAAATTTGAACATTGACTTATATTTGACCATAGTTGTATTGCCTTTCAGTGTTGAGTTTATTGACATTGTTTTGGCTCAGCAGTCTTCATTTTGTATTTCTTCATACAAGTCTTTACGTGTTTCTCTTAATTCTTCAGTTACTCTTTATGATGAGATAATAACATATTAAATTCATGTACTACTGTTTGTTCAGTCATTCTCCAGTCATTGGACATAAGTGTTGTCACCAGCTCTTTCCAAACTGGTTTTAAGGAAGAAAACAGCATAGAGTAGTTGAAAGAATACTGAATTAGAAGTTAGGAGATCTGAGCTCTGATTCTGATTTGGCCTTTCAGTAGTTTGTGCAGTCCATGGACAAACACCCTTTTCGTCTCAGTGCTTCAGTTGGTCAGTTTCTTTTGCAGTTTTGGGGTTTTGAACGGAAAGTTTAGAGCTTAGTATCAGACTTTTAAAGTACTAGATTTGGAGTCAGAATAACCTGGCTGTTAGTCTTGTCTCTTTTACTTCTTAGTCTTGTTGTGACTTTTGGCAAGTCATTTTAACATTTCTGACCCTGTTTCTTCAGTTGAGGTGCTTAGAGTAAATAATCTCTGAGACTTCTTCCAGCTCTGTAATACCGTAGTTGATTGATTTCATGTGTTCATGCATCAAAAAATGATTGTTAGTTGGAGCCTAGTTTCTGTGCAGAATTGTACTTGAAATCTGTACTGTAGATAGCTCTGAGAATAGAGGTCCTTTTAGCATGTTCTAGGACGAACTTGCCAATATGATTTTATAGAAGGACCAATTATTATAATTATTTTTATAGATTTGAGTGGTATATACTAAACGTTCCTTTTAGACAGTTTGTATGATGAGTATTCAGTATTTATAATAATTGTCTAGGTGTATACCAAGTTACCTTTATAGACCCAGAATTTCCTTTTTAGTATTTAGCCACATAGACTTGGCATAAAACATTTTGTTAGAAAATATTTTTATGAAACTTTTAAAAAGCATTAGTTTTTCTCAAGAATACATAAAGGAAGGGGGCAGCTAGGTGGCACAGTGGATAAAGAACAGGTCCTGGATTCAGGAGGACCTGAGTTCAAATCCAACCTCAGATACTTGACACTTACTAGCTGTGTGACTCTGGGCAAGTCACTTAACCCTCATTGCCCCACACAAAAAAAAGAGCAATATATATTTCACTTTCTAAGAAATAAAATTCTTCCAGGACTATTTGCACATGTCTGTAATAATCCCAACTACCATAGGGGAGGCCCAGGCTGGGGGATCTCGGGCTCAGGATTCCTGAGGTATGATGGAGTAAAGGTATATGCATTAATTTTGACATTAATATAGTGAGCCCTGTGGGGGTGGAGTATACTAGGTTGCCTAAGGAAGGACAACCCAGCCCCAGAAATGAAGCTGGGGGGAGGGATTCTGAGTTCACTTGAAGAATTAAATTAAACATTAATAAGTGGTTTGCAAACCTTAAAACGCTATATAAATGTCACCTATTTAAAATAAAATATTCTACATCCAGAGGGAAATTTCTATTAAATTAAGATACTTAGCTTACAACTAATACTCTGTATAATGAATAGGTTGAACAAAACTGTCACTAGAATTCCTAAAATACTGTTTCCCAGTGTTTGTGAAGGAAAAAAAATTAAGAGAGCCTGCTTTAGAAGTCACTTCTCTTAGATATTGTCTTAGAAATCATTAGCTGGGAAAAACAGCACAGAAAGCCCATTTGTCTTTGTGTTAGTTTTTCTTTTTTTTTTTTAGTGCAAAAATCATTTGCTTTTTTTTTGGCCTTGCTTCATCATCTGTGAACTCAGGGGTTTTACTGGATGTTATTTAGGGTTTCTTCCAACTCTGGTGAACCTGGGCAAGTAATTTAGCTTCTCTGTCCTTGTTTTTTTTCATATCTAAAACAAGTGATTTGGATTAACCTCAGACTTAGTTTCTTCATCTGTAAAATGAGGATAATAATAGCAACTATTTCACTGGGTTGTTGTGAGGATCAAATGGGAAAATTATGTAAAGCACTTTGAAATGCTAACTATTATTATTAGATGACAACCAAGGGCATTTCCAGCTTGAAATCTGTGATCTAGTGGTTGTGTGATAAGGCAGTTTAACTAATCCTTGAAATTTAATTAAACAACCTCAAAAACAAAATTCCACTTTGCTCCTTAGTACTACCTCCTCCTCTCTGCCCTTTCCCCCCTCTAGTTTCTGTCTTGGGATGGAAAAATCTTTTCACATGCTTATAAAGTTTCCCAAGTCTCTGCTTCCCAGTTTCTTTCTTTTTTTTTTTGCTGAGGCAATTGGAGTTAAGTGACTTGCCCAGGGTCACACAGCTAGTAAGTGTTAAGTGTCTGAGGCTGGATTTGAACTCTGGTACTCCTGAATCCAGAGCCGGTGCTCTATCCACTGCGACATCTAGCTGCCCCTGCTTCCCAGTTTCTGACTGAGTGCTCTTGGACTTCAATTCAGTTTTTGTCTGCAGTGACCAGTATAGGGCCTGACCCAGCCAGCACCCAAAGAGGGTGGGTGTGGAGGCTTAGACTTCATCAGACAGCATTTGAGCTGAGTATGTTTTTGAGCTGGAGCTCCAGACGATAGGAGCCTTCCTAAAACACAGGCTTGGGATTTGTACCATAGTGCCCAGTTTTTTCTACAAAACACAACTAATGTGAACAATTATTTTAGTCATGTTCGTGTTTTCCATACCGGTGTTAAAAAGCCCCCTTTGCCCTTAGAATTGTGTTTCAAATGTATGGCATGTATGATTATAAAATGAGAGGGAATTAATCAATGATAGCATTTATGACCACACCTGTATGTCAAAGGTAATTGCAAAAACTATAACCAAGTACTTACTGAAATTGCTCTGAAATTGCAGATGTCATTGTGTAACCAGAAGGTGCTAGGCTGCTCCCTCCTGAAGTGGGTGGAGCTGTAAACCTTAAATAAACACAGAGATTAATGTCACCCATCCAGATCCAGCAGTTATTCTAAGAGTCAACAGGAAGTAGAGTAAGAAAGGATAAATCAGGGTAGACTGGCTCTGAGAACAGATGAATTGTGTCAGGATAGGAAAGTAGAAGAATCTGATCAGAGTCATAATTACCAATCTCTGGTCAGGTCAGTGTCCAGACCTGAGGAAAGAGACCTGCCAATATCCTGAGCTTGAGAATTAGATCTTAGGTTAAGAGGTGGAGAAAATGATTGGGCAGAGGCTATAAATCTTTTTTTTTTTTAATGAGATATTTTATTTTTTCCATTACATGTAAAGATAGTTCTCAACTTTTGTTTATACATGCTTTACAATTTCAGATTTTTCTCCCTCCCTCCCCTCCCTCCCCCCTCCCCTAGACAGCAGGTAATCTGGTATAGGGTATATCTATATATCTCTATACGTATACATATATATATATATATATACACACACATATATATACACATAATAACATTAATCCTATTTCTGCATTAATCCTGTTACAAGAGAAAAAAAATCAGAGCAGTGATGCAAAACCTCAAAATAGAAAAAAAAAACAACAGCACCCAAACAAAAGAAATAATATGGTTCAATCAGCATCTATACTCCACAGTTCTTTCTTTCTTTTTTTTTTTCTTGGATTTGGAGATCCTCTTCTATCATGAGTTCCCTGGAACTCTTCTGTACCATTGCATTGGTGAGAAGAATATAGTCAGAGGCTATAAATCTTTATAGCAGAGACTACAGTGTATCAGGAACACAAATGAATATAGATATTTCTGTAACCCTGTAACATCCCTTCTTCCCCTATCTCTTAAATACTGGTAAGTAGATCTGTATAAAGCTGTATTTCATGTGTTATACAGGATTGAGAGATATGAGAAAAGTTTGATAAGCTGAGCAAGTTGTGTAATTTCTTCAGATCTCAGTTGACTCATTTTTAAAATAAAGGGAGTTGGATTCTACATGGATTCCAAAGCCCTTTCCAGCCTAAACCTTTGATCCTGTGTACTCACAGTGAAGTATCAAATGAAAATGAGTTAGCTCTTTCCCTGCTTCCTCTCCCCCAATAAGTAGGGAATGTTCTGAGCTGTGGTATGAAACAGTCCCACTTAGACAGTGGCTTGAGATGTGCAAGATCAGGGTAAGGGGAATCTGTATCTGCCCAAGATCCATTCCTTCACATTCTCATTCTTGGGAAAGCCCCTGATTTATAAGCTTTGGGGTTTCTTTCTATTTCTGGCTATCTAGTATCTGAGAACATGAGAGTTGGAAGAAACCTAGAAGGTATCTAGTTCAACACACCATACAATGCAGAAAGTTCCTTTATAGCAGGGATGCTTAACCTTTTTCTCTGTCCATGGACCCCTTTGGTAGTCTGAAACCTACAGACCCCTTGTAATCATGTTTTTAAAAGCATGACATAAAATATATAGGATTACAAAGAACTAAGGTTCGTGAGAATAAAGATGTAATTATTTCCCCTCATCCAAGTTCATGGACCCTAGGTTAAGAACCCGCTCTATAGAATCCCTAGCAGATCCAGCCTTTCCTTTAACATACTCATTGATCAGGAAGTTGCCAAAGCAGCCCAATTCATAACCGTATTTCTTTAATCAGCTAGGTAGCACAGCAGATACAGTGCCGGACATGGAGTCAGGAAAGTCTGAGTTCAAATTTGACTTGATGTATTAGTTGTTTGTCCCTCAGCAAATAGCTTAGTCTCTATTTGCCTGAGTTTCCTCAACTGTAAATTGAGAAACCTAACTCCCAGAACTGTTTTGGTGAGAAAATGAAATATTTGTGCTTTATAAACTTTAAAGTGGTATATGCTAGCCATTCTCATTCTTCATTTTTCAAAAACCATTTCCATCTGGTCAGAATATGCTTCTTTTGATTTCCATCCATTGGCATTAGTTTTAGGTACTGTACCCATGGAATTGCTATGGCAGTGTAAACAGTTTTTGATCTGCCTCGTAGCCCCTCAAATATCTGAAGAACTTTGTTATGGATTGGGAGTGGAATTGGGTGAAGGAGCCCATTCTGGTATAGAATGAGGTAGTGCTGAAAGAATCCCCTCTACAGGTATTTTTGTAACACTGTTATAAAGGTGAAAAGTCAAGTACACAAGGCACTGGGAATACAAAGAAAGGCAAACATCCTACCCAAAAAAGGTCACATTCTCACGTGGAGGAAACATAGGCAAACAACTCTATAGAAGAAATGATCCAGGTAAGATAAATTGGAGATAATTGTAGAGTGGAGGCACGGCCATGAAGGGAAGCAGGAATGATTTCTTATAGAAATGGGATCTTAGTTGGGATCTGAAGGAAACCAAAGGGTGAGAAGAAAAGGCATTCTACGATTGGAGAGGCTTGTTTGGGAAACTGCCAAGAAGCCAGGGCTACTTGGTTGTAAAGGATGTGGAATAGAGTAAGGTCTAAGAAGGCTGGAAAGGTAGGAAGAGGTCAGGTTATAAAGGCCTTTAAAAACCAGACAAAGGGTTTATGTTTGATCTTAGAGGGGTAATAGAGAACTACTGGAGTTTACTGAATAGGGATGCGACATGGATAGACCTGCACTTTAGGAAAATCAGTTTGACATCTGGAGGATGAAATGAATTGTATTTTTCAAGCAAACCACAGTAACATTTCAAAGTTGTAAGCAGTTGGATGGATGCAAGTAGGTTTCTTTTTTTTTTTAATAAAGTATTTTATTTTTTCCTGTTACATGTATAGTTCTCAACTTTTGTTTATACAAGCTTTCCAATTTCAGATTTTTCTCCCTCCCCTCCCCCTTCCCTCCCCTAGACAGCAGGTAATCTGATATAGGTTTTACTATATATATACTATATATGTAGGTTTCTTTTAAAATCATTCTCATTTAAACAAGGAAGAGAACAAGAGACTTATCTGCAGCTTTCCAAAGTGCGAAGGAATTGTTTTTTCTCTGCAATTAGAAACAAATTGGAGCATAAAATAGGCTATTTCCAATCCTGAGCAGATCAGATGATGTCACCTAGGCCAGTGAAAAAAGTAAGTTTGACTATAGTTCCATTCTGTAATGCATCTTCTCCTGGACCAGAAACAATTTTTTTAAAAATTTCATTTGGCATTCTGCACCAGCTTTGACTGGATGGTTTCTTAATGGAACCAACCAAACCTTCACAAAGGAAAAACTAGAGATAATAAACTTGTTTGTGTCAGTATTTTTAAATGTTCATTTTTGTTTTAGGATGGAAATGGATTCACCTAATTATGGCAGTGGTGCTTTTAAAAAAATCCAGTCTGGATGAACTTTTAGCTAGCTAATTTTTAGCGGGACAGTCATGAAAAGTACCCCCTTTTAAAAGCATTATAAACTTTATGGGAAGAGAAGCCATGTGACTTTGTTGTCACATACTGAAGAAAAGTCATTTATCTTGCCCTCTCTGACTGCAATCAGAATCACTGATGAAAGCTGTATTTTTAGGTTTCAGGGGGCAGCTGGGAATAAAACCATACCATGGCTACATCTTTTTTTCTCCACTGCCCTGTACATGGTTGGACCTTAAGAAATATTTATAATAATAGGGAGAAGATAGGAACCTTGTTTTTTCATTTTAAAGACAGAAATAAAACAAGTATTAAAAACTACCTTTGTATCTACCAGGGTGCTACATACAATGGGCAATTAAAAAAAACATATATATATATATATATACATATATATATATAAATAAAAGACAGGGTCCCTGTCCCCAATCAAGCAATGTATAATCTGTTTGGGGAGACAAGGCTTGAATCAAAATGCTAATGAAAATTTACTGAAATAGCCAGAGAGGAAAAAAAATAATAGCATACAAAAAGCTACTAATTGTGCTGAAACATGACCCTGCAGAACAAGATTCATGGGTAATAAATAAGAGTCTAGGAATGGAATCAGGGCAAAGAGTACAGAGAAGCAATGGGAGCTGCACTTGTGCCAGGGAGTAGTAGTGATGGGTCAGTATAAAAACTTGGGTGGACTGGACTCTGCAGATCTTTTTCCCACCTCTGCCTCTCTGAGCTCTTTATGCTGCTCCTTACATTTCTCTCTCTCTGGTGACCCTCTCTCCTGTTTGCCCCCTGGGATGGGAGAGGAGAGATTCTAACAGCTTTAGGGAACAGCAAAGGATTGGTGTAAAAACTTTGGAAATTTAGAGAACATCCAAGTAGGTAGGTTAATTAATACTAGAGCTCCCTTCTAACTGATTTGCTTAGAGGACCAGGCTTTTTATTTTGTACAAACACAATGCATATTTTTACATGTATATAAAATAGCATATATATATATATGTATATATACATGAACATTCTCTTTGAATTTACACTAATCATATAGAAGACAAACCACAAATTTCCATTTATCAGGAATCTGAACCAGCAAGCTCAAATAGCTAGACTAACAAATATACCAGTGCCAGGGATTCTCCAGTTTAAACTTCCAGAGGCATATCTCATATAGCCAGAACAATAGGTCTGGGTTCTTATTCAAATCCTCCATTTTAGTGAGCAAGTGCTGTGTTTCTTGTGTAGGGGGTGGGGTTTGAGCAATTTTAACCAGATATTCAAGTGGTATATCATTTTTTAAAAAGTTTTTTTTTTTGAGGCAATTGGGGTTAAGTGACTTGCCCAGGGTCACACAGCCAGAAAGTGTCAAGTGTCTGAGGCCAGATTTGAACTCAGGTCCTCCTGAATCCAGGGCTGGTGCTTTTATCCACTGTGCCACCTAGCTGCCCCAAGATTATTATTTTTACTAGGCATCTCATTCATAGCTTTATCTGTTTACTTTCATTACACTAAGTACTATTGCACTTAAGATGACAAAAAGCATTGATAAAATCTTGTCTGCCTGGGCTAGCTTTTTGAATGAAAAAACCCTTGCATTTTTTTTAAACGGACTTTTGTTTCCTCTCTTTTTAAATAAGGATGCCTTTTGTTTTTATATCACATTTGTTTCTGAATATATTTGTCCTCTTTCCATACCCAGCAAGTATTCCCTTTTTTGGGAAAGCTATAAAAAGGAATAATCAGCAAAATCAACCAACAGATTGACTGTCTTAACAACATATGTGCAACTTTTCCCCACCCATAGTCCCCAACCTCTCCAGTAAAAGGTGTGAGGTGCATTTTTTTTCCCAACTGTCTGGTACCAAGTAATATTATGAAGCTTAAGCTACCAGTACTTTATGCTAAAATCGTACTGAACATAATTCCTTTGATGCAGAGATACATTAGGATCTTGTCAGGTCAATTCTTATGAATATGTGATCTCTGTACAGTACTATAGGTGTAGGAATTATAGGTTGGGGCTTCTTAAACTTTTTCCACTTGTGACCCCTTTTTGTGGGAGAAATTTTTACACGACTCTGGGTATATAGTTATATAAAATAGGTAGACATAACCTTTTACTGTTGCTAGATTTTTCAAGACCCCCACTTTTAGTTATTCAACCCCATATGGGGGTCACCACCCGCAGTTTAAGAAACTAGGGTATAGGTGACTGCTGGGTCTGTACTGGCACCGAATAATTTACTAATATTAACTTGTTGAAGAGAGGCAACACGGTTTATAGGGGTCTGTCCTTGGAGTCAAGAAGACCTAGCTTCAGGTTCTGCCTCTGATGAATATTCCATATGTTATCATGGACAATCCACTTAATCTCTCAGCGCCCCAGACAACTTTGTAAGACTGAGTTTATATGTAACTTGCCATTTGTATCCAATAGATGTCAAATTAATCTTTCTTAAGTGTAGGTCTGACTAGGTCACCTCACCCCCAGTCATTCAGCTCAAGGAGCTCTCTATTGCCTCCAGAATCAAATATAAAACCCTATAAAACCCTTTCTAACCTAGCCACTTCCTACCTTTCTAGTCTTGTCTAACACCTTCCTCCCATGAACGCATGATCCGGTGACATTGGCGTCCTTGCTGATCCTCACAGACAACACTCCTCTCCCAACTGCATTTCCATTGGCTATCCCCCATGCCTGGAGTTCCTGGCTTCCTTGACTTCCTGTAAGGCCTAGCTCTAGTTCCGCCTTCTGAAAGAAGCCTCTTTCAGTCCTCTTTAGTTTTAGTACCTTTCCTCGTAAGATAAGCTCCAGTTTATCTTGTCTGTATGTTATTTGTATGTTATCTGTGTATTGTTTGCATGTTATCTCTTGGATTAAACTGAGCTCCTTGAGAACAGGGACTGGTCTTTCGTTTTTGATCTTTCCTTGTATCCCCAGCGCTTATTACAGTGCCTGGCACATGCTTGTTTCCATAGGGAACTTCCTATACAGATGAAATTATGGAATCTGGACACTATTCCTAGTCCACTTCCTAAAAAATCAGTTTATTTACTTGTATTTTTCTCTCTGTGATAAAAATATAGAATATGAAAATGCATAGCATCCTGGACTGTATAACCTAGTTTTCTTTCTGAGATGAAATATAGTTACTTAAGCTTTCTAGTTTTGATTCTTAAATAAAACTTGATCAAGCTTTCTATATGATTTGTTAGTGTTCTGTTGGTTGGTTGTTTTTTTTTGCAGGGCAATGAGGGTTAAGTGACTTGCCCAGGATCACACAGCTAGTAAGTGTCAAGTGTCTGAGGCTGGCTTTGAACTCAGTTCCTCCTGAATCCAGGGCCAGTCCTTTATCCACTGTGCCACCTAGCTGCCCCCAATGTTCTGTTGGGTTTTGCCTGAATTTGTTAAAATATTTTACGATATTTTCCCATTAACTTTACATGATGAAAACAGAATTTTAGGAAGCATTGGTTCATGTATCCCAATGGTAATGGCTAATTGTTTGCTCCATTTTCCCTTCTACCTTATTATTCCTTTGCTCAATTAATGTATTTAACTTCTATGGAAGTACTTTGTAATCTTACAGACAGAAACGTCAAAACTACATTAAGAATGTTGACAAGACTATGTATGGTCTTAGTACTTTGTTCAGACTTAGGTTTTCTGGTCTAGTTGTTTCACTTTGGTAGGAATAGGAATCTTAGTGAATGAATTGAAATCCTGTATTGGAAGGCTAATTGAAGTAGCCCAACTCTTACATAGCTAACGCTGCTTATTGGCATTCATTGTTTTCTTATGAATATATTCTTTCTCGGTAAAAATAAGGGCGCAGACCGAGTTATCTTGAAGGCCTTTTTAGCTCTTTATCCTCTGGGGAAAAACATAGCCCTGTTTTGCTGTGTCTTGGGCTGTAGCAGGGTGGCACAGGACAAGAGAAACTAGGTTTGAGAGTATTACTACATCAGAGGTGTTTATTTCTGGGCAGCAAGGCCTCCTTCAAGGGTTATTAGTTTGGAGTCAGTGAACTTTTAAAAAAATAATAAACATTTTTATTTATAGTTTTGTGTTCCAAATTTTTATTCCTCCTTTCCCCCCTCCCTGAAGTGATAAGCAATCAGGTGTGGGTTCCACATATGCAATTATGTAAAACATGATCATTTTGTATAAGAAAACTTGTATAAAAGAAAAAAATGAAAGAGAGAGAAAATAGCATGCTTCAGTCTCTGTTCAATCAATATCAGTTCTTTCTCTGGAAGTGGATAGTACATTTCATCATTAGTCTTTTGGGATTGTCTTGGATCATTGTATTGCTGAGAGTAAAGTCATTCACAGTTCTTCATCAAACTATATTGTTTGATGAAGTTCTGTGCACAATATTCTCCTGGTTCTCACTTCACTATAGATCAGTTCATATAAGTCTTTTCAGGCCTTTCTGAAATCATCCTGCTCGTCATTTCTTATGTAGCACAATAATATTCCATCACCATCATATACCGCAGTTTGTTTAGCTATTCCCCAATTGATGGACATTCCTTTGCTGTCCAAATATTAGCCACCACAAAAAGAACTGCTATAAATATTTTTGTTCAAATAGGTATTTTTCTTCTTTTGGCGATGTCTTTGGGATAGAGACCTAGCAGCGGTGTTGTTGCATCAAAGGGTATGCACAATTCTATAGCCCTTTGGGCATAGTTCCAAACTGCTCACCAGAATGGTTGGATCTTTTCACAACTCCACCAACAGTGGATTTAGCATCCCAGTTTTCCCACATCTCTTTCAACAAGTGTACTTGTTTTTTAAAAATATTTTGAATAACAGTTGTAAAATATAATAGGCTTCCTTTGTAATCCTGTGCATTTTATTTTTTTTGCATTTGAAAATATTCTGAAAAAGGGGTCTATGACACAAAAATGTTGTTTAAACCCTGGTTTAGTGGTACAAGGGAAGGAAAGAAGAGGTCTGTGGGTTCAAGAAGGATCTGAAATCAGCATAGGCAATGAAGTATACATAGATAGCAGTCTGAGTAGTCTAGGTGGGGCAGAGTCTTGGGGATAAGGAAAGACAGGAATCAGGAAGCCCAGGCAAGTGCATACAGGGATGAGGATACAGTGGGGTTAGGTAACAGGTTGTGAATCTAGGTCTCTGGGGAACTTCAATCAGAACTGGATGGATGACCTGCAACAGGAATTACCCTGATGCTTAACCAACAACTTTTGGAATGAAGGCTACTTATATATCAAAACTAAGGTTAAAATTTGAGTAGATCTAAGACTGTATGCAGGGATAAATGAGCATGCACCTGACTAGAGTAGGCAAATAGAGGATTCTTGACCTGGTCAGATATTAATATTTAACTGCTTTTGGGGCAAGTTTTAATTGCTCATGGACTAGTATCTTTGAATGTTGTTTTTAAAAAATTTTGGGGGGGTGGGGCAATGGGGGTTAAGTGACTTGCCCAGGGTCCCACAGCTAGTAAGTGTCAAGTGTCTGAGGCTGGATTTGAACTCAGGTCCTTCTGAATTCAGGGCCAGTGCTTTATCCACTGCACCACCTAGCTGCCCCCTGGACTAGTATCTTTGGAAATTAGTAGTAGTAGAATTCAGAGCAACCCTTGACCCAAAGGTCTGGAGGCATCTAAATTTTAAGGGCGTCTGTCTCCAGAATTCATTTGACATTTTAGCCTGCTAAAGTTTAGCCTTAAGGTGGAGTTTTGTTGTTGCTGTTCAAAGGAACAAAGATCCTGCTCATGACATCCTGGGAAGGACATGCTGATGACAGTGTTGACTAATGGTAGGGAGGGAATAATTTCTGCATTGATTTGGCATTTGGCAGTTACCTGACAGTGTTTCTCAATGTTGTGAGTTGTGGTGTCATTTTATTTTTTAATAAGTTTTGATCAAAAGCAGTATTCTATCCAAAGTGGCTAATAACTCTGGAAAACTACATTTTGCATACAAATTTCAGTTTAAAAAAATCAACATATTTTGTTATTGTGAACTTGGCTGACTCCTCACTATACTTCATGTGTTCTCTATTTTTTAATGTGCTCAAGAATGTTGATCATCAATAAGTATTTATTGAAGACACACCTGTGCATGGCTATGTGATGATTATGTTAAATGGCTCATCATTGCTTTGGCAAGCTGTCTTTTTCTGATTCTTGCTCAGAAAGGGTCACTACTACCTGGCATCAGTGTGACTCCCTTTCTAGGATGGCCTTTGGAGGTGGTTACATTTCATAAGTTTATGTAATGAACATATCTCTTTGGAGCATAGAGTCATTAGGGCTTAGTGGGTCTCAGAGTTTTTAATCCACAAACCACTTTTTTTGGGGGAGGGGGCAGGGCAGTGGGGGTTAAGTGACTTGCCCAGGGTCACATAGTAAGTGTCAAGTGTCTGAGGCCGGATTTGAACTCAGGTACTCCTGACTCCAGGGCAGGTGCTTTATCCACTGTGACACCTAGCTGCCCCCCACAAACCACTTTAAACTGATGAATGACTCCGTCACTTATATCCTGAGACAATGTCCTTTGAATCTCTTCAGCTCTCATCTGCTTCATCTTTGTCATTTAGGGACAGGAAGGGAAAGACGGGATCATAGTTTTTGGTGGGGGACATAGGAAACTAACAGCTTTGATCTTCAGTGAGGTTTTTCACTCTTTGTTTCTCTTTCCCTTTCCCTCTTGACATCCTCCCTTTCCTCAGGACCATTGTCCTTCATTGGCTTCATCTACAACAGGGGTCCTATACATTGTTTCATGCTTCCTGCTTTTGGCAAATTTGAAGATAAGGGAGAAAGTGATGTGTTGAAAAGACCCCTGGCCCACTAGTTTTGGATTGGGATGCCTGTTGGACTCCTGGCTCTGATGCTTGGTATGACAGTGGGCCTGTGGGGAACCAGTCATTTTACAACTCTGAACCTCAGTGTTCTGCAAGTACTGAGGGTACTTGCAAAAGATATTTGTAGCCTTATAAAGCACTGTGTACATTTGGGCTATTGCTCTGCCTTTTACTCTGTTGGGTAGGAAACTTCGCTCTATGTCCACTGAGTTTTGGAAGAGCCTCTTGACTAACTTGAGAACCCTGTGGACCATTGTTAGGGCCCAGGACCTTACTTAATGAAAGTCTTCTAGTTTCATCAAGAGGAAGGACCAATTTGTAAAATGATGATTTTTTTTTTTGTTCATTTGCCTAAATGTTCACTGGTGATTTTATATTCTTTTCAGTATTAATATTGGCAGGCTCTATATAATTATCCTAATAATAAGAGTCTAGAATCACAAGTAACTTTTACAAATATGCAGAGACTTTACAAAAATAGGTGAATTAGGGGACATTTGCAGGGCATGGTGGCACATGCCTATACTCGCAGCTACTGGGGAGGTCAAAGCTGTCAGATCTGTCAGGAGTTCTAAGCTTCAGTGGGCTAAGCTGATCAGATACCTGCACCGAGTCTGTCATTAGTATGGTGAGCCTCCAAGAATGGGGGGGCGCACCAGGCTGACTACAGAGGAGCAAACTGAACCGGGTTGGAAATTGAGCAGGTCGAACCTCCTATTCTGACCATTAGTTGGGATCAAGCCCCCTGCACTTTCAGCCCGGGTAAAATAGGAAGAATCCGGTAATATTAAAAAAAAAAGAATTAGGGGACACTAACTTTACAACTAGTCTTCCCCTAAAGAATTCACCATATTCTTCCTTCATCCATCATAGTTCCTTTTTCTGAGGTTTTTGGGTTGCTGAGGATTGTTGAAAACTATTCTGCCATCTTGTTGATCACATGATCCCTATCAATTTTTTAAAATAGGAAGTTCCTGAAGGTATTTAGATATTTTAGATTGTAAACTACTCAACAGAAAGGCCAGGCCAATTAAAAAGCAAATTTCAAATGTTAAAATCAGTACAAACAAAGACAAAGCATCTTGGAAATCATAATAAACATCACTAGAAAGTAAGATTTATGGGGGGCAGCTAGGTGGCGCAGTGGATAAAGCATTGGCCCTGGATTCAGGAGGACCTGAGTTCAAATCCAGACTTAGACACTTGACATGTACTAGCTGTGTGACCCTGGGCAAGTCACTTAACCCTCATTGCCCTGCCAAAAAAAAAAAAAGTAAGATTTTATTTTTAAAAACCTAAATTATAAACAGCTATAGGACAGCATCTGTATTGCATAAAGTGAGCATTTGCATTAAAGAATTTCATTTAAGTGCTTAATAGAAATATTTTATCAGTGACCCAGGCTTAACATTAATTTTATTAGGATTTAAAAGTTTTAGAACCACATTAACCCTGCTGTGGCCTTTGATGATTCCTTCTTCTTCTTCCTTCTTCCTTCTTCTTCCTTCCTTTTTTCGGGGCAATGAGGGTTAAGTGACTTGCCCAGGGTCACACAGCTAGTAAGTGCCTAGTGTCTGAGGCTGGATTTGAACTCAGATCCTTCTGAATCCAGGGCGGGTGCTTTATCCACTGTGCCACCTAGCTGCCCCCGATGATTCTTTTTTATGATTATCTCTGTCTTATAGGAGAATAGGAAATTTGTAGTGTGGTGTTGATCATTCTATATATTCTTGTTTTTCTACCTGTTTTTCAGTCACTAGCCACTTTGGAAGTAGGCAGCTAGATTACAGAGAAGGAAGGGTTAATTATATTGATCTGCATTGCTATTCTAATGAGAATGCTATGTATACCACATGCCATTTCTGTGACAGTACAAAAATAATGGTCTGCTATTTTAATTATCTAGATAAAACAGGCTAAGTTATACTTTGTAATGTCAAAGTGACTAGAATCACATAATGTTATACTTGGAAGGGATCTTAGAGATAGTTTTGTCAAGGAAGCGGAAGCTCAGAGAAATGAAGAGCTTTGCCCTCCTGCTCCCACAGTTGATGAGTAGCCAGGCTGGAGACTGGTCAAGCCTTCTGAGGCCAGTGTTCTTTCTCCCAGAGAATACTGCTGTCTCTGGCCTCTGGCAGAAATCTGGTAGAGAAAATTAATCCCAACATTGTGTTGATAACAAAGCAGTTATTTTCATCAGTAAAATCTCAACTTAGTATGAAAGTTTTGAAGTTTCATATTTAGGACTTTATTTTGTTGCTGATTTTTAGTTCATAATTTCAAACTTCCAAATACAATTTTATAATTCATAAGAATTAGCATGGAGGGGGCAGCTAGGTGGCCCAGTGAATAGAGCACCGGCCCTGGAGTCAGGAATACCTGAGTTCAAATCCGGCCTCAGACACTTAACACTTACTAGCTGTGAGACCCTGGGCAAGTCACTTAACCCCCATTGCCTCACTTAAAAAAAAAAAAGAAGTAGCATGGAAGGTGTGGGGTGGGAGCCATCCTATGGAAACCCGTTCTCTTGTAGGGTCTGTTCAGCTCTAATATTCTTTGATTCTAAATCATATTTAAAAAATTCTTAATATCATTTTAACATGTGCAGAAATTGATCTACTAGAAAGCAATGTAATAGAACACTAAAAGCTGATAGTGGTGCATTTTAGTTTTCATTGCACTATGGTCTATTAAAAATAATTCTGCTAGTGCCTATAAATGATTTTGCATGTGACCTATGAATTTGAATACTTTTAAAGAAAGTATTTCTTTTAGAACTCGGTTTTCTACTTTGACTTCCTTAAGTACTTAAGTTTTTGGAGAGCCCTTGTTCTTTTAAAAAGTTATTAGTGAAGCCTTTTTGTTTATTGCTTATTAGTGGCTCAGCTGAGTCAGGTGACCTCATGAGATCATAAATACTCCAGAGGCAGGCAAGCTGTTAGTTAGTTCATCAGAGGAGGCTTGAGAATCCTTATTCTTTTTCTTCTTCCTTTCTTCCGAAGGTATGAATTCAGTTGCTTTGGAAAGTGTAGATAGATATTTGTTACAGGGAAAACAAAGAGGAAGTGCTAGTTAGATTTTTTGGTAAAATGGGTATTGTTTGGTACATTATTTATTGTTTCTTGATTTTGGTGGTGGTTTTGGGGGTTACTGTCAGTTTGAAGTTGGAGATCTTGTTGCTCTTAGCTATAGATTTTGACTCTCAAATGTTATGGGATTGATTTCTGTCCAAACTTAGAGAACCCATCTTATTGCTATACAAAGTATGTGTGATCAGGGGAAGTTTTAATGTCCACATGTGGATTTCAGTATTAATGGGTTCTCAAATGAATTATGTTGTTTCTTCTGAAGGATTTCAGTGATTCTTATGAACAGGCTTAAATCAGAAGTGTTCTCTAAATCTAGGGTTTAGTCACTTTAAAAAAATAGGGGTTAGGAAATTGGGATTCAGAGATTCTATACATTAGGATTGTGGGAAGGGGGAGAGCAAATCTTTTTCTTGTTTAAAAAACTTTTCTGCATTGAACAAAGCAAGAATAGGTATTTGTAACTAAGATGAGCTTTCCTTCAGCTTCTTAGGTGAATTTAAATCACGCGAATTTAAATAGGTATTCACATTTAAAAAATGAGGGGAATAAAAGTTTTAGAATTCATAATTTTGTAAACATTGACTTTACATCTAGAATCTTTAAGATCATTAAAACAAAAGGTGTACATCTGGTATGCTATATGAGGTCTAGCTAGATTGCTTTATGGATGATTACTTTTGTAGTTACCTCTCATTCTTCCCAGTAAATCTTGTTCAATTAAGGTGCATCCCTTATCCAGTTATCATTTGTTGACTGCTGTTTATCTAGGGTGTTCTGGAGATTCTTGTCCCATCCTGCCTGGGAAGTCCATGAAGACATATGATTATACCAGTTGTATTGGGGAATTACCATCACTTTGTTAATTCCCTTCCATTATGAAGTGTTACGTAATTGATTTAGCCATTGATTTTTGTCACTCTTGAGTTTTAAATAGATTTTGGTGGCTTATTCCATTGGCACATGCACATTATAAAAGAGTATTAAGTTTTCTGTTTTTCTGTAGAATTGTACTTAACCATATTCTACTGATTATCAGTGACATTTACAGTAACAAAAGTTATACTTTTATAAACTAATCCCCTCTTCTCATCCCCAATAGGACATATTCTTTTTTTTTTTTTTTTTTGCAGGGCAATGAGGGTTAAGTGACTTGCCCAGGGTCACACAGCTAGTTGTGTGTCAAATGTATGAGCCTGGATTTGAACTCAGGTACTCCTGAATCCAGGGCCGGTGCTCTATCCACTGTGCCACCTAGCTGCCCCCTAGGATGCATTCTTGTTTTTGTTTTTTTGTTTGTTTTTTTGCGGGGCAATGGGGGTTAAGTGACTTGCCCAGGGTCACACAGCTAGTAAGTGTCAAATGTATGAGGCTGGATTTGAACTCAGGTACTCCTGAATCCAGGGCCGGTTCTTTATCCACTGCGCCACCTAGCTGCCCCCAGGATGCATTCTTAATAGAGATCAATATTCTTGAGTTTATTTTTTATTACGTAAGTGTGCTTAATATTAATGGGCATGCCCAAAGAGCAAGCTTGATATACTAAGGAAATAATTTACTGAGCATTTCTTCTGAAATCTCCTAGAGATTTTAACCACAAATTATAATCTTATCCATAAAAAGACAAGTATGCCTTATAACCCAATGACCTACCTCTGAACTTCTTTTAATTCTTGGAGGATTTCCTTGGTTTGACAAGATTACTTGACCACTTCCCCAGAGGTAAAAGTGTTTCTGAAATATCTCTCCCATATTGCCTCCCTCATTCCAGATCCAGTTCACTTGGTAGGTTGGTAACTCAGTCAAGCCCCAGCCCTTTTTTAATACTCATGAACTCAACAAACACCAACATTTTCTTACACCAACAAGAACAGAATAAGAGGATTGTATATGACACTGAAATATCTTATGCATGGCTTGTTTTTTTAAAATTATAAATCAGATTTAACTCTAGCACTACACTGCTTGTTTATGTCTGTTTCTGAATTTCCTTCTGCTCTCTTCTGTGTATTTTTTAAAAATTGATAACTTCTTTCTTTTCTTTAGCATTATCACTACTCTCAGATAGTTCTCCAGCCCTGCTGTTTTTGTAAGCAGCAACATCACTCCAGGCGGAGAGAAGACTGACAACTTACCCTCAAAAATATTTATTTCCTTTTCTCTTGTTAAACCGTGTCAGTTAGTTGGCATATATTCTTCAGAACTGCGTGTACCCTTTGTGGGAAATTTTCTGGTAATTTTTTTTTGTATGAATATTATTGGGAAGGCCTTTTCTGCCCCATTTGTTCTTTTCTTTGTGCTGTTACTTAGGTTTGTAAGTCTTTTGAAGTCTTCAAACCTTGCTACACTATAATTGTAATTCCTCAGCTATCATAAATAAAAATGTAGCTTCATATAAATAATACATAATTTTCTCTACATGGAGTAATATAATTTGAACTGTATTGACCTTTGAATGCAGGCTATATTCCAGATGGTTTTAAAAGTCACTTATGGGGGCAGCTAGGTGGCAGTGGATAGAGCACCGGCCCTGGAGTAAGGAGGACCTGAGTTCAAATCCGGCCTCAGACACTGTGACCTTAGGCAAGTCACTTAACCCCAATTGCCTCACCAAAAAAAAAAAAGTCATTTATGCAAGTCTTTAGTCTTTGGGAGGCAAGGAATTTCTGTATTCTGTTAGATAGATTTTAGGCAAACCTCCTGGAATCAACCTGGAATCCTCCGGTATACTGTATATTCAACTCACTGTGTGTCTTTTTTAAAAAATGAAGACATTAAACTTCTGATGTTTCAGCTTTCAGAGAGGGACGTACGGCAAAATGGATAACCCAGCTGTTAAGAGAATAGTCAATCACATTATCAAATCTCCAGAGGACAAGCGAGAATACCGAGGATTAGAACTGGTAAATGGCATCAAGGCCCTCCTCATCAGTGATCCTACCACAGATAAGTCATCAGCGGCCCTCGATGTGCACATAGGTATTATTATGTTTCTGTTTCTTTAACTTTGCCCTGGAATTTATTAGGACTTTCCATTGTTCTTGAAATAATAAAAAAGACTCAATTTTAATGATACAGGTATGTCTTTATAAACAGTGGTTACAGGATGCACTAGGTGTGTTTCTATAAAGTCGTGTGTGAATTGAATTTTTGTAAATCAAATAATTAAAAGTATACATCAAAGCCCTTACTGTTTAAGGAAATCCTGTGATTGATATTTTGTTTTCATGGAATGTATTGAACATGCTGTAATGAAACACTGTATTTGAAGTGAAGAGAACTGGGTTTGAATCCCAGATCTGTTACTACCTGGGAGGTCTTGAGCAAGTACTCCACATTGTAGGATTGTATAATTGGAATTTACTTAGAATTCTTATTAGTGAACTTAGTTATTTTTAATGGTTTTGGATATATGGTTTGCAGATTTAAGTGACTTATAAGATCTAGGAGACTTATAAGAAGATCTAGATTTGATAGCCAAAAAATAAAAGCTGAAGGAAGAAAACAAAGATTTTAAAAGTACTTACTGGGGCAGCTAGGTGGCGTGGTGGATAAAACACCAGCCCTGTTCACAATTAAGAGTTCCTGTTTAACCCAGCACAGTATAATAGCACATAGTAGACACTTTTTGATTGTTTATTGATTTAGGAAAGACATAGACAAAATTGGGTGCATTCAGGTCAGAATGGTGACAGGTCTCATGAAGATTATGCCAAATAAAGATCGTTTGAAAGAACTGAAGATACTGAATATGGAGAAGAGAAAACTTGGGGTGGTAGTAGAAAGGACTTCATGTATTTGGTAGATTATCACAAACAAGAGAGCTTTAGGCTTATTTTGTTTGGCCCCAGAAATAGAAGTAATAGATAGACTTTACAGACAGAGGGAAGGAGGGAAGGATGGATGGAGGCGGGGAGGGAAGGAGAGAAAGAGAGAGTCAGATCTGAGTTTGATTTAGAGGAAAACCTCCCAATAATTGGGGCTGCCCCAAGGGATGGACCGTGTGAGGGAGTTATAGGTTTCATTTTATGGTTGTCTCAGATGGACTCAGATAACTTTCAATTCTGTGATTCAGTAATTGTCGTTGCATTTGTAATGTGTTTAATCTTGTAAGCTTGTTTGTGTTTCAGTGCTTGAGCTTCTATCTTTTCTTCTTTAGGATCATTATCAGATCCCCCAAATATTGCTGGCTTGAGCCATTTTTGTGAACATATGCTCTTCTTGGGAACAAAGAAATATCCAAAAGAAAATGAATACAGCCAATTCCTCAGTGAGCATGCAGGGAGTTCAAATGCTTTCACAAGTGGAGAACACACCAACTACTACTTTGATGTATCACATAAACACCTAGAAGGGGCCCTGGACAGGTAAATATGAATTTGTTATATTAGCTATGGCTATTACTTTTACTACCTTCATATTTATACATTTTGGCTCAAAATAGTAAGCACTACTACTTTATGTTCTTTTTTTTAATGTTTGTTTACTTTTAAGCTAACATTTATTTTCTGTTTGAGGAAGATGAAAGGCATAACCATTGACATAGTCTTCAGGCCTACAAAATGCTTTGTTGACATATAAAATCTTCACCAGCATATTTTTCATAAATCAGCATCAGTAGTTTAAAGAAATAGAATAATTTTGCTCTTGGTATTTTTCCACTTACATGTAATCTTATTTTAAAATAGACATGTCTTACACTGCCTTAGCCACAAATCTACCATTCTTTTGTTTTCCCTCCTCAAGCATGTAGCATCCGTTGTTCATATCTTGAGAAGCCATCATTAAGTATATATTCCCCAACTGATTTTAATATTGAGGATTTATTGGATCCTATGTTTAATTCTGTTTTTCTGAAAGAATATTCTGAATTTCCATGGAATAAAGTGTCATACAAATGGATATAACTCTTATCTTGCTGAAACTTGAAATAAAAATATATTTGCATATGTCATACTTTAAAAAGAAGGACTACAGTTTAAATGTGCAAGTATATTTGAATGCACAGACATAGACACATAGACACACAGAATGGGGGTAGGTGGTCAGGGAGAAAGGGGCATAGTTTCCTCTCAGACTAGATTTTGAAATCATGTCTTCCTGAATCCAAGCTCAGCATGGACTGAAGTCCGTGTGTGTGTGTGTGTGTGTGTGTGTGTGTGTGTGTGTGTGTCTGTCTGTCTGTCTGTGTGTCTGTCTGTCTACACACACAGCTACACATAACCAGACATGAGTCTCTAGTTCGTTGCAGGTGTGCTCATGTGCCCAGGTGTGTTTCACACCTGGGTTGTCTTTATAGGTTCCTTAATCAATGGATAGATTGGTGTTTTTAGTTTAAGGTAGAAAGAACACCAGGCTGCAGTGCTCAGGTCTTCATCCTCTCTATGATACTAATTATATTCCCACTAGGGCAGCTTGGTCTCTGTCTCAGCTCAGCATCTGTAAAATAGAGTTGGACTTAGGGGATCCTTAAGTTCCCTCTCACCTCTTCCAAACATACAATTGTATGACATTTTCTAAAGTATCCATGTTTACATCAAATAGTCAATGATGTAATTGAGTTTCTTTTTGATATATTGAAAACTGCAGTTGGTCTATTAATAGTCTCAAGAGTCTCATAGGTCCATTAGCTATCAACCCTAGTCACTGGTCCATTTGTTTTCTAGCCTTGGGCCCACCCTTACTTCAGAGTCAGCTAGATGACACAGAGGATAGAACTCTGGCTTTGGATTCAGGAAGATCTAAGTTTAAATCCAGCCTTAGACCTTACTAGCTGTGTGACCCTGGGCAAGTCACCTAACCTCTATGTACCCCGGTTTCTTCAATTATAAAATAGGGTAATAATAACACCTACCTCACAAGGTTGTGAAGATCAGATGAGATCATATTTGTAAAGTCCCCAACACAATGCCTATCATTCCCTCTTTTTTAAAAAAAATTAAAAAAAAATTTTTTTTAACTTGGGGCAGCTAGGTGGCACAGTGGATAAAGCACCAACCCTGCATTCAGGAGTACCTGAGTTCAAATCTGGCCTCAGACACTTGACACTTACTAGCTGTGTGACCCTGGGCAAGTCACTTAAACCCCATTGCCCTGCAACAACAACAACAACAAAATTTTAACTTAAATACAAAGTGAGACAAGGAAAAAAAAATGTTGCCATGTACATAGCCGAACATAGGAGAAGATTCAGTATAAAAAAATAAATTCCATTTGAAGAAAACTTTTATAATAAATACTACAGTTGTTTCAAATCTGCCCAGCTTTCCTTTGCTTCCTTATCAGTTTTCTTTTGTTCTCTGCTGTGTACTTTTTTATTTTCTGTGGGGTAATGAGGGTTAAGTGACTTGCCCAGGGTCATATAGCTAGTTAAGTGTCAAGTGTCTGAGGCTGAATTTGAACTCAGGTCCTCCTGAATCCAGAGCTGGTGCTTTATCCATTGTGCCAGCTAGCTGCCCCTGCTGTGTACTTTTTACTTAATTTTCCAGCCTCTACCCCTGCCCCCAAAGGCTGCAATTAGGCATAGTTATATATAGATAGATATACACATTACATACACACATACATCTATATATGTACACATTTATACTCATGCATATATATATATATATAAGCATAGTACAGTCTTACACACACACATATATGTAAGACTGTTCTATGCTTATTTCCACTCATCATCTGTTTCTCTAAAGGTGGATAGCATCTTTTCAAGTCCAAATCTTTCCATGCCTTTCCTAGTCAATGAGCATTTTTCTTCCCTTTTGAGCCTTGTAGCCTTAGCTAGTACTAGTCAAATATTCTGATTTTTTAAAAAGTTATCTGAATTTAAAATTTTGTTATTATAAAATAAGATGAATAACTGGATTACTATGATATAGACAGTTTAAATTTAAATAAGACTTAGTTAAGCTATTAATTAGGCACTTATTTCTACTTGGTAGCAGTTCAAAATGTAATCATGTGGGGGGCAGCTAGGTGGCGCAGTGGATAAAGCACTGGCCTTGGATTCAGGAGGACCTGAGTTCAAATCCGGCCTCAGACACTTGACACTTAACTAGCTGTGTGACCCTGGGCAAGTCACTTAACCCTCATTGCCCTGCAAAAAAAAAAAAAAAATGTTATCATGTGAAGAGTTAATCTACTTATTTTAAGATGTCATGTTCCTGAATAATTATTCAGTATTTGGTTATTTTTCTTTAAGTATTATAGTCATCATTTGATCAAGGTATCTTTTTTCCCCCTAGATCATTTCTTCTCCTATAAATATGTTCTTTTTATTTGAATTTCTAGAGTTTCTTTTTTTTGTTTTTTTTGTTTTGTGGGGCAATGGGGGTTAAGTGACTTGCCCAGGGTCACACAGCTAGTAAGTGTCAAGTGTCTGAGGCCAGATTTGAACTCAGATACTCCTGAATCCAGGGCCAGTGCTTTATCCACTGCACCACCTAGCTGCCCCTTAGAGTTTCTTTTAATAGAGCTTTTAAGGAGGTTACTATTAATTTATGTTTCTGGTAGTAAATAGAGATTGTCCGACTCAGTCTCACATCTCCAACTGCCTATTGCACATTTTGAATTAGATGTTGTGTAGGTGTCTTAAACTCAGTGTATCCAAAACTGCACTCCTTATCTTTTCCCCCTAAACCTTCCTCTCTTCCTCTCTGCCTGACTTCCCCATTACTGTCAGGGGTACCACCATCCTCCCTGTCACCCAGGCCAGCAGCTGAGGTGTCCCGTCCAGCTCCTCACTCTCTCAGCCCAGCTCACACCCAAAGCCAAACAGTTCCTAAGTCTTGTTTCTCATCTTCTTAGCATCTCTCTTATTCTCCCCTTCTGACACTGGCACCACCCTGGTGTGAGCCCTCATCACCTCATGTCTTATTTTCCCAATTGGTCTGACCATGTCACTCCCCTATTCAATGAATTCTTGTGGCTCCCCATCACCCCCAGGATCAAATAGAAAATGATCTGCTTGGGACTTAAAACTGTCTATAACTTGGCCCGCTCCTACCTTTTCAGTCTTCTTACACCTTACCCCGTGTACTCTACAGTTAAGTGGCACTGGCTTCCCCTCTGTTTCTCATTCCTATACTTTATCTTTGGACTCTAGCTGAGCATTTTTCCTGACTGTCCTTTTCCCTGGAACTCTCTCCCTCCTCATCTATGACTCTTTCTTTCCCAGGCTTCCTAAAGTCTTAGCTAAAGTCCCACTTTCTGTAAGAAGCCTTTCCTTTAATGCAAGTGCCTTTCCTCTGACATGATCTCCATTCTGTCTTGTATAAATCTTGTTTGTCCACAGCCATTTTTGTGTTGTTTCCCTTGTAAGTCCAAGTTCCTTTAGGGCAGGGACTGGTTTTTGCCATTCTTTGTTTCCCTGGTACTAAGCTCCTAGTAGTAGGTGCTTAATAAATGCTTATTGACTGACAAAATGTGCAAAACTTAGTGAAATATAGAAGTGTGGACCAAAGGACCATCACTTGGTTATATTTTGTTTTGGTAAGTAGTTCCAAAGAGAATGTGCATACATAGAAGCTCCTTTTACAGTCTCATTAAATTACAAGATATTACCTTGAGCCTGTCTTTAACATTTTGGTGTAAAGTTTGTTCTTTTTCTAATCAGTAAACATCTGTGTTATGGTTCTGATGTGAAATACAGCCAAGAGACCATTTTTTCTGTATCATAGAACTTTTTTATCTGCTCTGTCATAGTTGTTTTTGTATTCCTTGTCCAGTAAGACCATCAAAGATAGCATTGTTAGGGGCGGCTCGGTGGCCCAGTGGATAGAGCACCGGCCCTGGAGTCAGGAGGACCTGAGTTCAAATCCGGCCTCAGACACTTTAAACTTACTAGTTGTGTGACCCTGGGCAAGTCACTTAACCCCCATTGCCCCGCAAAAAAAAAAAAAAACAGAAAACAAACAAACAAAAAAAGATAGCATTGTTTTAAAATAGCTCATTTTCAAATAACTTGTATCATTTTTCATTGTTTTAGATTTGCCCAGTTTTTCTTGTGTCCTTTGTTTGATGAGAGCTGCAAAGAGAGAGAGGTGAATGCAGTTGATTCAGAACATGAGAAGAATGTCATGAATGATGCCTGGAGACTGTTTCAGTTGGAGAAAGCTACTGGAAACCCCAACCATCCCTTTAGTAAATTTGGAACAGGTTTGTCAGCTCTGTGTGTGTGTGTGTGTGTGTGTGTGTGTGTGTGTGTGTGTGTACGTACATATATGTGTGCACATATATACATATATATAGAGACACACACACATATCTATATGTGTGTGTGCTTGATTAGCCCACCTTAGTTCATTACAGACTGTTTCTTTGTTTTTTAAGTTAGAATAGAAAGTCTTATGACAACTTTGAGCCCCCCGGCCAATTCTCTCTTCCCTTTGTTTTTAACCTAGTGTTCACCGTATCGCTGTGACACTCAGGTAACCATTTGTGGTATATAAAACTGGTCTCTAAAAAAGTCTTAATATTAAATGACTAGATAGACCTTATCTAATTCAGTGAATGATTAAATCATATTTGAAATAATCAGGGCTGCTAATGTTTATGACTTGAACTAAGAAGAATAAATAAATTAACCATCAAGGGAAGTTGCTATTTTCCTTTGCTTTTAAAGCAATGTCCTAGCTAAAATTAGAAGGGAAGCAAAAAGATGGGAACCAATTTTTATGGCCAGTACTTCTGATAAAGGCCTCATTTCTAAAATATATAGGAAACTATATCAAATTTATATGAATGTAAGTCATTCCCCAATTGAGAAATGGTCAAAGGATATGACCAGGCAGTTTTCTGATGAAGAAACCAAAGCTATCTATTGCCATATGAAAAAATACTCTAAATCACTACTGATTAGAGAAGTGCAAATTAAAACAACTCTGAGGTACCACCTCACACCTCTCATATTGGCTAATATGACAAGAAAGGAAAATAATAAATGTACAGTTTAAGAAGCTTTGTTCTCGTGAGGGCCAGGTGAGATTAAGTAACAAATCTGGAGTAAACTTAATCAGCTTGGTTGTGAGATTTGTTCCAGTTACCATTGTCAGGCATTTTTCTCTATGCTGCTTATGCCTTACCTGATGTTTATTATCAGAGATTGATGGAACAATGTTATTTCTGATATATCATCTGGGAAATCTTTGTCACTGACTTTTGTTTTTACAACACTTAAATTTCTCCTTTGCACCCCTTCTCCTCCCAGAGAGCCATCCTCAACAGAGATTCCTAAACTTTCTTGGTTTATTGTCCCTTTAAAGCCATCCTTGTTTGTAATTTTGGAACATTCTTTTTTTTTTTTTTAGTTTTTTTTAGTGAAGCAATTGGGGTTAAGTAACTTGCCCAGGGTCACACAGCTAGTAAGTGTTAAGTGTCGGAGGCCGGATTTGAACTCAGGTACTCCTGACTCCAGGGCTGGTGCTCTATCGACTGCGCCACCTAGCTGCTCCTGGAACATTCATTTTTGATTGTTTTATGTTTATGTTTCTTTCTATTCATATTGTTTTAGTCATTATATATGTTGTTTTCCTGGTTCAGCTTACTTTCCTTTGTATCAATTCATGTGAATCTTTGCATATTCTTTTATGTTCATCATGTATTGTATCTTATTGGTATTCATTGTTTCTTAAAGCACATTAATATTTCACTTACTCATGTACTACAGTTTGTTTATGCATTCTGAATCAATGGTCATTCACTTTGTTTCCACTTATTTATCACAAAAAGTGCTGCTATAAATTCTTAGGGTATGTGGAGCATTTCTTTTTATTCATGACCTTCTTGATTGAGGTATGTACTTAGCAGTGGAATCTCTTGAGTCAAAGGAATTTGGATATTTAAATCACTTATTTTCGTAATTCCAAATTGTGTTAGAAAATGGTATAGGGGCAGCTAGGTGGCGCGGTGGATGGAGCACCAGCACCGGCCCTGGAGTCAGGAGTACTTGAGTTCAGATCTGGCCTCAGACACTTAACACTTACTAGCTGTGTGACCCTGGGCAAGTCACTTGACCTCAATTGCCACACTAAAAAAAAAAAAAGTATAATTTCACAGCTCCATCAAAAATATATTAGTGTGTGGGGCAGCTAGGTGGCGCACTGGATAGAACATCGGCCCTGGATTCAGGAAGACCTGGGTTCAAATCCGCCCTCAGACACTTAACACTTGCTAGCTGTGTGACCCTGGGCAAGTCACTTAACCCCAATTGCCTCACAAAAAACCAAAAACAAACAAAAAAATATATTAGTGTGCCTATCCTTCCATAATCCCACCAATATTGATTATTGACTTTTTTTTTTTAAATTTTTTGCTGGGTTGTAGAGTTTGAGGTGGTGAAAACCGAAGGGCTGTTTTGATTTTTTTGAATTTTTTATTGTTTTCAAGTGATTGTGAATCAAGTGAATACTTTATAGTTCTTTTCAGAATTGTTTATGCATTTCTTTTGGCCATTTATCAATTGGGGAATGACGTGTGTGTGTGTGTTTGTACATGCACACACACACACACGTAGAGAGTATAAATTGTTTTTATGTGTGTGTGAATGTTTTATATTTATGTATCTTGGATACCAAATCCTTATCAGAGAAATTTGATACAAAGATTTTTTTGCCCATTCTACCACTTCCCTTCTTTTCTAAGATACATTAATATTGACTGCTTAGAATCTTTTCAGTTTCAAGTAATCTAAGTTATCTATTTTTTTCTTTAATAATTGCCTCTATGTCTTGTTTGGTTAAGAATTGATCTCCTGGGGCAGCTAGGTGGTGCAGTGGATGAAGCACCGGTCCTGGATTCAGGAGGACCTGAGTTCAAATCCGGCCTCAGACACTTGACACTAGCTGTGTGACCCTGGGCAAGTCACTTAACCCTCATTGTTCTGCAAAAACAGACAAAAAAAAGAATTGATCTCCTACCCATAAAGCTGTGTAATGATTGGAATGACGCCACCTGCTGGAGATTTACTGTAGGAAAGCTCCAACATGAGGAGAGGGCCTCTGAGGGCAGGACCATGTGGTTTTTCTTGGGCGTCAGGAAGTGATGTTGGTTTGTGGGATGAAGAAGGGGGAGGCTGGCGCACTGACACTCTCTTTCCTGAAGACTCTGGTGGAGAAGGGAGCTAGAAATGCGCTCTCCCTTTAATAGATAGATGAATCTAGGCCTTTCTCTCTCTCTTTACCAAATTCTTATTCTCCTTAATAAATGCTTAAAAGTCTAACTCTTGGTAAAGCTTATAATTTATTGGCGACCACTCATTAGATATTTTAGTCAGTATGGCTAGAATTTTAGCCCCTTACAGCTGTGAAGAGGCATATTATCTGTTTGTTTTCCAATTTTTTTATAGTTTAATCTTTAATGTTAAGGTTGCATCTCCCATTTAGAGTGAATTATGGAATATGGTGCAAAGTGTTGGTCTCAGTCTATTGCTTTTTAATTTTTCCCAGCAGTTTTTATTAAATAATGAGTTTTCCCCTAGATGTAATTTATGTTTTCTGCTTTATCAAACTCTGGATTATTGAGTTCTGTTGTTTCTGTATCTCCCTTGTCTAGTCTGTTAACGTGGTCTATTGCTCTGTTCTTTAACCAATAACAGAAGATTTTGATGCTTGGTGCTTTATAATATAGTTTGAGGTTTGGAAGTGCTATCCCCCTTTGTCCCTACTTCTTTTCATCATTTCATTTGATAATCTAGATCTTTTGTTTTTCCAAATGAATTTTCTGATTACTTTATCAAGTTCTGTAAAGTTTCTTGGTAATTTGATTGGTATAGCATTAAAAGTGTAAATTAATTTTGGTGGTATTGTTATTTTTATTATATTGCCATCACTTTGCCATGAGTATTGAATATTACTCCAGCCATTTAAGTTGTTATTCATTTCTTTAGGGAGCATTTTGTAAATTGAATATATACAAATCTTTGGTACACTTTGGGAGGTTGATCCCTAGATAGTTTGTGCATTTTGTAGTTATTTTGTTCCCTTTCTATTATAGCTTTTTGTGCCTTTTGATTATTATATAGAAATTCTTTTAATTTTTGAGAGTGTATGTCATTTCATCTTTATATTTTTATAGTATCTGAAACCAGAAGAATTTTTAGGAGAATAATGAGATATTTAACAGTCATGTTAAGTTATTAGGAAAAATAGCCTCCATATAGATAAGGGAATCTCATAATTGTTAATAATATTTTATTTATCTAGTTCTTTTCCTTTTTTGACTTCTTCATTGCTTTTAGGGCAAATTAGCTTTGCAGACTGCAGATGATTTTTATATTTAGATTATACTTGGCTTGAATCTATCCAGATATAGAAGTTGTTTTGTGTTGTTAGTGAAGATAATTACAGTCCAATAGTAGAGCTTAGCGGGCTTTGGGGCAGTCAGAGAAAGCTAGTAGTATTTCATTTTAGAAGTCAATACAGGGGCAGCTCGGTGGCGCAGTGGATAGAGTACCGGCCCTGGAGTCAGGAGGACCTGAGTTCAAATGTGGCCTCAGATACTTAACACTTACTAGCTGTGTGACCCTAGGCAAGTCACTTAACTCCAATTGCCTCCCTAAAGAAAGAAAGAAAGAAAGAAAGAAAGAAAGAAAGAAAGAATTCAATACAAATCTGTCTTATATTGTTTAAAATCATTTTTAACCAGTATTTTTCTTTCAGGTAACAAATATACCTTGGAAACAAGACCAACCCAAGAAGGTATTGATGTAAGACAAGAATTACTGAAATTTCATTCTACTTATTACTCATCCAACTTAATGGCTATTTGTGTGCTAGGACGAGGTAAGCATTCCAGAAACTTAGCAAAGAACAAGATAATATAACATTATAGATTTAAAAAATGTATCTCAAAGTGATCTGTTTCTTTTAAAAAGTAAATATTGGGGGGGCGGCTAGGTGGCGCAGTGGATAAAGCACCAGCCCTGGATTCAGGAGGACCTGAGTTCAAATCCAGCCTCAGACACTTGACACTTACTGGCTGTGTGACCGTGGGCAAGTCACTTAACCCCCATTGCCCCGCAAAAAAAAAAAAAGTAAATATTGGGGGGCAGCTAGGTGGTGCAGTGGATAAAGCACTGGCCCTCGATTCAAGAGGACCTGAGTTCAAATCCGGCCTCAAACACTTGCCATTTACTGGCTGTGTGACCCTGGGCAAGTCACTTAACCCTCATTGCCCTGCCCCCCCCCCCCAAAAAAAAGAGTGTGTAAAAGTAAATATTAGTTAGAACTAGTGGAAAGCATTCAAAATGAAATATGGTGGCATTTGGGACCAGTTTTATTTGTAGTTATCTATGTCCACACTGAATTTGAGAGAAATAACACGCCTAAAGCAAACACAGATGTTTCAATTCCCTTACAATGAAAACAATACTTTTGGTTAGCCAGGTTGTGGTTTTCATATTTGTGGTATAGACCTCAGTGAACATGACAGCTGACCCTGGCTTACATATACCGCTCAAAGAATTTAAGAAAAAATATTCCTTTAGGATGCATGTTTTGCTCGAATATTCCTCTGTTGGGGCTGTTAACATTGACATGACATGTTAAGGAAGGAAGGAGAAAGTTCTCTCTTACCTTCCATGGTGTGCAGAGATATTCATTGCAGCACTATCACATGGGGTTTTTAAATGTCTTTTCTTCTTTTTTGGTACACAAGACTTTTTTGTTAGAAGCAGCAAGGAGTAAGTAACTTAATGTCTTGGCTCTGGTATTTCCTGCTTTTGTTACCTTGGGCAAGTATCTGAATAATTCTCAGTATCAGTTTCTTCCTTTACAAAATGGGGGATCAAATATTTTTAAATTACCTGACTTCTGGGATTATAATAAGGATCAAAGGAAGTGATGCATCTAAAACATTTTATAACTATAAAATGTTATGTAGGGCAGCTAGATGGCGCAGTGGATAGAGCACCGGCCCTGGAGTCAGGAGTACCTGAGTTCAAATCTGGCCTCAGACACTTGACACTTACTAGCTGTGTGACCCTGGGCAAGTCAGTTAACCCCAATTGCCTCACTAAAAAAAAAAAATAATAATGTAATAAAAATGTTATGTAAGCATAAGATGTTAGTTACTTAATATTGTTACTTTCAGGGAAAAGAGGAAGGAAATTTGGTCCAATAAACCCCATTATAAAAGGCTTAATTATCACAACTATCTGACTATGCTTTAAGTTAGGAGTCTACTCAGTATAAGTTGCTACTTTGTTTGAATCTCTCTAACACTGAATCTTATAGGGTCAGTTACCTTTGCACTCATGATTTGAGACTTAACTGTCATTTTTTGGTTATACAACTTTCTGATGACATCTTGTGTGCTGCTTCAGTACACTTCTTCATTGGTTATATGTTGTAGCCAACTCTTTTCCCACCTGCACCTTTCAGTTTCCTTTTGAGTATCATTCAACTGCAACTCTTTCAGAGACATGAAATTATGCCATATAGCATCACTGAAAGAAAACTGTTATAAATGATGGGCCTTTATTTCAAGAAGAAACTTGTGTTCATTAAAAACACTTTGTTTACTTTATATATAAAATTTTTAAAAAGCAATAGTGGTAATGGGTGTCATGTTGTAGAAAGAACACTGATATTAAAATCAAAAGGCCGGGACTCCAACTGTAGCCTACCCATTAGTTAGCCTTATTTTGTCATTTTTAAAATGAAAGGTTTCAATTGGAAGAGCTACAAGATCCCTTTCTCATCTGTAATAACCTGTGATTTTTATAAATCCCTTTTCTAGATGTAACTGTAAGGCAAATAAACAAATGTACATCATTAGTTTTATGTGTTCTAAAAGTATAATTTCAAGTATATTTCATTGCGTGTTATATAAACCGTGCTAACAAAACATTCATCTGGCACTAGGGAAAATTTTTTATCTCATCCAAATCCTTATTGACAGTAGTGCACGGCAGATGTTGCTATGGTTCATTCATAGCTTCATTTGGGGAGTATGTTTTCTTAAAATTACAGTCAAAGTGATTGACCTTTTTCATGAGGTTATTATTTTTTTATTTGAAATTTTTTTATGGCACTGTAAGATTTTGTCAAGTCATAGTTAATTAGTCTTTGGGTAAGATTTTTTTTTATATGAGGAATATGAAGAAGCATATACTTTTCATCCGTCATTTTAGAATATCTCAGCCTTTTCCCCTCCACTTTCTTGTGTTTTCCTGTTATGATTTTCCCCCTCTTGTAGGCATGGCACCAAACCCTAATTGTCCCCAGATTCACTTTGTCTGTGGTCCCAAGTTTGCCCAGGAGGCTGGCCATGGTCAAGTGACCACTATTTGACAAGCTCTTTCAGGAGCCTAGGGATCACCCTAATGTGTGTGGTCTAACCATCACTCCTAGCCTCTGAACCTTCAGCAGGTGTTGCCCATTCACACAGTGCTTGATTTGAGTATGAAGACCTTGACATCTTCTCTTCTTTGAGTGAATGGTCTTCACATAACCATTTCTCTTATATAGCTGGCACTTAACAAAGGCTTATCATATTTCTGGCTCGTGTAAAAACTCTTGCTAAATAAAGTCAGTTTAAATAAACCCTTGGGGGGCAGCTAGGTGGTGCAGTGGATAAAGCACCAGCCCTGGAGGACCTAAGTTGAAATTCGGCCTCAGACACTTGACACTTACTAGCTGTGTGATCGTGGGCAAGTCACTTAACCCTCATTACCTCCCCTCCCCCCCCCAATTAAATTAAAAAAAGTAAACTCTTGTGTTTAATTGCTAGCTCTCCTTATCATGTTTTCTACAGTTATTTTTTGAAAAATCTAAACACAGGACCTTCGATCCATCCCTGTTAAATTTCATCTCATTAGTTTTGGTTACTAATCTTTGAAGTTAATCTTTTCAACCATTTCACTTATTGCCTTGATTTTAGAAGTCCATTTTTATCCTTTTCTAGTTTCCTAGTGCTTCTTCTATGCTTTGTGATTTGTAGAAGTAATTTTGAGAGGGCACATGTACATTTTTTTCCTCCAGTATGTGTAAATGCAAAATGTGTACCTCTGGAAACTCAAATCCCCTAAGATAGTTAAATGTTCTTATTCTGGTTCCTAATCTATCTTGGCCTTCAGTTCCTTCTTTACTGTTTGTATTACCTGTTCCAGTTTGTAAACTGTTCTTGGTAAAGGAGACAGAAGCAATAATAGGACTAGAGTTTTTTTTATTCTCCCCATGTCATATTCTCCAAGCAGTAGGTCTGTCTCTTTCTTATTCATCTTTCAAACAACTTTTTTTTTTTTTAGGTTTTTTTTGTTGGCTCTGCCATTTTGAAGAATTGATTTATTTGGGGTTTTAGCATACCTGACAGTTTTTTAGAACTATAATTAGTAATTTTGGTGCTGGGTTGAATGCATGAAAAATACCCTCAAATCAGCTTTGTAATTTTTCATCTGAAAATAACACAAAGAGTAAAAAATTAGTTGAATGGAAAATAGAAGTGTTTGAATACTAGCCTGTAAAAGAAGAAACCTTGGTGTATAGTGGCAACTGTGAGAAGGCCTCTGTCCTTGAAGGAAAGGAGAGAGGGGGTCCTTGGTTTAGGGAGGATGAGGTATTAAGGTCATGTTGGAGGATTGTGGGTGCTTTCAAAATATAGGTGTAATAAATGTAATAATTGCACAAGGTCTTCAAGTGTTTGTTTCATATTTTTGTGCCTTCTAATTGTGTATCATCTGTGGAAAAAGACCTCAGTCATTCAGGAGTTGATAATGATCTTATTTGTTCAATGCTGTACTCTTACTTTGCCTCTTTGGTTATGTGTTTCTCTCAATTTTGCTATATGTAAGTTATGCTAAAAAAATTTTTTTTAGAGCCTACTATTATTTTGAGGACATAACTCTTTGTTTCAGTATAGTCCCGTGTGCTTTTGCTTTATAGTTTCTTGTTAGGGCTGAGATTTATGTTGCATGATTTTATTGGCCAAAATACCAGATGTTCCTGATAATCACTAATTTAAGTCATGATTTGAATGGCTTGTTTTCTGCAGAGTCATTAGATGAGTTGACTGAGCTGGTTGTGAAGCTATTTTCGGAAGTAGAGAACAAAAATGTCCCATTACCAGAATTTCCAGAACACCCTTTCCAAGAAGAGCATCTTAGGGTGAGTAGATGTATTTTACTCTTAGACTTGAGATTATAGGAACTTGGCCAGAGAAGAGTAAAAGAAAGATACCTTTTTTGTCCTGTTACTTATAAGGAAGAATTTGGGGTGTTTGTAGTGAGTTGCAGCATGAAGAAAAGTTCAATAAATTATAGTCGTTATTTTCCAGTGCCAAAAGTTTGAACTTTCTAACAATAATAACTGACATTTAAACATTTTGCGGTGATAAAATACTTTCACTTACATAATAACATTTGCTATGCACAACAACCCTGAGGAGGTAGATGTTAAAAACACTATTATCTCTATTTTACAAATGAATAAACTGAGATCCAGAAAAGTTAAGTGACTTACCAAAAGTGTTACATCCCTCGTATAAGTTGTGGAACTGGGGTTATAGGTCTCCAGACCTCTTTGTCCTGTGCTCTTTTTGATCAATGAAGCAAGTTGGACTGTAAAGAAATTCTACAAACATGACATCTCATTAATTTTATTCAGTTTATAGTTGAAATGAACTTGGAATTTATATCTAATGTTTAAATTTCCCTAAAGCTTTAGATTCTTACAGGTAGTCTTATAGTTGATGAATATTAGATTCAGTGAGTTTTAGCTAGCCTAATGTCTTTGTTTATTTTCAGCAACTTTATAAGGTTGTACCCATTAAGGACATAAGAAATCTATATGTTACATTTCCAATACCCGATCTTCAGAAATATTATAAATCAAACCCTGGTCACTATCTTGGTCATCTTATTGGACATGAAGGCCCTGGAAGTCTCCTATCAGAACTTAAATCAAAGGGTAAGTCTCGTGGTAACCAACTTTTGGATATTAATTTCCTAACGTGTAACATCACAGTTCTTAACTTTGCCAATCATTTCTTTCCCAAAATTGCTATGGAGGGGCAGCTAGGTGGTGAAGTGGATAGAGCACTGGTCCTGGAATCTGGAGTACCTGGGTTCAAATCTGACCTCACACACTTAACACTTACTAGCTGTGTGACTCTGGGCAAGTCACTTAACCCCAATTGCCTCACTAGGAAAAAAAAAATTGCTATGGAGATTACTTTGATTTTTTACTAAATTTGAGATGTGGTCTTTGGGGTTGGTAGAGTGTATTTTCTAAAATAAATGTTTATTGATTCCTTTTTTAAAGTATCATAAAAATTTCTCCAATTATTCCTTACATGTTGTGTATACTACATTTAACCTCCTGTCTATACAAAAAGGTGGGGTGTCTTGTATCTCTCTGTTCAAATCATGTTTGTTCTTTATAATTTTGCAACATTCTTTTTTTTTATTGTGTTGTGGTTGTTTCCATTTATGTTATTGTAGTCATTGTGCATATTGTTTTCCTGACATTGCTTACTTTATATCAATTTATATAGATCTTTCCCTGCTTCTCTGTATTTGTCATGTTTGTCATTTCTTACAGCCCAGTAATATTCCTTTACGTTCATGCACCACAATTTCTTTAACTATTTTCTAATAAATGGTCATCTACCTTGCCTCAAATTCTTTGCCTTCACAAAAAGGGGTTGCCACAAATATATTGGTATATGTGGTGACTTTCTTATCAATGGCTCCCTTGGGGTTATAAGCCTGTTAGTGAAATTTCTTTGTCAAAGAACAAAGACATCTTTTTAGTTACTTTATCTGCATACAGTAATTCCAGATTACTTTTCAAAATGATAGTACTGATTGATGGCTCCACCAGTGTGCCTTTCTTTCTGCAGTACTCTTAGAGGAGAGTATTTTTGGATATTTGCTTTCTTGTTATTGTCTTGATTGGATTTAGTAACTAAATTTAGGGATTCATGGTTTTAATGTCCTCTCAATCTTGAAGTGAAAAGAAAATGGAAAGTAAAAGGTGAAACTCATATAATATGATGTTATTTATTTCATTGAAGTTGGTAAGATACAAGGCCATTTTTTACGAGTATGGAGTGAGGGATGAATAGAATTATCCAAAAATGGCTTGGCCTGAGTTATATCACTGAGTCTAAATTTGGGCTGGGGGGGGGGAGGGAGAGAGAGAGAGAGAGAGAGAGTGTGTGTGTGTGTGTGTGTGTGTGTGTGTGTGTGTGTGTATTCTTTGGATTTGATTAAATTGAATGTAGTCAGTATTCTTACTTATGTTGCTTTATTGAGTACCATTTTACAGTACTGGTATAGGAACAGAGAAAGCAGAAGATATGAATAATTTAGATTTGGAAAATTCAAACCTATTTTGTTCTTTTGCCCCCCTGAAAACTAGCCAAATGAGTTTTGATTGTGAGGAAGGTGAAGAGAGAAGGAGTGTCTTGAGTATGGGATAGGAATTCTGTGTAAAAATTTATACAGAGAGAGAGAGAGAGAGAGAGAACACATATATGTATATATGTAGTATAGTAATATCAACAGTAATGGAATCTATCTGCATTGAAAGGAACAGGAGAAAAGACCACATTGGTTTCCTTTGTGCATTGCAGGTTGGGTAAACACTCTTGTAGGAGGTCAAAAGGAAGGAGCCAGAGGTTTTATGTTTTTCATCATTAATGTGGACTTGACTGAGGAAGGACTTTGTAAGTATTACACCATCTACTTTTTGATGAAAACTTATCTTACTTGGTTTATATCTTACATTCTTATTCCATGAATATAATTTATATTACAAATTGTAAGCTTTCAAATTTCTGTACTTTACAAGTTCACATGTCTAATTTTCCCATTTAACTTGGCCCTCCCGTCATAGGTGTTTTTTAAAAACTTGTAAATGAAAACTATGACAATTCTTGGAAAATGTTAACCCGCCTATCTTTCCAGTCTGAAGTAGGGCTGGTATGTAGCCCATGTTCTTAACTCATTTCCCTTTTGCTTCTCATCTCCTTATGCTAGTATTCCCCTTAAGAATAATTTTAAGTAGCATCTCCTTTGAAACTTTATTGATTCCATGGGCCCAGAATACCACCTCACAGGAGTGCTTGGGCCATGCCACCAATCTCTGGGAGGTGAGGACTTCATTTCTAAGAGGGACCATATTCTACTTGCCTTACTTTACCTTAGGAGTGGGCTCACGGATTTGAAGGATACAAGGACTGAACGATTTTTAAGTGTGCCCCTTTTTTCCAGTACATGTTGAAGATATAATTTTGCACATGTTTCAATACATTCAGAAGTTACGTACAGAAGGACCTCAAGAATGGGTTTTCCAAGAGTGCAAGGTACATTTGTTTCACCAAACTTTTTTTTAAGGAACGTATCTATATTTTGCAACCAATACATGTGAATTAATTTAGATTGAAATGCATCAGTGACCCAGCTGAAATTTGAAATTGTTTTTTTTCTCCCAATTTTGAATAGTGGTAGATGGGCTATTGTGTTCTCTGAGCCTTGTGAGTTGCTTGAGGCCCAGTTAGCTTTGTAAGCTTCCAAAGGGGAAAGATGGAACCAAAACCCCCTCCCAGAAGAAACCCAGCTTTTAATGAGCTGGTACCTCTTAGTCTGTTTGATGAGTGTTTGAGTAAATCACTAGTAAACTTGCAGCACCCTAGATTGAAAAACAGTAAAAATGGTTCAGATAACCGAAGGGGGCAGCTTTCCTTTTTATCTCAGAATTTTACTACTGAATTGTGCCCTGCCCTTAAGAATAATTTTAAGTAGTGATGCTTTGAAATAGTCAGGCTGTTGTATTATTTATTGTATGGAGCAAATGATGTTTATGCTTGAAAAACCTAAGTACATTTTGGAGTGTCCCCTTTAAGAAACTTTGACTTAAATCAATAAAATCATTTTATTTTAATGTGAGAAACATCTTTACCTATGCAGAATCTTGATCACTGGAGTCAGCTTAGATGTTAGCTCATTTCTTTAAACAACTGTATTGGAAGAGCTCTTTGCTTTTGGTGTACTTTCATTGGCCCACTAAGATCAGATTCTATGCACCTCGTACATTCTGCATGATATTCTATTTTCTTACTACCTTTTTGTGTAAGAGATCAGTTTTCATTCAATTTTTGCCTAGTTTTGCTTTTTGTTATATGTTCTGTGAGGTGAGCCCAGTTGTTTCAGAAATGTAATTTGATTATATATGTCTGTGGACTATGTTTTCTCAAACATGCATATAAAATCACCATGGACAAAAAAGAATGCTACTCAGAAAATCTTGAAAATTGAAAATTGAATAAAAAGTGCACATATATATGAAAACCAAAATACTGTAGTAGACTATTTATTGGAATTAATTTGCTGTGCCTAATTGGAGTCATTTTCTGTTTTAGGATTTGAATGCTGTTGCTTTTAGGTTTAAAGATAAAGAGAGACCTAGAGGTTATACATCTAAAATTGCAGGAATACTGCATGTAAGTAATTTTAAAAAAAATTGTCTATAAGATATTTTGGAGTTACTTAGTATATTAATTTTGATGATTTCATTAATTTCAGCAATTAAAGATTTATGAGCTTGTAGTATGAAACTTTTGGGTGATTGTTCAGTACAAAACTTTGGTGTTCAATAAATGTTTAAAAACTCTCAACCTAAGATTCTTAGTATTTTTCTCCTGACTTTTTTTTAAACTGTGGATACAAATTCCACATTCTTTTCTGTATAAAATTTTAATATAGAAATTTAAATCAAATATCAGAGACAATATGGCCTAACGGATAAGAGCTAGCCATCAAGCCAGGAAGGCTTGAATTTAAGTTTCACCTCTGACACATAATGGCTGCATGCAACTGGCCAAGTCTATTTAACCTGTCCATGTTCTAGGCATCTGGGACTATTAAATTACAGAGAAAGAGCTGACCTGTGTTGTAGAGGGAGTCTTCTGTATCTGAAAGTTCCCTACACCAATCAAATCACAGATTCAGTACCAATTCCTATTTCAAAAACAAATAATCTAGGGGGCAGCTAGGTGGTGCAGTGGATAAAGCACTGGCCCTGGATTCAGGAGGACCTGAGTTCAAATCTGGCCTCAGATACTTGATACTTAATAGCTGTGTGACCCTAGGCAAGTCACTTAACCCCCATTGCCCCACCAAAAAAAACCCCAAAAACCAAATAATCTGCAACAATTGAAAACTAAACCTCTTGCTTTTGTTTAAAAAATCCTAAAATGTGTGTGTGGTTTGATTCCCATCTTGCCTTCATTATTTGGCCAGAGGTAAGATGGTGTTGACTTCCCCCATTACCCTTTGGTGGCCTAAGTTTTGATCCTAGAGAGCTGTGTATTGGGAGCAGGGGGGGCAGGGGCAGGGCAATGAGGGTTAAGTGACTTGCCCAGGGTCACACAGCTAGTAAGTGTCAAGTATCTGAGGCCAGATTTGAACTCAGATCCTCCTGAATCCAGGGCTGGTGCTTTATCCACTGTGCCACCTAGCTGCCCTGGAACTGTGTATTTTTGTGGCCTAGGGCTAGCATTTAAATATTCAGCTGATTATCCCAGGTAGGTCCATAGTCTCAGAAAGATACATGTCCCAGTCCACCAAAAAGAACAGGAACTCTTTCAGGGTGGTTATAAGACTTTTAGTCTTCCCAGATTATCTAGCAAAACTTTTACCAATCCTCTCTGAGGGGAGAGTAAAGCATGGTGATTAATTTAAAGGAAACTTAGGGTTTTGAAGCCAGCTAGCTAGATTGGAGTGGGGCAGAAATTTGTATCATCATTTTTGTTATTGTTGATCTTGGAAAATAGTTCAGATTAAGTACTCCTCTAAGATTATCGATCTATAGGTCAACCAGTCCAATCCCCTTATTTTACAGATGAGGGGAATGAAACCCAGAGATAATAAATGATGGCCAATTTTCAGAGCTAGGTTTTGAACCTAGGTCCTGTGTCTCCAAATGTCGAAATACAATTTGTTATCATGAGCCTTGCATAGTTGTATACCTTTCCTCTAGGTGCACTTTAGCTCAGTCCTTGGCTGTTCTTACCTACCCTGCTTTAAGGACATGATTCACAGCAGTAGGGAGTACTAGGCTTACTGGCACAGCAGTTTTTGCCCAGAGAGGGGAGCATATCTCTAACTGAGCTGGTCATTTAGAAAATGCCCTGTAGGTGCCAGCATTTTACCATCAAACCTTTATTTCTAGAGCAGGCTATGTCTAATCTGTCTCGCATTTGTATTCAAACAAATCCAGTGCTGCCTAAAAACAGACTAATTGGTGGGATTAACTCATAAAAACTCTCTAAAATACAAAACTCTGGTAAGAAGGAGAAAACTAGGATTTGATAAATTTTTCTGTCCTTGAGTAAAAAGTTAATGGAGAAAGTCAAACCACTTCAACAAGCATTCATCAAGGGTCTCGAATATGTCAGGTACTGTGCAGTGCAAAAACAGTTTCTGCCCTCAAGGAGCGCATCTAGCTGGGAAAAGACAACATGTAAACCACCATGTACAAACAACACACATACAGGACAAATTGGAAATCATCTCAGAGGGAAGGTAGTAAAGTTAAGGGCGTCTGAGGAAGACCTCTTGTGTGAAGCTGAGATTTTAGCTGAGGCTTCATTCAGGGAATTCAGGAGGTAGAGGCAAGGAGGAGGGGTAGCATTCCAGGCATGGGGAAGAATCAGTAGAAAGGCAGAGCAGTCAGGAGATGGAAAAAAATCGAGGAGGTCAAAGTCGATGGGTCATAGAAGGAGGGGGCACCAAGGGACTGTAGGAAGGGGCCGGGTTATAAAGGACTCTGGATACTTGGACCCTGGAGGTAACAGGGAGCCAGTGGAGTTTGAATAGGGGAAGGATATGGTCAGAGCTGTACTTCAGAAGATCGGTTTGACAACTGAGTATAAGACCTTCTAGATGGGAGAAAGACTTGAACCAGAAGGCTCTTGTAGTCCAGGCATGAGGTGATTAGTTAGGGCCTGCACCGATGTGGTGGCAGTGTCAGAGCAGAGAAGGGGGCACATCTGAGAGATGTTGCAATGGTTCTTAGCAACAGATTAAATATGTAGTGGGTTGGGGGTTTAAGAGAGCAAGGAGTTAAAGATAATAGGTTCTCAGCCATGGTGATAAAGATGATGATGCCTTCAACAGTGATAGGGAAGTTAGGAAGGTGGGGAGAGATAATGAATTTAGTGAAATAAAAATGTATTTAATACATATTTTTGTTAATATATGACTGATATCTCAAGACTGTGTTTTCTTTTTTAAAGTATTATCCCCTAGAAGAAGTGCTTGCAGCAGAATATTTGCTAGAAGAATTTCGCCCTGATTTAATAGAGATGGTCCTTGATAAACTGAGGCCAGAAAATGTCCGGTAAGTCATTTTGAGGATAAATTAAGTTTTAAAAGACTAATAAAAATCAAAATAGTTTTATAAGAGGAAGCTTATTTGTTCATCATTAATGACATTTATATAATTCAGTTTGTATCAAATGTTCAATAAATACTTTATTAATAAAATTTGGAATAAATTGGCAAAAAAATTTGATACAGTATCATATTACCACTTTAGTTGAGCCATTATTAGCATTGTATTCCCATTGGTATTTTAAGGATCATACTCAAAAAGAGTTGGCATATTAGCATTTAAAAATGCAGTAGTATTAGACCTCTGTTATCTGTTATTGTGGGGAATCTAAGTTTCCACATGAATGGTTTTAGAAGTAACTGACCAAAAACATAATCTGTGCCCCACTTAAAAAAAAAACTATTTTAGTGAAAATCATTCTAAACTTTATTATATATAACCCTGTTGTCGTCTTCTTCTTCTTCTTCTTCTTCTTCTTCTTCTTCTTCTCCTTCTTCTTCTTCTTCTCCTTCTCCTTCTCCTTCTCCTTCTCCTTCTCCTTCTCCTTCTCCTTCTCCTTCTCCTTCTCCTTCTCCTTCTCCTTCTCCTTCTCCTTCTCCTTCTCCTTCTCCTTCTCCTTCTCCTTCTCCTTCTCCTTCTCCTTCTCCTTCTCCTTCTCCTTCTCCTTCTCCTTCTCCTTCTCCTTCTCCTTCTCCTTCTCCTTCTCCTTCTCCTTCTCCTTCTCCTTCTCCTTCTCCTTCTCCTTCTCCTTCTCCTTCTCCTTCTCCTTCTCCTTCTTCTTCTTCTTCATCATCATCATCATCATCATCATCATCAATTGGGGTTAAGTGGCTTGCCCAGGGTCACACAGCTATAACCCTGTCTTCTTAAAAAGAGATGATAGGGAGCAGCTAGGTGGTGCAGTGGATAAAACACCGGCCCTGGATTCAGGAGCATCTGAGTTCAAATCTGGCCTCAGACACTTGACACTTACTAGCTGTGTGACCCTGGGCAAGTCACTTAACCCTCATTACCTCACAAAAAAAACACCCCAAAACAAAAAGAGATGATAGAGCATAATTTAACCTTTCTTTATGACTGTCAAAAAGGCAGTGTAATACAGTGTACCGGGACTTGCAGTCAGAAGGGTCATAGAACCATAGGATTAAGAAACATTAGGTACCTGAGAGATTGTCTAGACAAGTCAACTTTCTGTTTTACAGCCCTGGAAAGTCAGGCCCAGAGAGAAGTGATTTTCCCAAGGCCACTCCCTTTTCCAAGATGCCTACCTGCTTCGTTCTCTTCCCCTATCCCTGCTGAAAATCCCTTTCTTAGATTTTCTAAGAGCACTTTCTCTGTCTTGTATTATATTTCTCTGTATTTTGTATTTCTCTTGTAAGCTTATTTAGGACAAGTACTGTGACAACTTTAAATCTTGTATCCCTAGTGCCTTGCAGTGTCCTAATTCAATAGGTGGTTACTGAACATTTGTTCAGCTGAGTTGAAGAGAACTGTATCAGTTTGTGATACATAAGAATTGCTTTTCTTCTTTGCTTTCAGCAGGAAGGCCTGCCTTCAAATGCATATACCTCCTGTCTCCCCCACCTTCTGCACTGGCTTCATGCACACTTATAATAAAGTTGATTACCTAATTTCTGAAACAGCAGGGTTTGGCTTCTTTCATTTACATTAATACACTTAGGCTTTGCCAACAGCTAGTTCACTTTTTTTGAAGGCTTTTCTTTTTTAAACTTGCTCCTTGGGCCTCTGCTGTAATCTGAATTCTAGAATTTAATGAATTTCCTACCAGTGGAGTGTTGATATAATGTTAGAGTTTTAGACTGTTGGAGCTGGAGAGGACCTAAGAGGTGATCTAGTCTATCCTCTCATTTTAATCATGTAGAAATTGAGCTTTAAAGAACTGATTTCTCAGGGTTACACAGAGAATCAGAACTATCATCTGGATCTCCTCCATTGTCCTGGACTGCCATGTCATCTGTCATGACAAGCTTGAAGTTTGACCTGGAAGCTTTATCAGTGTGTTTTCAGCTAAATCTGTGACTATGCTGGATAATGCACATCCTTGTGACACTGCATGTAATCTCCAGGCTACTGAAGCCTTGTAGTAAAAGTACTTCCTGCCATACTTCTGTAATTCACCTTGTACCCCATACCACAGGGATTGTTGGTTTAGAATTTGCTTGGTCAATTTTTGAATGACTGATTGAATCTTGGGTATAAATCACATTGGGAAATGAAATTCTGCACCTAGTTTTTTAGTAATTGTATTCATTTCTACAAAGGTAGAACTATACTTACCTTAAAACTAAATGTAGGAGGCAGCTAGGTGGTGCAGTGGATAAAGCGCCAGCCCTGGATTCAGGAGGACCTGAGTTCAAATCCGGCCTTAGACACTTGACAGTTACTAGCTGTATGACCTTTGGGCAAGTCATATAACCCTCATTCCCCTGCAGGCCCCCCCCCCAAAACCCCCCCAAAACTAAATGTAGCTAATATAAGGGAAAAAATGGGTTTGACTATAGGAATGTGGTGGACATATATATATATATATTAGTGAAGCAATTGGGGTTAGGGCCGGTGCTCTATCCACTACGCCACCTAGCTGTCCCCTGACATATATTTTTATCCAGTGGATTGCAGAAAGTAATGATGATGTTGAAAAGCTTGAGTAGAATTTGTCTGGTTTATCCACTAGAACATGAAATTCAGTAGATACTAAAGGTAGTCACTTCTGGATATGATATCAGCTGGTTCCTTTTGCCAGATAATAAATGTTACTTTGTTAAGCTTAGAAAACTTGGCTGGTCTTCTTTCTTTTTCTTCTTTTTTTTTGTGGGGCAATGGGGGTTAAGTGACTTGCCCAGGGTCACACAGCTAGTAAGTGTCAAGTGTCTGAGGCCAGATTTGAACTCAGGTTCCCTTGAATCCAAGGCCAGTGCTTTATCTACTGTGCTACTTAGCTGCCCCTGGTCTTCTTTTATGCTGATGTTTATTCTGGTATATATGCTTTTTTGGGGGGGCCAAACCTGTAATTTCATTAGTACAGGGAACATTCCTCAGTAAAGAAACTCCTTCTACCAGTACAGGTTGATTTGTGCTCAATCATAGAGTTTCCTGGCACACTGTTAAGTAACTTGTCCCTCAGGGTCAGCCGTGCAGGTGGTACTTGAGTTGAAGTCTTCATAACTGAAGCCAGTTCACTCTCCACTACACTATGCTGTCTCTTATGCCAGTATCAATGTTAAAAGGAACAGAGAGAAAGCAGCAGAAGGGCACCTCTTCCCTTTGTGTTGTAGCTCTAATGTCCTCCCTTTGATGACTCTCAGCTTCCCAGGAGCCTCCCCACCAGCCCAATGAAAACAGACTCAGTAACCCGGCTACTGGCTACCTGTCTTCTGTCCTTAGAGAGGAGGAGGCATAAAAGCTGCAGTTAGGGCAATGATTGGATGGGTTCCTACAGGGCTCAGGCTGGAATTCCCTCTGGATTCATTCTACTCTTTTCTGATTGAATACTATTCTTGCTGGAGAAGATGGAAGCAAACTAGGATATGAATGTTTTTCCTTTTCTTTGTCATCTATTAGCATTTCTTCATCTTGCTCAAGCGGGTGTCTGGTCTTTTACTTATCTTCCTTGCTCTTACTATAGCCCATTTAAAAGCCCATTTTATTATTTTTAACATTTTTTAAATGATCTTTTCTTTTGGGTGCTTTAGCCTTTAGGTTGATGTTACTCTTGACTGTTGTCTTTATATGTTCATTTTTCCATCTTTCATGCGTGTCCTTTTAAATGCATGTTCATGCATGTTCATTTCATGTCCTTTTAAAATCTAAACTTAAGCTACGTGCTTTGAACACGGTTGAGCACTTGATGCTTTTTGACTGAATTAGGTTCTTTTAGATGCCTCCTCCTTTTCTTTATTCAATGATTATACTTTACTTATAGAACTTTCCATCTGTTATTTTAACTGTTAAGCATTTATTTTATACAAAGCACCATGCTAGATGTTGAGTGTTATTCATAAGCTGTATTGCCTTTTTTTTCCCTCTCTGGTTTTTGGTTATAAGATGAAATTGAGAAACTATATGCTCAATCAGGATGACCAGCCTCCAGACCCAGTTAGGGAACTAGAGTTTACATGGTTTCTTGTCTTTTCAAAAAGTATGAATAACAAGGAATGTACCCACATCGATTACAGCTTTCTTTAACCTGGAACATGTCCAATATTATATTGTCATACACAGGATACTATTTTTGTATGGAATTTAGGGAAAGGAGGCCCCTACCCCAAATAAGAATTTTTCAGTCATTCTTTTCTTTGAATGTTTCAAAATCTGCTTTTCTAAAGTCTAGGCTACATGTCTGCTGTTTTCCAGTCATCGTCCCTATAAACTCTAGGATGTTTCTTCCATCTCCTGAAAAGTGGAAATTATCAGCAAGACAAGCCAAGAATTTATTAATTAATGTACCTTTTTGTAAAGAGTCTCTTAGTAAGTGTCTAGGTATTTGACGTCTCCTCTCTCTTCCCTTACGTAGCATGCTTTGCTCTGTGTCAGTTTGTAATCTGTATTAGGAAAATATTTAGTAGCTTCTTTCTGTCCTAACCCCAAAAGCTCTTCATTATGTTTGTATTTTTAGGCTTATGAATTTCTGTTATATAAAACTTTAGTTAATATCTAAAAACATATTTACTTTGTGTTAAAATTTTAGGTTCATTTTTCCCCCTGTACTCTCTGAATTGTTATGTACACATCTGAAGCCATAATTATTCCTCTTGATTATCTTTCCTCTTACTTTCTTTTCTTTTTTTGTTTTTTTAAGAATAAGATGGAGGGGCAGCTAGGTGGTACAGTGGATATAGCACCGGCCCTGGATTCAGGAGGACTTGAGTTCAAATTTGACCTCAGACATTTGACACTAGCTGTGTGACCCTCGGCAAGTCATTTAACCCTCATTGCCCCACCAAAAAAACAAACAAAAAAATAACAACAACAAAAGAATAAGATGGAGGCTGCTAGCCCTGGATTCAGGAAGACCTGAGTTCAAATTTGGCCCCAGACACTTGACACTTACTAGCTGTGTGACTCTGGGCAAGTCATTTCACCCCAATTGCCTCACCAAAAAAAAAGAAGAAGGAGAAGATGGTAGTTTGTTTAGAGAAAGGGGAAGGGAAGGGAAACCATGAAAGAGGTCCTTGGACTTCTCATGGGGAGAAGGCATGGCACAGAGTGTGGCTCTGAGATACCAATCTCAAGCAGGAGACTGGCAGGTGCTTTTATAGAGCACTGATGGGGCTGACCATCTGACTGTGTAAAGTTCCCTTAGTGAGGGAGGACCCATCCCCCACTGGTGGTGGCTGGAGGAGTTGGGTGAGGGGTGGCTGTAGATCTCTGAAGCCATCTCCTCCAGACACAAAGGAAGCAGCCACACCCAAATTTATCTCCCCAGGGTTGAAGGAGACTAGAATGAAGGGTGGGGGTCCCAGAGCTAGCTCAGTTCAATCTGGTTCCATTTATCTCTCTAGGCGTGTCTGTCCTCTGGTTTAGTTTCTCTAGGAGAAGGTTCTTTGATGTGCCTATAACATTCCCTACTTGGGACGGGGAGATTCTTCTGAAACTGCTTCAGGCTGAGCGGGGGTTGAAGAAATCACAGCGCAAGGGAGGGGGAGGGGAGAAGTGGAGAAGGCCTGGTCCCGAGTGTGAAGAGCTGTGAGGTCCCGAGGGTGAGCGGAGACAACATAGGCACAGTGGGTATCTGCCATGAATCCTTAAGCCTAAATGGAACAGACTTAAACAAAGATTTTAAAAGAAACCAGGGCAAAAAAATCAAAAAGGGTTTATCAGATAAGGAGTAAAAAGTGTGACCACTTTTTTTCCCAGTGGAAGCTGGAAAGGCTGAATGCATGACAGGGCGGGACCTCCCTTACAAGAGTTAAGTAATCAGATCAAAACTTAGTTCTTTGAAAGGTAGTGTCTGTCTACATTTTAGGGTCCTTTCCCCGATCCCCAGGACTTTGTGCCTTAATTGAATGCTAGGACCTGAACGAGAGAGTAAGGCAGAGGTCGCCCCTGAATCATCCCTCGACTTGCCTCCTACGTCACAGGGGGGTTGGACAGGAGACCGAACTGTAGAGAGCTGGCTTCTCTCTAGACCAAACTCTTGGGGGCTGCACTGGGGACAAAGGAGAGCTGACCTCACCTTCATGGGGCATTCCCCACTCCTGTGTCCCAGTTTATTGCAGCTCCCAGAATCTCGGCCTCCCAGAGATCTGCTGGTAGCAGACGTGATGACTGTTGCTATTAGCAAGGCTTGGTCTATAGAGCGCACGAGCCATCTTTTCTCTCTCTTTGGCTACCGCAAGGTCCCTGTTATCAAAAATCTTAAAAACAATATCAAGAAGTTGTGAAGATGGGATCTGGGGACCCCATTCTAGCTTCTGGAGTTCTCTCCTAATGTCAGGAGCAGATTGGCTGATAAAATGAATATCGAGGACAGTTATTCCTACATCTCTTTCTCAAATTTGTAAGTTCTAGTTTAGTCCAATCTCTTAGAATGCACCCCAGTGGTGAGCCTTTTGGTACATTCCCTTTCTGTCCCATGACTGTACCCAGATATAGTCCTGTCTAAGGACAATGGTCTGAACATGGTTCAGATGTTAGGTTGATATTTCTCAAGGGAGAGAGACGCTGGCTGCCCCTCATGGAAGGGCAGAGCGCTGGCAAGGGATAGACACACAAGCACAAAAGTTCTTACCCAGAAACGTAGAGTCCGAGGGTCCGAGTGTGGTTCGGATGTCTAGCTGAGCTTTTGGTGAGGAAGGGAGACCCAGGTTGACTGTCTCTACTTCTCTGTGACTCAAATGGGAGGTTGAGTCAGGTGGGAGAGGGAGAAAGGAAACCCAGAAGGGAGGTTCCTACCTTCAGGTTTTGTGTGCCATGAGGAAAGAGGGAATTTCCTGTACCCAATGTTCGGGCTCCAAAAATGTCACAGGGAAAATGAGGTAGGGGGTTTGGGAAGGGGATTTAGGGTTTGGGGTTCTTAGGAATTCCTCTTTAAAGAATTACATCCTCTTGCACACAAAAGCAGTTAGAATTAGTTTAGTAGTTTATTTCCAGGCTGAGGAAGGGAAGGGAAACCATGAAAGAAGTCATTGGGGAGAAGGCATGGCACAGATCGTGGCTCTGAGATACCAATCTCCTATCTTTCCTCTTACTTTCATCTAAGAATTCAAGCAAATTTACTTACTTTATTATGCTTCTTTCTACTTTGAAACATGTTGTCTTCCCTTATTATCTGATTTTTGAAGTTTTATCTGTGTTCTTTTCTCCTTTGCTTTCAAACTCCAGTTTCAAGCCTTTTTTTTAAAAAATCATGTTTATGATTTATCTGCCAAATTCATTTTTCTCAGCCTTTTAGTTATCCTTTTAGTGTTCTAGTCACCTGTGCCAAGGAAACCAAATACTTCTCTTGGCTTTTAAAAATTTTTGGTTTTGGGGGGGGGGTTATTTTATTTATTTATTTTTGCGGGGCAATGAGGGTTAAGTGACTTGCCCAGGGTCACACAGCTAGTAAATGCCAAGTGTCTGAGGTCGGATTTGAACTCAGGTCCTCCTGGATCCAGGGCTGGTGCTCTATCCAGTGCGCCACCCAGCTGCTCTCCTTCTCTTGGCTTTTTAAAGAAATCTTCCTTTCTCTTCCATGACATAACCACCAGCTAGAGGATTAGTTGGAAATACCGTCTGTGCCTCCATGCCATTTTAGTTTCCTGCCCAGAACTTCAAAGTCTCTTGAGATACTTTCCAGATTTCTTCTGGCTATATATCTTATTGATTAGTAATCCAGGTAGTAATTAGTGGGTATTTGGGGTCTTGACAGGTTCTCTTTGACATACTTCGGGGAGACAGCATGCCTTTTGATTTATCATGTCTATCCTCAACTGCCTTTGTATTCTTCAGTAGGGAATCTCATTGCTATACATCTTTTCCTTTTGCATCTGTTGGTGTCTACAAGCCCTCTTTTGTGGCCAAGCGGAGAATGAGATATTCCTGCTTCTTCCAAGTAGCCAAAGTTCCTTACCAGTAGAACCATATTTTTGTCATGCCAGATTTCTTCTTTCTATTCTGTTACCTTCTACTACTCCTTAACTTGCTGAAATTGGTTTAGGTTCCCTTTTTTCCCCCTCAGAGTTTGTTCCTGGCTTCTTTGCTGTTTCATTTTTGTCTTAGATTCTTAAGTACCTGGCATCTGACATAGTGCTTGGTACAAAGGAAGCAATCAAAAAATGCTTGCAGAGGTGAATTGTTGTTTCCCCAATTCTAGCCAGGAACTTTTCATCCTCTCTAAATAAATAAAGGTGTTTTTCATACCCTAATACATCCCCCGATAACAGGTTCCCTATACTTGCAGGAGATCCAGTTGTTGATGACTTCAGATAAGAAAAGAAGCACAGTGTGTACCCTGTAAGCCACTGCAGCTTGGGCTGGAGTCTGAAAACATTTTCTGTCCTACTGGGATTTTCTTATGTCCTGACAGGATTATTTTGTGTCTGGATCACTTAATGGTTCCTTGTGGATTTACAAAGTTACTGTTTTCTGTCCTTTTTTGTTCTTAGGGTTGCAATCGTTTCCAAGTCTTTTGAAGGACAAACAGATCAGACAGAAGAGTGGTATGGAACACAGTACAAACAGGAGGCTATACCAGATGAAGTCATTGAGGTAAGCTTTACAAAAATCAGTGAAGACAGTTTACAATAAATAAAGGAAGAAAAAAGTTCTTTATTCCTCCAAAATCTGCAACATTTTAAAAAGCCTTAGTTTCTGGGTTCATTTTGGGTTTCTATATCCTTCTGTTAACTAAACAGGAGTCTCAAGTATAGAATGGAAGCCTTGTGGCTTGTGCCAGTCCTGATAGACAGTTTGGGAAGTAGGGAGTAGAAGGCGGGGAAGGAGGAGAGTACAGGGACAAAGGAAGAGAGAGCATTTTTAGGGTTTTCTCAGTGTAGTTGCCCTTTGTGGCATACACCATTTGAACTAAATAATGCCTTAGGGGGCTTTGGTGTGACAGAAACAATTCTATTAGCTGTAGCCATCCAAGATGTGGGCAAAGTTGAAACCTCATGTTCTGGTGCTGTCTTTTCCCATTTGGTAGTGATGTGTGAGCTGAAGGTAGATTTAAGAATAACTTAAAACAAACTTTTCTTTTTACAAAATTTAACTCTAAACAGAAGGAAAAGCAAATGGAATGAAATTTGATTGTACATAAAAACCCTAAACTTTAAATTTAAAATTTTTAAAGATAAATTTTAACCCCAAAATGCCCCTTTCATTTCTTTCTCCTTCTGAGCTTACTTCCTTCATTGTGTTTTTTCCAATTTTATTATTATTTCTTTTTGCATAGCTATTGCAGTATAAATATTGTTTCTATTTTCTTTACTCCTTACGATTCTGTCAGTTTTCTCATATTTGCATTTATCCTGTTCCTCCCATAGCTCAGTAATATTCCATTATGTTTGTGTAAGATTCCCCAGTCATAGGATATATGAGACAGGTTTTTGGTTTGCTTGTTTTTTTGGTTTTTTTTTTTTGCTATGATGGGTAAAGCTACTATGTATTTTTTTTTCCTTGCAATAACTTTAGATGGGTCACAGTATATGAATAGTTTCTTTTAAAACAATAACAACAAAATCAATAGTAACTCTTTTTTTAGAGCCCACTAGCAGGCAGTAGAAAGTGTAATAGAAAGAACACTAGACCTGGGAGTTAAGAGCACCAGCTCTGGTCCAGTCCCAGCTCTGGCGCTCTTTAGCTGTGTGACTTTGGAGAGGTCCTCAAGGGTTTTTTGTGTTTGAGGGTTAAGTGACTTGCCCAGGGTCACACAGCTAGTTAAGTGTCAAGTGTCTGAGGCTGGATTTGAACTCGGGTCTTCCTGAATCCAGGGCTGGTGCTTTATCCTTGTGCCAGCCAGCTGCCCCTGATCTTCGAGGTTTTTTAATCTTTCGGGGCCTCCTTTTTCTTATCTTATGAAATGAGAGGCTTGGACGAGATAGAAGGTTTCTATAGTCCCTGCTGACTCTTTCACAACCTATATGATTTTATCATTACTTGTAAAGGGCTACCACATTGCCACTCTTCAATCTTCATGGAGATTCACACTGTTAGAACCTCCTGACAAGTCAATACTCTTAGAAGGTAGGGGGTAGTCAGTTACTATAGGATGAATTTTCAGCCATGGCAGCTCTCCAAGATAGACTACTAAATTGCAGAGCAATTGTGATCTGCTCTGGTAAATGAAATAAAGGTACAAGAGGGACAAGCGTGGTATAGCAGAGAAGGGGGCTTCTAGCCAGGTTATATTAATAGCTAATATTTATATAGAATTGACAGTGTTCCAGGTACTTTGCTAAGCACTTTACTAATATTATCTCATTTGCTCTACAACCACAACCCTGGGAGGTGGGTACTATTATCATACCCATTTTATAGATGAAATAACTGAGGTAAAGAAAGGTTAAAAGACTTGCCCAGAGCCACACATCTCATAAGTGTCTGAGGGATGATTTAAACTCAAATCTTCCAAACTAAAGGCCCTCTGTGCACCAGGATGCTGCCAGCTGCCCGTGTCCTAGCATTCAAGTCCCAGTTCTGATACATCTTGACTGAGTGATTTTGGACAAGTCACTTCAACTCTCATTGTTCTAAGAAACTCTCTGAGACTATTAAATTGCAGAGCAGATACTGACCCATATTCCTGGGGGGAGTACTCGCCAGGGAGTTGTGTATGCCAGTGAAATCAGAGGGCTAGTCCTTGTTCCACTCCTTTTAGTGGAAGAGAGTTCTCAGTGATGAAATTCTTTAAGTGAGATGAAACAGGATTATAAGTCAGATAGAAGAGAATGATCTTTAGAGTAGATGTTTCTTCACTTGTTTACTTGGAAAGGGGGGGCGTGATATAGTAGGACACTGGATTTAGGAGTCCCAAGACATGAATTTTTATTTTGGCTCCACTGGTCCTGTAGTCATGGGGAAGCTGTCAAACCTTTCTGAGACACAGTTCTGTCATTTGTAGAATTGGAGTAGTAATACTTGTAATTACCTGTCTTAAGGTTGTTTTGAGGAAAATGCATTATAATTATTACCAAAATCAAAACTAGCTCGGATACATATTCAACTTCGAGATTAGGGTTGCTGCATCCTAGCTTAGGTGTGGGGCTCAGTGTTGTCTCTCAATGACTGATTTAGCTAAAAAGCTCTCTTGTGAGTAGAAAGCTTGAGGTGTGGGTGAGAGAAGTGGTTTGGGCCAGGCCAGGAATGTGTATATATATAGGCTCATGAGTTAGAGAAGTTCCAACTAGCTTGGCCATCAAGCTATGCAAAGAACTAACTTTCCACAGCTAACAGATGGCCAATTCTACAAATATGGACAAGTGAGTTGGTGGATGAGTTTAGCCCTTGCACTGCTTCCCACCCTATACATATTTAATTTGATTGTTTAACCATGCACACAGGTTATTAATGTTTTTATTTTACATTGAATGAACACCATGCAAATAGGACACTGTGGTCATGGGTGTGATCCTGATGTTGTTGTGGGCACTGAGCGGAATCTTTTTTCCATCACCATACATTTTACTCTAGCCCTAGCAAGTGAAGGAATCTGGTCACAAGGGATGATGAGGGTGTAAATGTATGTAGATGGAGCAGTATAAAACTAGTAGGTCATTAGTAGTAATGCTTATCTGTTGTGTGTAAAAGGTATCACATGCATGCTCTGGCACAGTATTACTTTTAAAAATCCTTATTACAGAAGAGAAGTTTAAACAACTTTTGGGTCCATTTAATTTGCTCTCATTTTCACTCCAGAAATGGAAAAATGCTGACTTGAATGGAAAGTTTAAGCTTCCAACGAAGAATGAATTTATTCCTACAAATTTTGAGATCTTGCCACTAGAAAAGGAAGCAACATCATACCCTGCTCTTATTAAGGTAAGCATTGGAGTTTGTGTTTTATAATTTCAGTGCTGGATCTGATAGAACAGAAAATATATGTGTGTGCATGTATATGTATGTATGTATATGTGTGTGTGTAATTTTCCTTGATGATAGCTTGGGCATTGGGTGTTGTGTCCCATATAGTGTCTATAATCCCAGAGGGTGTGCGAACTAATTTATAATTCAGAGGAGTGAATAGCCAACAAAGCTTTTTAAAGGCTGGAAAATAAGTTCTATGAAGACAGATGAAAAGACTTGGGATGACTTTCTTTGAAGGAAGAAAAAAGGTTAAGTTATAGCAAGCACTTTACCTGAATTGTATATAGAAGAGAGTGACTTTGCTCTCTATTTTCCAGTAACCACCCAGTAAAAGGAAAATTAGTTTATGTTTATATTTTTTAAATTGTGGAAATTTTGTTAAAACTTAAAATTGCCCACTAAGGTAAGTAATTGCATTTCTTATCATTGAAATATTTTGAAATAGGCTAGATTCTCATATATCTGAAACAAAAATTCTTAAATTGGGGTCTATAGACTTAAAAAAAATTTTATAGGGGGACAGCTAGGTGGCGCAGTGGATAAAATACCAGCCTTGGATTCAGGAGGACCTGAGATCAAATCCAGCCTCAGACCCTTGACACTTACTAGCTGTGTGACCCTGGGCAAGTCACTTAACCCTCATTACTCCACCCCCACACCTCCCCCCCCCCAAATCTAACTATTCTGATAAAATTTGTTTCATTTAAAATCATATATATTTTATATATATAATATTATTGTTCTGAAGAGGGATGAATCCATAGGCTTTACTAGACAGCAAGAAGTGAGGGACACGGGAAAGGTTAGGAATCCCTGATTTAGAGCCATTGCATGAAATGAGGGGGTGGGGATTCTGTGACTCCAAGTTCTTTCAGTCTTATGCCAATTTCTCTCATTTCTATGTTTTTTCCTTAGTTATCACCCGCTATGTTTTATGATGTTGAAATTGCTTAGTTAGGGTTTGCATTTTCCTCATGTGAAATTTAACCTTTTAAAAAAAAATAACCTTTTTTCCAATTCACTCATTTTTACAAATTAGGAAAAAGAGGCCCTCATCTGTAAAATAAAGGGATTAGACTAGATCATTATGGTCCCTTTCTGAGTTTCAGAATCTAATGACCCATCATTATCATCAACATGGTAATGTAGAAATTTGTATTTGATCTGAGGATATGGACTTCATTTTTTTCTGTCAGCTGGATTTTGAATGAATTAGCATTTTTCCTAAAGAATGACAAATTAGGGGGCAGCTAGGTGGCACAGTAGATAAAGCACCGGCCCTGGATTCAGGAGGACCTGAGTTCAAATCTGGCCTCAGCCACTTGACACTTATTAGCTGTGTGACCCTGGGCAAGTCACTTAACCCTCATTGGCACCCCCACCCCCATCATATTTCTGTGCAAGCATCAAATAAATATATGTAGATACACACATACATATATATACTCCTCTACTTTTGAAAAATAAGCTTAGCTGTGTGACCCTGGGCAAGTCACTTAACCCTCATTGCCCCACCAAAAAAATGCTTTCAGTTCAGCACACTTTAGTGCATATTTTGTTCACAGTACATTGTTAGGAACTCATAAAGATTCAAAGTTTAGGCAAATCTTCGTTTCCTTATGGAATTTAGCATCTAGAATAGATGTTCTGAAGTAGTTTTGTGTCCTGAACCCCTTTAGCGACACTGGGGAAGCCTATGGCCGCTTCAGAATGTTATCTTTAAATTCATGAAATAAAAATTAAAGGATTATAGAGGTAGAAATATTGAAATACAGTTATCAAAAATATTCTTAAAAAGAAAGCTTACAGACCTCAGATTAAGACCACTCCACTTCCTTCCCCCTGCCACAGGAATATGACACACATGCATATATATATATCAATTGTCATGTTATCATATTATATAGCTATAATAAATGCATTATGGAAATACAAGACAAAGTATTAAAATGATTTTGAGACAGTGTCATTTAGCAGTGAGGCATTGGAAAGCTTCATTGAAGGAGTAGCATTTGAATTGGGCTTTAAAGGCTAGGTTGGGGGGCAGCTAGGCGGTGCAGTGGATACAGCACTGGCCCTGGATTCAGAAGGATCTGAGTTCAAATCCGGCCTCAGACACTTGACAGTAGCTGTGTGACCCTGAGCAAGTCACTTGACCCTCATTGCCCCGCCCTCCCCCTGCCCCCCCCCCAAAAAAAGGCTAGGTTAGGAATTCAGTAGGAGGTAAGGAAAAAGGTGGATAGTTCCAAATACATGGTAAAGTTATGGAAGAATTAAGAGAAGGATGTGTTAGGAGGGGAGGAATTAGAGAACAAACATTTTTCTGAAGCATGGTACAGGTAAAGGATAGGAGGATAAAATAAAATTAAACTAAAAGGTAGGCTACAGATTGTTATTAATTTTTAATACCAGGCAAAGCAATTGAAACTTTTCTGTTAGGCAGTAGGGAGTCTCTTTTGAATGGTCTCCTTGGTGAAGGTTTCTGAACAGACTCAGTTTATGCAGGAGGAGGATTAATGTGACAGTGATAAGGAAGAGAGTTTGGAAGAAGAAAAACCAGATTGCAGTAGTATAGGATGGTTCTGAGGAGGGGGCCTAGATTATCAATGATGGTGGGAACAGACAGGAGGGAGTGGGTCCTGGAGAGACTGGGGAAGCAGGCTTGTCAGCGTTCAGTGAGGCCTGGGAGACCGGGAGGAGTCAGGGATGGCACTGTGCTTCTAATGGAAGGAAGCTGATTAAATGCTAGTGCTACTGGTCGGAATGTTATCTCAAAAGTAGGAGTTGGTTTAGTGGCAAAGTGATCATCTCAGCTGTGATTTTAGTGTTGAGATACAGAAAAACACATTTTTTATCCCTCTGCCTCTATGAATGTTTGAGAGTCACTTCAGATGATCTTCTGCCTCTCTTATGCACAAAAGAAATTCAACTAACCATGCCAAAAAATCTTAGGGATTTTGTGGTCCTTTAGTTAAGAGTTTTAAGTGTAGAACTGGGAATAGGGGCTTGGGCACATCCTCTTTCACTCCCAACCTCTGTTCTTCCTTCCTATTCTTGTTATTCATTCCCCAAAGAGATGAAGCAGAGTAAGATACCTCAACTCCATATAGCACTGGTCTAGCAAATAATGCAGGCAGGGATTGCTTCCTTCAGTGGCAAACATTAAACAGTCTTCTCCTCCCACGCATAATAAGTGATGAGATTGTAAATGTTCTGGGTGGTTGAACTAAAGGCCTTCCCTGAAGCCCATCTTGATGTTCCTACCTCTCATCCTGGCCACAGGTGAAGGAAGAATAATGGGAAGCTTTAACATCAACTGTCCATCTCTGTCTTAACAAAATAATTTATTTCTTTGTCATAGGACACAGCCATGAGCAAACTCTGGTTTAAACAAGATGACAAATTTTTCTTACCAAAAGCTTGTCTCAACTTTGAATTTTTCAGGTATGTAACAGAACAAATTCAGCAACTTTATTTCTTAAATGTTATTCTTTCAGGCTATAGGACTACAAATAAAAGGAGTTAGTTTTGAGAAAGGCAAGTTGATAAGATCTGTTTGATCTTCAAATAATACAAAGATGCTGTTTGATTGATCTCCCTTTCTAATAAATTCAGAATAAAAGATAATGAGCTGAATTTTCAAGTAAAATATGTAGATTAGATTTTAGGAGAGATTCATAACCCTGAGGGTTATGGAACATGGAGAGGGTTTTGTAATTAAAGAAAAAGTAAATCACTCTTGTGAGAATGGTAAATACCCTTGCTGAGGTAGCCAGGGGGATGGACTGAATAATTTGTTAAGGCTCTATTCTTCCCTGTAAAATTGTTTATTCTAAATGCCAGACTGGCTTATTCTCATTTAGATAAATAGAAGGGAAAAGCTTAATAAAATTTATGTGAATAGTTTCTCATTTTAGAGTTCCATTAATCCAAATTGATTATTGTTTTAATTAGAAAGTTATTTTTATCATCAGGTTCTATTTCAGTAATTTGTTAAGAAACACTTAATGAATTTCAGAATTATATAAATTTTCAGATTATTCTTATTTTCCATGTGGGTTTAAATACCATCACCTGGGTCACTAGTTCTTTGAATACAGTGACTTTTAAATTTTTTTTTATATATTTGAAACAGGAAGGACATGGAATTAATGTGTATGTGTATGTGTTTGAAGTCTTGTCTCACATTTTTTGGGGGGAAAGCAAAAAGAATTTCTAAATTTAAAAATGGACATTTCTCTAAAGGTTGAATCAAGATTATGGGAGTACAAAGACTGTTTCATAATGCAAAATTAATAAATGATTCAGAGCTGCACAGATTTGAATCACAAATTAAATTTTGTGTTAAATTTCGAAGATGATCAAGATTACTATGGAGTGAATTTTATATTCTGATTATTCACATTGATGTCTTTGTCTATCTTTGTTTTCCTGCATTGGTGTTTTAAACAGAATTAAAATCTTAGAAAATTATTTCATTGCATAACTAATACCTATTAGACTTTTCTGTTAATTCCATTGGGAAATTGTTTCTTTTGTATTCTGACGATTGTCCAGCAAAGGAGATGGCCACATTATTCTTAGAATAAATCAGTGATTAATGTATGAAATATAGCAAAAGAAAAGGCAGAAGAAAATGGTAGTGTATTACTAGACATTCATATGTTTTTGTTTGGAAGAAGCATTCTCAGTGGAAACCTACTTACACACCAAGTTTTAGAACATCATCTATTCCCAATCATCATCATTCTAGACACACATTTAATTAAGAACTCTTTATTAGGAACAGATCTCCAGTGAAGAGAAGGGGTGATAAAGGGAATTTATAAACTTTATAGTGAGAATAGAATTTTCTATTTTCTAATGGGTGATTTTGTTGCCTAAATTTTGAAGTTTTCTAAAATATATATACACTCTCTCTCTCTCTCTCTCTCTCTCTCTCTCTCTCTCTCTCTCTCTCTCTCACTCTCTCTCTCACTCTCTCTCTCACACACACACACACACACACACCTTAATTTTTCAATCATTTTTTATAAAAGATTCTTTCCACTTTTTCCTTGTGATTTATGAAGGAATTATGTGATCACATTAAAAAAATTTCTTGCCTTGAATATTTTGTTGACATAGGTCACTATGCCATCTATCTCTCTAAGGTGATAATGGAATAGGAGCAAGGATTTGGTGTCCATACCATGGTAGCCCAGGTTCCCTTTGAGGCCTGGGGACTGAGGTGGCTGTGATAGAATACAGAAAAGGAGCACTGGCTCTGGGTTCAAAGTGCAGCTCTAATTATTGGGATAACCTTGAGCATGTCATTGAAACTTTCTAAAGCCTCTGCTTCCTGATTTATAATACGAGTCGATTGGACTAGAATAAACTGCTCTTTTCCACTCTAAATCCTATAATCCTAAGTACAAAAATGACACTTGCTCACGCTTGACATTCGAATTTTTGTAGCACTTTGTCGTCATAAGGTGCTTTAGAGATGTGTAATCTTAATTGACACTGATGATTAATCATGGCCAAAAAAATGTAATTACCCAGTTTCTACCCCCCCACCCCCACCAAGTTGAGCTTAGTTCTCAACGATTCCTTCTCTTTTCTTCAAAAGAAGGCTTGTGGCAGGAGAAGGGATGACACAGCAGGTGAGATTAGGAAATATGGTACCCAAGTTAAGTAGGAATTCACCTAGAAGGCCTCTCTTAGAAGTATTTTATAGGAAGAAAGAGTAAGGGGAAACTCCAGACCTGCAATTGAAACAGTATTTATACCATTGTTAAATAGTTATGTTAGCATGACTTGGCTAGCAAATCTCCTTTAAAAAGTAGGGTTCTCACCCCCCCACCTCCCCGTTTGTGTGTGTGTATTTGGGGGGGGAGGTACATATGTACCTCTTACACAGTGAGATAGGGAGTGCCTGAATTTGTATATTGGCCTACTATAAGGAATGAAACAAGTTTTTGTGTGAATTTTTAGAAAGAACATGGACTTAAATCTGGAAGATGACAAACTCACTGTGTAGAGTTTCCCCTTTCAGAATTTAAACACCTGTTTTAACTTTGACATTAGCATAGATATAAGCTCATTGGCTTTGATAGCAACAGCTGATTGAATTAGAGACGTTTCCATACAGTGAAATTCCTAGGTCATGATCACTATTTTCTTTCTTCTGCATTATGGGTAATATTTTATAGTTTGATGCAATTTGTGCATGATGGGCCAGGGCTCAGGAGGCCTGGGTTTAGCTTAAGTTCTACCATCAGTGTGACTTTGGGAAAGTCACTTAATCTTTTTGGGTTTAAAGCAGAGAGTTGCATTAGCTTTGATGTGTGTATGGTTCTAGAATCCTATTTTAAGGACCTCAGCTAGTCTGCTTTTACATGTTACTAGTCTCCTTAAATGTTTTCCTGCTTATACATTGTTTTATTTACTCATCTTGTGGTCAGTCGCGTTGCAAATTACCCGACATGAAAAGAGTCAGATAGTCTGTTTATGTTAGCATTGAGGGGAAAAACCAAAATAGCATATTTAAAGTTCTCAACTCTTTCATTAAAGCTCTTTTCTTCCTGGACTTAGAAAAGTAAAAGATTCCTTTCTCTCCGTTGGAGTTTGTCTTAGTAGGAGTCAGTTTCTTACTCCAACAGCCATATGACTTCCAACTGCATGATCCTCCCTGGAGGGAGGAGCGTAGGAAAAGCAGAGTTTTCCAGTAAGCGTCTTTTTGGGGGTTAGTCCCACTGCCCATGTGCCCTGTTGCCATTCACAGTACTTGTAAATGTGTTTCTACTCCATGATGTTTGGAAGGGATAATTCAGTTGAACATTTTTATCAATGACTAAGGTAAAGGCATAGTTGACATGTTTATTGCCGTTTTGGACAACACAGTGCTGGAAGTGTTATCTAATAAATGGGATCATAGTTGAAATTTTAAAAAGATCTAAATTGATCTAAGTTGGAGACCATCTCTGAGAATAAATATTAAGCCCCCAAACCAGTTATAAAGGTACAAGATGGAGATGCTGAACTACATCTTAAAATGAGTCTATAGTATGATATAGCAGCTAACAAAGCCAATATTAACTGCTTAATATGTCTACAGCATTAGAGGTGTTTAAGCTGGTTAGAGCATAGCTGTGGTGCTGAGTTCATGCCTGGGTGCATGAACACCCAAGACAGACTTCAGATCATCTGGAGGAGGAGGCCAGGCTAGGACAGTGTTCAGCTTTAAAAGGAGATTTAGTGGGGAAACATGGTCATTGTTTTCAAGCATTTGAAGAATTGTTATGTGGAATAGGGATATATTACCATATTCTGCTGGGCTCCAGAGAGCAGAAATGAGAGTCCTGGTAGAGGTGATATGGAGGCTTTTTTCAGCTCAGGAGAAGAAAGAATTTGCTCACAGCCAGTGCTGCATAACAGCAGAAGGAGCTGCCTGAGGAGGTAATGAGCTCCCCAGAACCAAGGCAAGGGCTGGACTCTTGACTCCTATGGGTCTGTCCCGATTCAAGACTCTGGGTCTGAGCGATCCATTTGTCTTCCTCCTACTAAGCACAAACTGAGCAGTTCAGCAGGTGTTCTGTGACTCTACTTCCCTACATAAAAGGACTATCAAGACTTAGTTTGATAGGTAGATAGTTTGATAGATAGATAGATAGATAGATAGATAGATAGATAGATAGATAGATAGATAGATACTCCAAAAGGTGGATGGCCCAGCTGGGTGTCTTGAATTCCATCTGAAAAGGCCAAACCAAACTAGGAAATAATAAACCAGCTCTTTTACTTTGCACGTTTTCTTCCAGCCCATTTGCTTATGTGGATCCCTTGCACTGTAACATGGCCTATTTGTACCTTGAGCTACTCAAAGACTCCCTCAACGAGTATGCATATGCAGCAGAGCTTGCTGGCTTGAGCTATGACCTCCAAAATACCATCTATGGGATGTATGTAAGTACTCAGATTGCAGAGCCTTCCATTCATCGACACTATTTTATATTGATTTGATGGAAGCATTTTTGATGGAGGATATACTTTTAATTTTTTTAATCATTGACTAATTATATTTTCTCATCTATTAAATTTTTAAGTTTACTTTTATTCTAGGTCTTCAGTGATATTTGTATTCCTGTAAACCAATTTGTTCTTTTTTCCCCCCACACCTTTAATCAGATCATAAGGTTTTTCTCCTCAAATACAGTTTTAGACGCTAATCTATGGTAAGCTTTGTTCCATTTGGTATCAGAAGTCGAAGTTTCCAACAGAAGGGAATGAAATCTTATTATCGGCATGAAAGAAATGTGTTCTCTTACATCTTTTTCCTTGAAATCCAGACCATGAGGCTGCATATTCATACTCTTCGGTCATGTTTCTTCATTATCATGTCACTGCTTGAGGCATTTCTTTTGTTTTTCTTTTTGTTAGTCGCTACATTTATGCTGATCCTCTCCATTGCAACATGACATACCTGTTTATCAGGTTATTGAAGGATGATTTAAAAGAGTATACATATGCAGCTCGCCTCTCAGGTTTGAACTATGGCATTGCATCAGGAATGAATGCAATACTTGTAAGTAAGAAATTGAAGAGCAAAAAGACACAAAAACAGCATAAAAGCATATGTTGAGCTTGGGAAAACGTTAACTTCTGCATTTCTAAGTGAGATGGTTGATGGTTTTCTCCTTGCATCTTTTTTCATGGATGAAAAATGCAATTACATTTGAAACATTAATGATCAATTCGGTCAAACTCAGTGTGTCGTTAAATGTGTGTGAGCTAGCTTCACTTGCATTCTTTACCTGTTTTAGATGTCTGTCATATCGATTCATACTAAAAGCATGTTACTTTTTCCATCCCTATGGAAATATTAGCATCTACAAAGGAAAATGTAATTGTGCGTGGTTTTTTAATTTTTTTAGAGATTTAGAGTTCCTATAATTCTGCTGGTTCATAGAAAGCCTGTATAGTATGCATGGGTGTATTATATTAGCCTTTTGTTTTCCTTGAAAATAAACGTGCTGTTGGCTTTAAAAGCATTATCGGCATTATTAGAGTGTTCCTAGAAAGATCTGGAGCTTTCTTTATATTTGTTAACCCTAAAGCAATTTTAGATGTTACTCAGCTTGGCATGCAATTCAGTTCTAAATTAACATTCCTTTTGTAGCATACATTCATCTTCTATAAAATATACTCTATAATCCAGGAGCAGCCTGATATAAATAATCTGCTACATATAGCCTTTGGAATTCTCAGCTAAAAGGTTTCTTTATTGAATTCACTTTCAATGCCATTATCAAATTCTGTCACCAGTTGGTTTGGTTTTACGTTTTTATGTGATAAACAGACTTTTCTTAAAGATTGTTCCTATTTTAAAGTTCAGTAGCAACAGGTGTAATGCAAAGAAATCCTCTCTTCCTTCCCTTTTCTTTCCCTCACACCATGCTCCCCTAACTCCTGGTCCAGCCACCTTGTCCAACCCTGCTCCTGACCCAGGAGTCAAGAGATTTGGGGTTTGTCTGACTTTGCCACTTAGTGACTAGAAGATCTTGGTAAGATGCTTTGCCTCTTGTAGGATCACAGGTTTAGAACTGGTGGTGACCGCAGAGGCCGCCTGGTCTGATTTTACAAAATGAACAGACTGAGGTCTAGAGAGGTGCCCAAGGGCATCAGGTCCCAGGTTCCTCAGTGGTAAAATGAAGGGCTGCATTAGGTAATTTTTTCTAACTCTAGTATTTAAATTAAAAATTATAATTTTGAATGGAATATTAATAACTATTGTTCTCAAATTCTAGTAATATAGGGCTTTTTAACTTGAATGCTTTCCTTTCCATTTGGAAAGAAATAGTTTTGTTAGATAATCTTAAAGTAAGAATAAAGTCAGTTTATCTATTGTTTTCCTCAGAAGAGCTCTGTGAGGTAGATGAGGAAACAAGCTGATTGATATAATGTGTCTAGACTGTAGTTACTCAGCCTAGGAAGTGGCAGAGGGTAGTATTCGACCAAGGGGTCCTGACCCCAACACCTCTGCTCTACCTTGCTGCTTGGATGTCAGAAGCCCCAGTGTACACTTGAGCACAATGCCACCTCCACTTCTGGATGAAATTCACCCCTGGAGACATGTACCTCCGAGGAAAATGGCAGGGATCCAGCTCTGATTGTGTGTCCCCCTGGTGAGCATCAGGATCCCAGAGTCATGGGTCCCAGTCCTGGCCCTGGTGCCTGTGGCTAGGTAACCATACCTTTCTTAGTTCCAGCTTCTTCATCTTTGAAAGAGAAGAGATTTGAGTACTTGTACTACCTGGAAGTCAGCACTATAGAAAGTTAGAAAGGCAATCGATTGACTTTAGAAATGTGTGATTCAGTTTTGGGGAAGATCACTGGATTTGGAATCCTAGGACCTCTGATGGAAACTCACCCCTCCTACTTTTGCTACCTATAGAACCTTGGACAAGCCTCTTTCTTTCCTTGGTCCTTAGTTTCTGCATCTATTATTATGTGGTTGAACTAAATGATCTCTAGACCTAAATCCTATGAAGGCTGTGTCTGTGCTTATGTCATTGTCTTCTTCATATTTGGAAATTGGTTCCAACCATCAAATGAGAGGGCAGAGGCCTGCTAGGAAATGAAACTTATTCAGTACAGAAGAGTAAGAGAGTAGCAAAGCCTGTGTTTTTTAGGAATCTGTGTTTTGTTTGTCACTTTAAAAAGACTTGTGTTAAGTAGAATAATGTGATAAAGCAGGGTAGACGTTCACTACACCATATAATGCCTTATAAGTCTCCCTAGTAAAATGCCTAAAGCCTTTTCTTTAAGAAATGTTTTTAAAGTCAAAACTGAAAAAGTTCTTAGGTTCAGTCAGGAATTTAAATAATAAAATAGTGTGGTTCCTGCCATCATAATTTCTGATGGCTTCTTGTAAATATGCCCACAATGCATTATTATGCTTGGGCAAGAACCATTGCTGGAACTATCATGATGGATAATGATGTTAGGTGTTGTTTTTCTAATGAGTTTTTGCTCTGCATTTCTTTATATATATGTGTGTGTGTGTTACATTTTAGAGTTTTCTGAATGTTAAAGGCTGAACTTTGTATGCTTAGAAATCCTTCCTTAATACTTAAGAGCTTATAACAACCTGAATTCTTTTCTGTAGCTCTCTGTGAAAGGATATAATGACAAGCAACCTATTTTGCTAAAGAAGATTATTGAGAAAATGGCCACCTTTGAGATCGATGAAAAAAGATTTGAAATTATTAAGGAAGCGGTAAGTTCTCTGTGCTTTCCTCTCAGAGTCAGAGGTGATTGAATGATGGGCATTTGAGAGGAGTAACGGCAGTGCCCTCTGATTGATCCAAAGAGAGGGGGGTAAGGTCACTCTTGGTGGTACTGAAATGCCCAAGAAGTTTTAACTTATACGATAGAGCAGCATATAAACCTTGGAAAGGGGCAAAAGCAAATATCCTTGAGCCATGATAACATGCATTGTGAAAAGATGACTTTTACAATGATAAAAATATTTTTATGGCTGATTGGTTTGGTACATGTGCCTTGTCTTTCACACAGTATATGCGATCTCTTAACAACTTTCGAGCGGAACAGCCTCACCAGCATGCTATGTATTACCTCCGACTGTTAATGACTGAAGTGGCCTGGACCAAAGATGAACTCAAAGAAGCTCTAGATGGTGAGACTCCTTTACCCACCTTAGTCTTAACATTTGGGGTTTTTTCATATAGTGTCACTTCAACAGTACATCAGTGACCTGTGATTTCATTGGTATAGACTGCCAATGTGGAGCATAGCCCCCCGCAGTGATTCAGCAGAAGATCTTATGGCTCTCTGTGGCCAAAACCATTAGCATTGTTTGGGTTTGTCACAGTGGCTTTTCAAGCATTTAGAGCTCTTACACCATCACTCAAATCAGCAGCTTCCATAGTTGAGGTTTAATGACCTAGATACAAAACAGTCACAGTTCACAAGAGCTGAAAAACTAGGGTTTGCTGCTATTCAGCATTCTGGCCTCCCTGCTGCTCTTTGGAGCCTAATTAGTTATGTCATTAAATTTTAAAATGTTAAAGAACATGGTTAAAGCCTGAAAGTCCTTGTCCTAGAGGAGGGGCTTACTGCCATCATGTCCTGCTTGCTGTGAGGTCTTCAGAGCCCTTAAGGTCTGCCTGATGTGATTGCCTCTTTTATTTAGCTGTAGGGGGTTTTTTTTGTTTGTTTGTTTTTAGTGAGGCAATTGGGGTTAAGTGACTTGCCCAGGGTCACACAGCTAGTAAGTGTTAAGTGTCTGAGGCCAAATTTGAACTCAGGTACTCCTGAATCCAGGGCCGGTGCTCTATCCACTGTGCCACCTAGCTGCCCCAGCTTTAGGTTTTATTTACTATGTGAACACTTCTAGATTTCTTGAAGCAGTGGCCAGGCCTTCCTTTTCTAGTTGTCACCTCTCCTGTGCTTTAGTTCAGGGCTGACCACATGGCTTCATAACAAATACCTGTTAAAGAACATTTAATTACTTTCTGAAACATTTTCATTAGAAAGGAGGTAAAGCATTTCTTTGATTTGTTTTTGTTTCTGGTTTTTTTTTTCTTGGGGTTTTTTTGTTTTGTTTTTTTAACTGTTTTAGTCTTTCTTCAGAAGTATTGCTTCAGCAGTTCATTCCCCCCCCCCCACCACACACACACATACATGCTTAAAACAATTAAAATGACAGTTTTAAAAGGAAAGGAGATATTTTTAAATTTTACTTTTTATAACAAAATCTTCCTGTCTGCATTTATTTATTTATTCATTCATTTATTATTATTTTTTTTTTTTGATGAGGCAATTGGGGTTAAGTGACTTGCCCAGGGTCACACAGCTAGTACGTGTCAAGTGTCTGAGGCAGGTACTCCTGACTCCACGTCTGGTGCTCTATCCACTGCGCCACCTAGCTGCCCCTGTCTGCATTTATTATAGAAGGCAGTACTATGCTTTTGATTTGACAGTTATTTCTTTAGTAACATTCATGAAACTAAATATTTAAAACTATTATAACTATAAATTACCTGAAGCCCTTGCATTTATGCAAAAACTGTGAAAACCATTTAATAAAAGAGATGACTCCAGTCCTGGTACTTAATGTATTTTTACTTAGATGAGATTTATAAGGCGCATGTTTGTTATCTAGTTTATTAGTTGATGTTTTATCTTCCAACACCATCTGAGTGATTCTAACTATTTTGTCAGATCAATAAATAGATGTTCAACATGATAGGAAACTAAAGTAATTTTTTTAAGTGATTAAAGCCTGGGTCAAATGAGAGTGAGTTTCAAGTAAAGCAAGCTTATAAGATAGCTTCTGTAACAGGCATGAAAGAATTCCTTCTAAAAATATATTTTTGTGAAGGTTGATTCTGTATTTTAATCATTTAAAGCTTTTCTCCCCTCTTCTCCAATAAATGGCGTTTATTCATTTAATTAAACCAACATTTATTTAAATTTACCTAAGTTATGTAGAGCATTGTGCTAGATGCAGGAAAGAAGCTAACTTTAAGAAGAATCCACTATAGTTCCTACCTTCTTAAGAGTCTGCAGTTTGGTAGAGACCATGTGATTCACATGAATATAATTATAATGTGAAATAATACATGACTTAAGATGGTAGAGAGGAGAGAGGTATCAAAGTTATGTGTAAAGACCTCAGGTTGTTACCAGCTTGGCAAGATTGAAAAAGGCTTTATTGGGGGATAGGGGTAGGTGGATTGGTTAGTATTTGCAATGAGTTTTAATGACTGAGTAGATGTTCAGTAGGGAGGGCATTGAAGACCAATGGGATCATTTTGAATAAAAGCTTAGGGATGGGAAACCCTGGGATATGTTCAGATTATAGTTAGTTGTCAAGTTTGCTTGAGGCTTAGAGTTACATGGTTCCTCTGTCTCAAGCACTTATCTCTACTTGAAATTTCATGTGCTCACACCAGAATAGCATATACCAGATCAGCAATCAGAAATTCTTATTGGCCTGGATTTTGGATAGCTCTGTAATTCTGGAATATAACCCCTTCAAGCCAAGACTGACCTCTTTCCACCCACTCTGTCATGGAAGTTTTCTTTTTATTAATTTAGTGGGAAAGGTTACTTTCATTATTAGCATTACATCTATTTCTCTCCTTCATCACCACCACCCATTTAGCAATTGTTTTTAGTAGAATTTGGATTACAGTGGGGAGGGAAAATTGACTTCATTTAAATAGTGATAAATTCAAAGGTGGATAGGTATGTTTCTTCAAGTTATTTTTTACTTTTGTGTATTTTAATATTTAACTTCGTGTTATTGAATTAATGGTATCTTAACATTATAGATGTTACTCTCCCTCGCCTTAAGGCCTTTATACCTCAACTCTTGTCACGGTTACATATTGAAGCCCTTCTTCATGGAAATATAGCAAAACAGGTTTGTGGCATTTTTATTATGTGTATGGTTTCCATAGTTCTTTATGGAGCAATTCTGGGTATATTTTCACTCATACTTACTTAAAAGTGTATTAAAAGAGTTTATATAGACTTGTGTTTAACTTTGGGTTTGATGAGGTACCTTCCAATAGCAGGATTCTGTGATTCTATGATATGGTCAGGCAGTTCTGCTGACCTTAGTCTACTTTGTAGAGTTAGTCAGAGGAATGGGTAAGGTCCCATTTCCTTGACTGCTATGATATTTTTAATATAAAAGACTTGCCTCTGAGACTAAACTCTTGGTACTTGTCCAGTATGGTAAACCAACTTGAACCTACCTAGAATCAGAAGGTTACCTCTCCTTAATCTACTTAGTCAATTTAATATTTCCTCCTCTAGAGCTACAGTTAAAATTCATAACAATAGCTGGTATTTATATAACACTTTAAAGGTTGTAAATCATTTTTCATACTTATCTAATTTGATGCTCACAGCAGCTCTGAGATGTAGGTATGACAGATTGTTACTGTAATCATTTTACAGATAATCACCTCTCTGAGCCTCAGAGAAGTTAAGAGATTTGTCCGTAGTCATGCTACTATTGAGTTGGTCATTATCAAACTTGGAATTCAGGTCTTCCTGACTTCAATTTAACTTGGAGTTGCCTCAGAGTCAGATAATTATTTAACATCCTAGAGGAGTTGATTCAGTTCTTGCTGGTCTCCAAACTCCCTTACCACATATTGCTGTTTTCATCTCCTCTTTTCACTGGTTTCATCTTTAAAGGTTAGATTGAGCTGTGTTTTTTCCACTGAGAAAGTTAAGTGGCATCCATCCCAAAATAGCACTAAAACATCTCTAGCTATTTTTATCTTTAACATGTATTAATTAACAATATTTATTGTTTACCTATTATGTGTAAGGCACTGTTTTATTTGCTGTTTTCCCACATAGATCCTAACAATGGAATACTCAAATCAAGTTGCTGTCCTATTTGTTGCTGTCAGCAGTGATGCCCTTTCCCCTTCCTGACTAAATCTTCTAGGTTCATCATCCCTTCTCCTTTCTGCTGTGGTCTCTGTTCTGATCCTCCTTTCCCTT